>NC_080539.1:367079868-367383959 GCF_028640845.1 Ahaetulla prasina | reverse complement strand
CCACACCTTCATCTCCTAGACTAAGTTTGATCCTCCACATTTTTGTCATCTGCAAGACAGCTAGTATTGACCACTCTGCAATTTTCTTTCTATGATCTCTCTTCCTTGATTTTTGTGGCGTTGTGTTTCTCTCCATTTTGTGAGCCTCTGGAATGCCTTTCCGTTAGACTTTAATAATAATAATAATAATAATAATAATAATAATAATAATAATAATAATAATAATAATAATGATGATGATGATGATGATGGTGATAATAATAATGGAATGCCTTTCCATTTGACTTTAATAATAATAACAACAACAACAGCAACAGCAACAACAACAACAACAGAGTTGGAAGGGACCCTGGAGGTCTTCTAGTCCAACCCCCTGCCCAGGCAGGAAACCCTACACCATTTCAGACAAATGGTTATCCAACATTTTCTTAAAAACTTCCAGTGTTGGAGCATTCACAACTTCTGCAGGCAAGTTGTTCCACTGGTTAATTGTTCTAACTGTCAGGAAATTTCTCCTTTGTTCTAAGTTGCTTCTCTCCTTGATTAGTTTCCACCCATTGCTTCTTGTTCTACCCTCAGGTGCTTTGGAGAATAGCTTGACTCCCTCTTCTTTGTGGCAGCCCCTGAGATATTGGAAGACTGCTATCATATCTCCCCTAGTCCTTCTTTTCATTAAACTAGACATACCCAGTTCCTGCAATTGTTCTTCATATGTTTTAGTCTCCAGTCCCCTAATTATCTTTGTTGCTCTTCTCTGCACTCTTTCTAGAGTCTCAACATCTTTTTTACATCGTGGCGACCAAAACTGAATGTCTAAGGAGCTCCCCGAATTCAGTGGTGGGATTCAGCCAGTTCGCACCATTTCGGGAGAACCGGTTGTTAACTTTCTGAGCAGTTTGGTAAACTGGTGGGTGGAAGAAATCATTAGGGCAGAGAACCGGTTGTTAAATTATTTGAATCCCACCACTGCCCGAATTGTAGTGCCAGTTGCATTTTCCTGATATCTCTTACCTATATTATACAGGTAGTCCTCGAGTTATGGCCAGTTGTTTAGTGATCGTTCGTAGTTACGACGGAGCACTCCAAAAGGGACTTACAACCCAGTTCCACCGTCACACACACGCCTCCTCTCGTGGTCATGTGGACCTCATTTTAGATGCTCAGCAACCAGCCTGCATTCATGGCCATTTGTAGCACCCTACAATCACATGACCACAATTTACAATGTTGTTTTTTTTCCCTGGAAACCAGCATTAACTTCATTTAATGACCACAGCATTCACTTAATGACCTCCACAAAAAAGGTCGTGGATGCTCCTACACTAGAAGTTTTTAAGTCGAGCCATTTGTCTGAAATGGTATAGGCCGGGTTTCCTATCTAAACAGGGCTTTGAGCTAGAACAGGGGTCTCCAACCTTGGCAACTTTAAGCCTGGAGGACTTCAACTCCCAGAATTCCCCAGCCAGCTTTGCTGGCTGAGGAATTCTGGGAATTGAAGTCCTCCAGGCTTAAAGTTGCCAAGGTTGGAGACCCCTGGGCTAGAAGACCTCCAAGGTTCCTTCCAACTCTATTATTCTAAAAGGTCATTAAAACGGGTCTGATCACACGGTGACCCACTTTACAACCATCATGACTAATGCCCATAATTGCCAGGCTCCATGACGGTCATAAGTTGAAGACTATCTGTACAGCCCCTTCTATCCCCTGTTCAGTGCTCTATCTGAATTCGTATCTATGTATCAGTATATGTATAAAGATAGTCACCAACCCTCGACCACAATTGAGCCCAAAATTTATGCTTCTTAAGTGAGTTTCCCCCCATATTACGATTTCTCTTGCCACGGTCGTTAAAGTGAATCATTGCAGCTGTTAAGTTAGCCTACCGGTTGTTAACTGAACCTGGCTTCTCCATTAACTTTGCTTGTCAGAAGGTCGCAAAGGGGGATCACATCACCCCGGGACACTGCGACCCGTCATAAATATGAACCAGTTGCCAAGCATCTGAATTTTAATCACATGTCCCTAGGGATGCTGGAACGGTCGTAAGTGTGAAAAGCAGCAGCAGTGGGTGTCACATTTCGTTGCTACTGGTTCGCCGCACGCTTGCTTCGCAAACACGTACCTTCCACGCATACACCCAGCCTTCCACGAGCGGGCTTTGCTCGCATGCGTATATTTTGCGCATGCACCCGGCCTCAAAACTGTGCCTGAATAGGACAGCATAGAGCTGGGCAATCTCCGCTACCGGTTTACCCGAACCGGTTGGAAGAGGCTGATTACTACCTCTGAAAAGCAGTCATAAGTCACTTTTTTCAGTGCCGTTTTAACTTGGAACGAACCGTTGTTGTTAAGTCGAGGACTACCTGTATGTATTTCGGTACACATATTAAAACATCCTGACATGATTCCCATCTTTTCTTGCGTTTTTTAAATCTACTCCACCGTGTGCTAATAAGCTCGTCGGTGCAGAAACATCCATGTCACACCCAGCCACACTTTTGCGAAAGGCCGCTATCGATAGACAATTATCCTCATCTGCATTTCACTTCCCCGCGATCTCCTTTACCGTTTCCTTCTTGCTCCCCCTCTCCTTACAAACAATATGCACGGAGGATAATTCTGCGTACATCTCATTAAGTCCAGGAAGGCGTAGGCTGTAATAAATATAATTAGTCTTTATAGTGCCACGAGACCGTGGTTTTTTGCTGCCACAGACAAACTGCAGTGGCCCCCTTTATAAGCCATTCTCCTTCCTATTATTACTGGAAGGTACATCTTCACTTCAACAAGTTTCCGTATCAGTTTACTCCAGATCTCAGGGACTATAAACATATTATTCTTTTTTGGGGTTGTTTTTTTCCTTGTGGCGATTTTGTAGCTTTCAGTGAAAACATCTGGAGTCTCGTCATTGCATGCAGCATGCTAATTTGGGCTGCCTCCAAAATATTGTTTATTTATGTATTTATTGATTTCCAGATGCGTGGAGACACGTAGGTCTGATGTTCTGTCTTTATTTCTACCAACAATGTAAGCTTTCCTAGCTAATTAGGCATGGTCCCAAAAATTAGAATTGGAGACTCTACATCTGGATTTTCATATCTTTTATACTACCAAATTTCTCTTGGCAGAGCCGGCTTTGAGAAGCCTGCCGTTCAGAGCTGTAGGGTCCTCAGCCGAGGGTCTGTAGGATTAATTCATCTGCATTGAAGATATACTGTATATCATGGATAAAGTTTTAGGGACCACTGGCCCTCATCGCCTTCTGTTGAAGTTAGCCCATTCAGGTCTAAAAATGACCAAAAAAAAATAAAGATCACTGATTTTCATGGGTTGGAACTCAACTTTTCAAATTCCCCAAGCAGGTATCTAAGCTTTCAACTTCAATGCTTTCCAGGCACCCTATTTATTTTTGTTTAATTAGAAAAAGTCTTTTATATACATTTTTCTGTGTATTGTTCTCTACAATGAGTTTTGTCTGGTGGCACATACTTTTAAGTAAACACTGCATTTTTAATGTTTTAATTTCCTTCCCTCTCTCCCTTTTATTTTTATTTTATTTTATTTTTATTTGAATTTATATCCCGCCCTTCTCCGAAAACTCAGGGCGGCTTACATTGTGTATATTATTTTTTCTCTCCTTCCTTCCCTCCCTCATCAAATATTTTTCTTTCCTTCCTTCCTTCCTTCCTTCCTTCCTTCCTTCCTTCCTTCCTTCCTTCCTTCCCTCCCTCATCAAATATTTTTTCTTCGTTCCTTTCTTCTTTCCTTCCCTCCCTCATCAAATATTTTCCTCTCCTTCCTTCCTTCCCTCCCTCCCTCATTAAATATTTTTCCTTCTTTCCTTTCTTCCTTCCTTCCCTCCCTCATCAAATATTTTTCCTCTCCTTCCTTCCTTTCTTCCTCCCTCCCTCATCAAATATTTTTCGTCTCCTTCCTTCCTTCCCTCCCTCCCTCCTTTATCAAATGTTTTTCCTTCCTTCCTTCCTTCCTTCCTTCCTTCCTTCCTTCCTTCCTTCCTTCCTTCCTTCCTTCCTTCCTTCCTTCCTTTCTTCCTTTTCTCGTTTTTAAGTTGCCTTGAACATTCACCCTGTACATGCTGAACCCAGCATGTAAATCAAGCTAATATATTGTGTCTTGGATTTCTGTCTGAAATTCACAGCTGTAGCTACAATTTGATGAAAAGTGACTGTGTGGTATCTATTTCGGGTTAAATAAACTTTAATCCAAACACGAGATGAGCTGAAGATAATAAGCAAGAGTCCTTCTGGGCATAGACAGAGGGCCCTGCCTGAGGCTCAGTCCTTTAATCAGGGGAAGGGAGATGTGGCTGAGTATTTATTTACACGGATTTTTTTTTTTACATTTTTCTGTGCAGTCTGTTTTCCAGTGCCAGCCGATGTCTCCGGAGCTGGATTACATATAAAACAACATGGGGCGTGTTTTATAGCAATAATGAATGTGATTTTATGATTTCATCGCTGGCAATTGCAAGCTATTTGGGTATCAGCGAAAGTCATTAAGAATCCAATTGTTTGTCTTGCTGTCAGCTTCCCATAGCAGAACCAAAGGGAAAGTCTACGCGTGCCTATATATATATATATATATATATATATATATATATATATATATATATATATATATATATATATAAAGAAAAGGAGGACAAGATAATAAGGCTAAACAGACATTTGTTTTCTATACCCCCAAACGTGGAAATTTATTTTTATTTACTTTGTTCCATTTATATAACCGCCCATCTCACTTGCCTGGTTCGGGGCAGCTCGCACATGTGAAGACAGCAAAGATAAATTCATACAAATAAATTAAAACCATGAAAACCATTAACCTAAAACGTAGAGGCGTGGGAAAGTGCCAGCCTACAGCCTTGGATTTCGTTCTTTGTCATTCCCGGTTTTAAGCATACGCTCATGGTTGATGGGAAAGGCCCTTCCGTTTGCCGTCTGGTGGAGCAGATAGTGCGGGATGGAAATATCTTGATTTAGAATTATGGGGGCCAGGATACGAGTATTTAGAGGAAAACCATGGCAATCCGATACAGTACAGGCAGTCCTCGACTTAACAACCGTTCATTTCGGGACCATTCGAAGTTACGACAGTGCTGATAAAAGGGACTTGCGGCCATTTTTTCCACAGTTACAACATTGCAGCGTCTCCCAGGTGATCAAAATTCAGACGCTTGGCAACTGCTTCACATTTATGACGGTTGCAGTGTCCCGTTGCATGTCATGTGATCCCCCTTCTGTGACCTTCTCGCGAACAAAATCCATGGGGTAAACAGATTCGCTTAACAACCGTGTGACTAAATTAACAACGGCAGTGGTTCTCTTAAGGACTGTGACGAGAAAGTGTCGTAAGATGGGGAAAAATTCACTCAATAAATGTTTCATTTAGCGACAGAAAATTTGGGGCTCAATTGCGGTCATAAGTCGAGGACTACCTGTACATTGTTTGCGCATAAAATGTTGACTACCTCACCGACGAGAAGTACACTGTTCTTGTCTTCCTGGAAGGCTCTAGAGCAATTTTTTCCCTTCAACTTTGGCCATTTTAAGATGTGTGGACTTCATTTCCCAGAATTCCCCAGCTAGTATAGATGGCTGGGGCATTTTGGGAGCTGTAATCGACCCATTCGAAAGTGGCCAAGGTTGAAAAACACTGTTTTAGAGCAAAAAAGGATGCATGAGAAAGAAAATATAATTTGACAAGGTGTTAAGACAATTTCCTGCTTCGGAGAAGTCCAGTTCAGGATCATAACAATACCTGTTGTGCTGTTGGCTCACACAATTTATTTCATTTTTTTTTTTTAAATCGTGCATTCACGTCAATGTTGACTCCTGGTGGTTGCCTGGACAAAGCTGTGAAATTTCCTTGACAGCCTTTTGCAGAAGTGACTTGGCATGGCTTTCTTCTTTTTGGGTTAAGAAAGAGAGACTGGCCCAAGGTCACCGAGACGGCTTTGTGCCTAAGGTAGAACTAGAACTCACCATTTCCTGGTGTTTGGCCCAAAGTCTCACAACCGGCTTTGTGATTAATTGGGGCAGGTACATGGTACTAAGTAGGGGAGTATTGTTGTGACCCAGGCCCAAGTAGGTAGTAGGAAACTCAGTCAGCGAAAAAACAAATTTTATTCGAACAGCTGAGAATTACTTCATTCTCAGCGTAGTTCAACTAAATTAAAGCAAATTCCTCCCAACACAAATTACTCAGCCCTATCACCAACCTTGGTCCAATTAGGCAAACTACCAAAGGCCTTTCTTGGCAAAAGTTCAGAAGACACCGATACAAAACAAAATGCAACAAGACGAAGCTATCAACGTTGTTTTCCGGCAAAGAGCCCAAATGCCGTTGCTGGTCTTTTAAGCCTTATGGGAGGGGCCAATCATCTCTTGGCCCTACTCCCGAGTCGTCGTCTTTGCTTGAGCTGCTCTTGCCTACTGGCAGCTCTTCTCATGCGTGCATTAGGAACAGGCTCCTCCTGTTCCTCTGCCTCACTACTATCAGTCTCTGGAGGCTCTGGAGTCTGCACCTCACTCTCCGATGGCCCTGGCCCCACCTCTGCCTCTGACACAGAGTCCTCATCTAGGCCTTCCCCAGCCTCCGGGACTGGCCCACGCTCTTCCTCAGCCTCATCACTGTCTGACTCCATTGCCAGCTCCACAGGCTGCTGGCGGACCTCAACAAATATAAGAAGAAACCCCTCAGCTCCTGGATGAAGTGGGGTAGATTTAAACTGAGATAGTTACAGTAAATCAGAAGAATGGTGGTCTCCAAGTACTTAATAGGATGTTGTATTTTAGGTTCATGTTTTTCAAAAACAGGGATTTCTCACAACCAAAGAGAAAATTCGCTTTGGAAAGTTGCTTTGAACACTGGTGAACACTCCTTAGCACTGGATTTTTTTTTTTTATTAAACCTGACATCCAGAACTGGGATTTAGAGTTTATTTTAATTCTAGAGCTCAGAGAAGGAGACAAGATCATGTAAAGTATTAGTACCGCTTTATATTTCTTTGATAAGACCCACACTCGGATACTGCTTCCAATTTTGGTCACCAAGATGCAAGAAAGAAGTTGAGACTCTAGAAAAAGTGCAGAAAGGACTAACAGAGATGATTAGGCGACTGGAGGCTAAAACATAAAGAATGGTTGCAGGAATTGGATATGTCTAGTGGTCTAATAAAAGCAATGACTGGGGTATTTGAAAGGTAGCCACAAAGAAGAGGGAGTCAAGCTATTCTCCAAAGCACCTGAAGGCAGGACAAGAAGCAACGGATGGAAAATAATCAAGGAGAGAAGCAACCTAGAACTAAGGAGAAATTTCCTGACAGTTAGAACAACTAATCAGTGGAACAACTTGCCTCCAGAAGTTGTGAATTCTCCAATACTGGAAGTTTTTAAGATGTTGGATAACCATTTTTGTCTGAAGTGGTGTAGAGTTTCCTGCCTAAGCAGGGGGTTGGACTAAGAAGACCTCCAAGGTCCCCTCCAACTCTGTTATTCTGTGTTCAGAGGGATTGAAAAAAAAACCCCCAAATCTCCATCCAGAGTGAGAAAGGGTAGAGTGTTATGCTGGTTGATGAGGTAGGGAAGGTAAACTAGACCATGGGTCTACAAACTTGGCTCTTTTAAGACTTGTGGACTTCCAACTCCCGGAGTTCCTTCAACTGTGGGAGTTGAAGTCCACAAGTCTTAAAAGAGTGAAGTTTGCAGACCTCTGATTTACTAGAGTCAAGGTACAAATGATGCAGCTCAGATAATCCTATGTTATTATGTGAGGATCCAACTCTGTGGAGAAGGCTCTCACAAGCACAGTTAATGGGCGGATCTGGATACACATAAGGACCGCAACAAAAAAGGGGTTGTAAAATTGGGTGTGACTCGTTGAACAATTATATTGCTCAGGAATGAAAGTCCAAGCCCCAGTTACGGTCATAGGTCGAGGCCTACCTCTAACTCTTTCTCAGGCTGAACCTTCTCAATGTATGTAGGGTAGTGGAAGCTAAAACATATAAGGAATGGTTGCCGTATTTGGGCATGTCTAGTTTACTGGAAAGAAAGACTAGAGCTTAACCACAGCACTTCCCGGTTGATAAGTGAATCCCTGTTCTGACCTAGGCTTCCTTAGAAAGTATACAGCACAATCTTAGTCCCGACAAACCTCTTTTATTCATACGGCTGTGAATTATTGCCATTCACAGTCCGAAAGGCTTCTCAAACAGTCTTTCAGGGGAATGTTTATAAACACCCACCTTATCTTCCTTGGAATGCTGCCAGTGAACTAATTGCCAAGCGCAGGGCGAGGCCAAACTTAACTCAGAGTCAGACGGAACTTTCCAATGCTTTAACTGACCAGATGAACTAATTGCTTCCTGCAAAAGGTCACATCCAGTTTGCTCCTCTTTTATGTCTTATGGGAGGGGCCAATCATCTCCAAGCCTTACTCCCAAGTAGACCCTGTTTTCTTAATTGTTCTTGTCTTCTGGCAGCTCTTCGCATGCACACACTGGGAACAGGCTCCCGCTGTTCTTCTGCCTCGCTGATGTCAGACTCTGGAGACAGCAAAGAAGTACCAGAAGGCCTTGGCCCCCTCTCTGCCTCTGACTTAGACCCTCATCCAAGCCTTCCCCAGACTCCAGGACTGGCCCACATTCCTCCCCAACCTCCTCACTGTCCGAATTTGCTGCCAGCTCTGCTGGCTGCTGGCGGGCCACAACATTTATGACCTTTCTTGACGCGGTTGTTAAGTGAATCTCTGCAGTTGTTAAATTATTAACATGGTTGTAAAGTGGGTTCTCCATTGGCTTTGCTTGTCTGAAGGTCAGAAAAGGACCTCACCTGACCTGACCCCTGGACACTGCAACCTTCATAAATACATGGCAGTTACCAACCGTCTGAATTTTGATCACGTGGTCATGGGAATTGCTGCAACGGTTGTAAATTTGAGTAACGGTCGTAAGTCACTTTTTTCAATTGGAACGGTCACTAAAGAAACAGTTGTAAGTTGAGGACTACCTGTATGCGATCACTAGGCTTGATCGTATATGATCAATGAGTGCAGAGATGGAGCTCTTAGGAGAAGTCTATAATGCTGGGAAAAGAGGAAGAAAAGAGAAGAAGACGGTGATCAAGGTAGAGGTTAGAAGGGCGATGAGGGCACCTTTGGAAAACTTGATAAACCAATCAATCAATCAGAATAGAGCTGGAAGGGACCTTAGAGGTCTTCTAGCCCAACCCCTTGCTCAAACAGGAGAGCCTATATCCGTGATGGCGAACCTGTGGCACGCAGCGCCCTCTGTGGGCACGCGAGTCATTGCCCCAGTACAGCTCTGCTACGCATGTACGCGTGCTTCTCACCAACCAGCTGGTTGTCGGGTCTCTGACACGCATGCGCGGGGTGCATGTGGGGCACATGCGCGTGGGGCGGGGCTCATGTGTGGGGCACTCGCATATTGCATTATGGGGGTTTGCTTTGGGCACCGGGCCCAGAAAAGATTAGCCATCACTGCCCTATACCATTTCAGACAGGTGGTTGTCCAGTCTTTTCTTAAAGATTTCCAGTGATGAAGCACCTATAAAAACTGTTCCACTGGTTAGTTGTCCTCACGGTTAGGAAGTTTCTCCTTAAATCCAGGTTGCTTCTCTCTTTGGTTAGTTTCTCACCATTGTTTCTCGTCCTGTCCTCTGGTGCTTTGGAAAATATCATATATATATATATAAACATCGTACGTATAAAAATATCGCAGGTATAAAAATCAGGATGCCCGCCCTCAAGATGGGATGCTTAGAAACCGTCACTAAATATGGAAGCTTCATTTTTGATTAGCAGGGATTAACATAAGGAGGATCTTGCTGGATCACCCCTAGCGTTTATCCCCTCTCGCCGGTGGCCATTTAGAGGCTTGGAAGAAAACCAAAATCAGGGATTTGGGAAGTTATTCTCTTATCTTGCTTCCGTTTCTAGTTGGTGGTAAGTTCAGAGTGAGACGCAGGGTGTTGGGTTCTGAAGTGTTACTCATTTCACACCTTACTTCACTATAAACAGCTTCGTATTCAGAGAGAAATAATTAGATCTGGCTAAACAACTGATAGAATTCATTCTCTGTCTCTCTGTCTCTCTCTCTTCTGTCTGTCTGTGTCTGTCTCTCTCTCTGTCTCTATCTCTCTCTGTCTCTCTCTATCTCCCTCTGTCTCTCTCTTCTCTCTGCCTCTCTCTTTTCTCTCTCTTTATCTCTCTGTCTTTCTCTGTCTCTCTGTCCTCCTCTCTCTCTGACTCTCTCTCTCTCTCTCTCTCTCTGTGTCTGTCTGTCTGTCTGTCTGTCTCTCTCTGTCTGTCTCTCTCTGTCTCTATCTCCCTCTTTCTTTCTGTCTCTCTCTGTCTCTCTCTTTATCTCTCTCTGTCTCTCTGTGTCTCTATCCCCGCCTCTGACTCTCTTTCTCTCTTCTCTCTTCTCTCTCTCTCTGTCTCTCTCTCTCTCTCTGTGTGTGTGTGTGTGTCTGTCTGTCTCTCTCTGTCTGTCTCTCTCTGCCTCTATCTCCCTCTTTCTTTCTGTCTCTCTCTGTCTCTCTCTTTATCTCTCTCTGTCTCTCTGTGTCTCTATCCCCCGCTCTCTTTGACTCTCTTTTTCTCTTTCTTTTTCTCTTTCTCTCTCTCTCTCTCTCTCTCTCTGTCTCTCTCTCTCTCTCTGTCTTTGTCTCTGACTCTCTCTGACTGTCTCTCTCTCTGTCTCTCTCTCTCTCTCTCTCTCTCTCTCTGTCCTCTTTCTCTCTGTCTCTCTCTCTGTGTCTCTCTGTCTCTCTCTCCGACTCACTCTGACTGACTCTCTGTCTCTCTCTCTCTCTCTGTGTCTCTCTGTCTCTCTCTCCGACTCGCTCTGACTGACTCTCTGTCTCTGTCTCTCTCTCGGAATTCACACAATATGCTAAGCTTGGTTCGTTTTAATTGTTGGACTCTTTTAATGACGTGGCATTTGATACCCATTTGGATAGTTTATGATTCAGGGGATTGATTGAGTCCAGAAAACATACTAAATTCGGAACCAAATTAATTGGCCAAAATTAAACATAGCCTCGGTGCTGCAACGGACTTCTGCAGATTCAGTCCTGTGGCAACTTCTAAAAATCCCTTTCTGGTTTGTAGGAACGGGAATGGACTTGCAAAAAGAAGGGATTACAGGTATCCCTTGACTTAACGACCAGCTCTCACACTTAAGACTGTTGCAATATCCCTGTGGTCATGTGATCAAAGTTTGGGTGCTGGCAACCGGCATGCATTTTTAACGGTTGTTGCAATCCTGTGGTTGCTATTTGTGAACCAGGGTGCTTCTCGCAAGTCAGTGGGTGAATGGTTGCCCTTAATGACTGCAACGAAAAGGGTCATAAATTTGCATGTGACCATATTGCTTAGAGATGGAAGTTCTAACCTTAGTTGTGGTCATAAATTGAAGACTACCGCTAACTCTACCTTCCTTAATCTCAATCTTCTGGATGTATATAGGGGACTGGAGGCTAAAACATACAAAGATCGGTTGCAGGAATTGGGTATGTCTAGTTTAATGAAAGGAAGGACTGGGATAACATGATAGCAATCTTCCAATAGTTGAGGGGCTGTCACAAAGATGGAGGGAGTCAAGCTATTCTCCAAAGCACCTGAAGGCAAGGTGAGAAGCAATGGATGGAAACTAATCAAGGAGAGAAGCAACCTAGAACTAAGAAGAAATTTCCTGACAGTTAAAACAATTAATCAGTGGAACAACTTGCCTCCAGAAATTGTGAATGCTCCAACACTGGAGGTTTTTAAGAAAACATTGGACAACCATTTGTCTGAAGTGGTATAGAGTTTCCTGCCTGAGCAGGGGGTTGGACTAGAAGACCTCCAAGGTCCCTTCCAACTCTTGTTATTCTGTATTCAGGCTACAGCTCCCAAATTATTTACCGGTATAAGGGATTCTGGGAAATGCAATTTGAACACACCTCGGATGTTAGTTGATAAGGTAGCAGTGTAGTGTAGCAAGAAGAACAGTAGTTTTCCTGGATTTTAACGTTGAAGCAAAATGGTTGAGGATTAGCAGAAGATGAATTACCAAATTTGCTGCTCCGCGCCCGGATATCAATCATCTGTGGCAGAGCAGGCATATATTCCCCTCGTTTATCCCTCTGAGGATGTGCAGAGTGCCTCTCTCGTTGAACTGCAGCTGTCGCCTCAGCTGCAGCCTTTGGTCGCAGGATGCAGAGCCCTCCGAAATTGTTAATTAGCAGAGCCGAGACGCCAATCGATGCAGAGGGTCAAATATTGTCAATTGATCGTCTCCTCCTTGTCTATGATTGATCAAATCCTGTCAAATAACACCGCGAAGGCAAGAGAGGCCTGGGGTAGGCCTCGGCCTTGCCTTTTATAAAAAACAATTAATTGCATTTGTCATTAAATCTTTTGCGGGGCAGGGACGACTGAGATGTGGATGTGTGTGTGTGTGTGTGGAAAGGCCGGTCCAGCTCCTTTTCCATCCTGGTTGGACTCGTTGCCTCTTTTTCAGCCGAAAAAGACGGAGAATCTTTGGCTAAAAAAAAAACCGGGAAGGCGTCCAAGAGGGCGTTCTGTGGATGTGATTAAAGCCCCCAACCCACCCTCCTCCCTTCTTCACCATTTCTGCTCCCCTGGTAATTTGGGGCAGAAAACAAATGACTTCTTTCCAGGCCGGGCCTGTTGTTGGCGAAGCGAAGGGTCAATTCCAGACTGAATTAATCACATTGAAATTCCACAAATTAATGAAGTGGGAGATGTTTAAATGCTCTGTTTGGGCCTCATTCTTTCTTTCTTTCTTTCTTTTTTGTTTCTCTCTCTCTCTCTCTTTAGCTTTTAAGTTAAGGTGGAATCCTTCGGAGCATACAAAAGAAGCCCGGCCCGACTGCCCGTCCGCAGATCCTCCGTGCTGAAGTCCCGTCCCCCCCCCCCGGCTCCCCAAAACCTTTGTAGGGCATCTTGGCACCCTTCCAACGTTAACCGATACTTTTCTTCCTGGTTTCCTTAATGAAAGCCACAGGAAAAAGAGAACCGGGGCCCTTTTCAGGGGCTAAAGCTTCCAAGCTGGAAAAGCGAGATGGGTCATCGTCCCCCAGTCCCGTCTCGCTCCGCTGCCTCCCGGCTTTTATGCCGGGACAATGGAATTTGGATCCCTTGGCATCTCGGATGGAGGCTGGAAGGGGGGGTGGGTCGCGCCATAGGCTTGAAAGGGATAAGCTCCCTTTGATGGAAACAGGGATTTGGGGAGGGCGGGAGGGGAGTTCAGAAGTCACAGCTGGTTGCTCATCTGTGAACAGAGAGGCCCCGCTCATCGGCAGAAGGGACGCATCGCTTACACCCGGCCTGCTCGGGCTGGCGGAGCCACGTTGGGCTTTGCAGGAGACGGGGGCGAAAGTTGGCAGGGTGAATAATTTCAGTGCATTACTCTCCTTTTTTTTTTAATCCTCTCAGGGCGTTCCAAATAATTGCAATAAATAGCCCAAGTTAAATACCTGTCAGGTCCCATTCGCCCCTTGGCTGTCTTTTCCACCCCATCATCTTGGAAACCACCAGTTTCTCGCTTCCCCCGCCCCCTCCTTCTTTTCCTTCTCAGAAAGTTAGAACCGTCTGAACAAGCAGTGGTTAACTTTTCAGAGTTGCTTTTCTTGCTCCCCTTCCAACCCCCCCCCCAGCCCACCCCAGAGGTTTTATTTTATTTTATTTTATTTTATTTTGCTGCCTCTGCACCCAAAGGGGCTTTGCTGGGGTCTGGGAAGAAACGCTGGTTGGAGAATAGCGGATAATTGTTGCCGCATCCCAGCGAGTTTTGCTGATTTGCAAGAAGTTGGGGGTTTGGGCTGCTAGGCCTGGCCCTGGGTGCTTTTTAGCTGCATTTTTCCAAGGTGGAATGTACTTGCTGGCAGGGTGGGTGTGGGTTTGTGTGTGATGGGGAACAATCATCTGAAATAATCTGGAAGATAGGGAGGAGAAGAAGAGCAGGAGGAGGAGGAGGAGGAAGAAGAAAAAGAAAAGATGGAGGAGGAAGATGAAGAGGGATGGAGAGGAAGAAAAAGAAAGGACGAGGGAGAAGGAAAAGAAGATGAAAGGAGGAGGAAGAAGGGAGGAGGAGGAGGAAGAAGAAGAGGGATGGAGAGGAAGAAAAATGACGAAGGAGAAGGAAAAGAAGATGAAAGGAAGAAGAAGGAAGAGAAGGAAGGATGAGGAAGAAGCAAAAGAAAGGATAAGAGAAAAGGAAAAGAAGAAAGGAGGAAAAGAGGAAGGGGGGATGAGGAAGCAGCAGAAGCAGAGGAACGAGGAAGAGGAGGAAGAAGAGAAAAGAAGAAGAGCAGGAGGAGGAGGAGGAGGAGGAGGAAATGGTATTTAAACCATGCACAGAGTTTCAGTTCAGGAGGACTTCTAGATCTGCATACAGGTGGCAATTTCAAAAGTTGCTTCTTCCCAAACGGTAGACCGCGTAAAACGATCTGTAATTTCTCACTACCACTAATCATGGTAGTTCCTCACTCTCTTGCTTATGGAACAATGAGCCAAATAAATGTCTAATGGAAAATAACATCTTCCTTCTCTCACGAGCCTGCACAAAAATTTCACACAGTTCAGTGGGAATCACTTCTTTCAACCCTTCCGTAATAGGTTAGTGTTATTCATCACCCACCCACCCCTTTTGAAGGTGGAGAAAAAAACGGCGGCTGAAAGGCAGAGAAATTGTAGAGACGCTCGGTGATGGCAAAAAAAGGAGATTTGTGCAATCGTACCCTGCTCCCTTTGTGGAAATAGGGCACAAGCTAATTGGAGGATTTTTCAGAACAGCGAAACAGGTTGTGTGTTTGTTGCACTTGGGACTATCCCTTGCCTGACATAGATACTTTATTTTAATCCTATCCTTTAAGGGCCATTTTCCAAAATGAGATGCGAATAAATCTGGTACTGTAATTACACATAATGAAACAACAACAATTTAACATTCCTAAAGGAAATCCTCAGGTCTCTGAAATGTCCAGAATTTCCCACTTGTGCAAAAAAATACACTTTTTTCCCCCCCAAATGGGAAAGTAACAAGTGAGAACTCGTAAATAGCAGCTACCTTAGTGTTCACGGGTGTGTAAATTCATAGGAAGTACCGATGTTTGCAAAGCAGTGCGGTTGCATTAACAGAGGGATAGGATCAAGATCACGTGAAGGATTAGAATCGCTTTATAAAGCCTTAGTAAGACTTAGAATACTTCACCGTTTTGGTCACCATATTATAAAAAAAGCTATAGAGACTCTGGAAAGAGTGCAGAGAAGAGCAACAAATATGATTAGGGGGCTGGAGGCTTAAACGTGCAAAGAACGGTTGCAGGAATTGGTCTAATGAAAAGAAGGACTAGAGGTGGCATGTTAGCAGTCTTCAAATATTTGAGGTGCTGCCACAAAGAAGAGGGGGGTCAACTTATTCTCCAAAGCACCTGAAGGCAGGACAAGAAGCAATGGGTGGAAACTAATCAAGGAGAGAAGCAACCTAGAACTAAGGAGAAATTTCCTAACAGAACAAATAACTAGTGGAACGACTTGCCTCCAGAAATTGTAGATGCTCCATCGCTGGAAGCTTTTTAAGAAGAGACTGGACAGCCACTTACCTGGAATGGTATAGGGCAGGGGTGTCAAACTCATGTCGTCACGGCAGCGTCACGTGACGTATCAGGACTTTCCCCCCCTTCGCTAAACCGGGCGTGGGCATAGCCGCATCCGGCCCACGGGTTGGGAGTTTGACAGCCCTGGTGTAGGGTTTCCTTCTTGTGCAGGGGTTGGACTAGAAGACCTCTAAGGTCCCTTCCAACTCTGTTATTCTGTTATCTGTTACTAATTTACCATATGCCACAGTCATGCCTCCTCCATCGCATCTTATACACAGGGACAGTGGCTTTTGGATATATTGTACAGGCAAGCATACATCTATGGCTGTTTGAAGAATTCGTGATTCCTCCAGAATTGGGTAGGTGCTAAACTGAACAAATGAATGGCTAGAAAAACAGGAAACGGGAGTTCTAGTCTCGCCTGAGTCATGAAAGACAGATGGGTGACTTTGGGCCGATCACCAGGAGATGGTGAGTCTACTCCTGCCTTAGGCATAGAATAGAATAGAATAGAATAGAATAGAATAGAATAGAATAGAATAGAATAGAATAGAATAACAGAGTTGGAAGGGACCTTGGAGGTCTTCTAGTCCAACCCCCTGCCCAGGCAGGAAACCCTGCACCACTTCAGACAAATGGTTATCCAATCTCTTCTTAAAAACTTCCAGTGTTGGAGCATTCACAACTTCTGGAGGCAAGTTGTTCCACAGGTTAATTGTTCTAACTGTCAGGAAATTTCTCCTTAGTTCTAAGTTGCTTCTCTCCTTGATTAGTTTCTGCTGAAAGGCTGGGTGACTTTGGGCCAATCACCAGGAGACGGTGAGTTCTAGTCCCGCTTTAGGCATGAAAGCTGAAGGCTTTGTGACTTGAGCTAGTCCCTTCTTACTCAGCCCAAAACCCACCTCACAGGGCTGTTGTTGCTGGGAAAACAGGAGGAGAAAAAAGTATTAGGCACGTTTGCCACTTTGAGTTATTTATAAAAATATTAAAACTGGGATTGAAAAAAATCTAAAATAAACAAAAATAAAAATAAAATAAAATAATGAATGAATATCGGTGCTCAGGGCAACACTAGTTTGAAGGAGTTTTCTCTCTCCCTTCCCTGGATTAAAACTAGAGCTAGATTCTTGTAACACAATTAAAACTCCGTAATGTGAGTTATATCCCCAGTGTTGTAGGTTTCAATACTACGGCTTCACATGACGCAGATCCGTTTCTTCAGTTTTCTTCGTTTGTGTCAGGATTAAAATGACACTTCACTTACATCACTCCCAGTGTTTGGCGATCTTGGCATTGATGCAATCGATTAAAAATGGTGCAATGATGCAAACTCAGGAATCAGCACCAAGTCACGTTCGGCAAATGTTGCAAATGGCCACAAGTAAGTACAATACCTAAAGAAAGTGTGGTTAATAACAAATGAATAACCAATTACCACCCCTTGCTGCAATCAGCCGGTTAAAAACGAGGTTTCTTCGTATTTAAAATGGAATTTAAGAGACAAGAATTCCAAATTAAAAACAGACGATTGTAAACAAAGTGAAAATTGCCCAGCAGTAAAATCCTGTTTGGACAAATCTTGCCAGTTTGATCTGGTAGCTGACTGATATGGGTCTGTAGAAGTTAATGGTAATTTTTTTAAAATAATATTTTATTTTGATAATAATACCCCCAAACCCCTCAGCTAAAGGTGCCCAAATCCTGTAGGTGAGAGCAACAGATGCTAGCAGTTATAGTCTTTGTGCTTTCCTTCCTTCTTTCTTTCTTTCTTTCTTTCTTTCTTTCTTTCTTTCTTTCTTTCTTTCTTTCTTTCTTTCTTTCTTTCTTTCTTTCTTTCTTTCTTTCCTTCCTTCCTTCCTTTTCTTTCTTTCTTTCTTTCTTTCTTTCTTTCTTTCTTTCTTTCTTTCTTTCTCTCTCTCTCTCTCTCCCTTCCTTCCTCCCTCTCTCCCTCCCTCCTTTCCTTTCCTTTCCTTTCCTTTCCTTTCCTTTCCTTTCCTTTCCTTTCCTTTCCTTCTTTCTTTCTTTCTTTCTTTCTTTCTTTCTTTCTTTCTTTCTTTCTTTCTTTCTTTCTCTCTCTCCCTTCCTTCCTTTCCTCCCTCCCTCCCTCCTTTCCTTTCCTTTCCTTTCCTTTCCTTTCCTTTCCTTTCCTTTCTTTTCCTTTCCTTTCCTTTTTCTCTTTCTTTCTCTTTCTTTTTATCTATCATGTCTGTCTGTCTGTCTGTCTGTCTGTCTGTCTGTCTGTCTGTCTATCTATCTATCTATCTATCTATCTATCTATCTATCTATCTATCTATCTATCTATCCATCCATCCATCCATCCATCCATCCATCTATCTATCTATCTATCTATCTCTATCATCTCTATTAGATTGATGGCAAATTCCACCTCATCCCTTTGCTTCTGCTCTCTGCTCTTCACCCGTCCATCTTTTTGGTTATCATATTGATGTATTATTCTCTTTGTGTTCCTTTGCCATTGCTTATTTATTTTATTGTTCCGTTATTTTACTTCTCTTCTCTTCTCTTCTCACTCCTTTTCTGTTCTTCCTTTTTGTTATTGTAAGCTGCCTAGAGTAGTCCCACGCTAGCAAATAAATAACCAGTAAATAAAATATGCCACCATTGGTGGTGAGTGGTGGGATTCAAATAATTTAACAACCGGTTCTCTGCCCTAATGACCGGCTGGGTGGGCGTGGCTAGGTGGGTGTGGCCAGGGTGTGTGACAGGCAGCACTTGGCCTCCTGCACCCCCCTGGGAGCGAAAACAGGCCGGGGGGGGGCAACGCATCCCCACCCCCCGTGCTCCATTTTGGGCCTAGGAGGCATCCCTGCACTTACCTGGGAGCCAAAATGGGGACTCCTGGAAGGGACGGGGTGGGAAGGGGTGGAGACAGCCAGCAATTTAACTACCGGTTCGCCTGAACCGGCCCGCACTGGCTGAATCCCACCACTGCTTACCATGTAGTAAATGTATATGTATATGTATATCACGGGTGAAATGTAAAATTTGTTACTACCAGTTCTGTGGGCGTGGCTTGGTGGGGGGTGTTAATGTGACTGGGTGGGCGTAGCCAACTTTTTTTTTTTACTTTTAAAAGCATTTTTTCTATAACCTCTTCGGCCGAAGTAGTTGCAAAAGAAATATTTTCAAAGGGTTCTGACGATCCCAGCTGAGTTGCCTGATCGTCAGAGGTTTTCTTTTTTACTTTTAAAAGCATTTTTTCAGCCGAAGAAAAAATGCTTTTAAAAGTAAAAAAAAACACCTCTGATGATCGCGTGGCTCAGCTGGGCATGTGGTGGGGGGGGAAAGGATTTTTGCTATTGGTTCTCCAAACCATCTGCCGCCATCGCTACCGGATCGGGCAATCCAGTCCGAACCAGGAGCATTTCACCCCTGATGTATATGTATATGTATATGTATATGTATATTTATATGTATATGTATATGTATATGTATATGTATATATAAAATGTAAATATAAAAAGTTAGGATTGCAAAGGATAAAATGCAAACAAAACTTCGCATCGTGATTTGCCCAAAGCAGGATATCAACGGGATAGCTACTTCATGAGCCTTCCCTCCTCAAGAGCTCTTTGGTACTACAGATATGGCAAATATTTTTTTTTTATTTTTTTTTACATTTATATCCCGCCCTTCTCCGAAGACTCAGGGCGGCTTACAGTGTATAAGGCAATAGTCTCATTCTATTTGTATATTTACAAAGTCAACTTATTGCCCCCCCAACAATCTGGGTCCTCATTTTACCTACCTTATAAAGGATGGAAGGCTGAGTCAACCTTGGGCCTGGTGGGACTAGAACCTGCAGTAATTGCAGGCTGCTGTGTTCTAATAACAGGCTTCTTACCAGCCTGAGCTACCACATCCCTACCAAATATTGTAATGGCAATGTGCTCTACAGGGGGCAGGACTGTACCTGTGGAAACAGGCAAGCACAATCAAAGCTCTGTTTTTGTATACGTGTTGACGTTGCGTGCAGGCACAGAGTCACGTAGAGGTAGTCCTCGATTTACAACAGTTCACTTAGTGCCTGTTCAAAGTTACAACGGCACTGAAAAAAGTAACTTATGACCATTTTTTCCGCTTACGACCTTTGTAGCATCCCCATGATCATGTGGTCAAAATTCAGACGCTTGGCAACTGACTCATACTTATGACTGTTGCTGCGATACAAGGTCATGTGTTATCCCCTTTTGCAACCTTCTGACCAGCAAAGTCAATGGGGAAACCAGATTCACTTAACAACGGTGTTACCAACGGATCAACTGCGGTGATTCACTTATCAACTGGGGCAAGAAAGTTTGTAAACCGGGGCAAAACTCACTTAACAAATGTCTCGCTTACAACGGAAATGTTGGGCTCAATTGTGGTTGTAAGCTAAGGACTACCTATATATGAAATGGGTGGCTACAGAAGTCATATAAATCAGTAAAGGCACATGGTTTTTATTGTACTGCTGTAACCATTCTTCTTGGCACTATATTGCAACCCCTTTAAGCAGGTCCTAAAGACATAACTGGAGAATTTTTTTAAATCCCCAGCCAAATTTTTTTATTTTATTTTTATTTTTGTTTACATTTATATCCCGCCCTTCTCCGAAGACTCAGGGCGGCTTACAGTGTGTGAGGCAATAGTCTCATTCTATTTGTATATTTACAAAGTCAACTTATTGCCCCACCAACAATCTGGGTCCTCATTTTACCTACCTTATAAAGGATGGAAGGCTGAGTCAACCTTGGACCTGGTGGGACTAGAACCTGCAGTAATTGCAGGCAGCTGTGTTTTAATAACAGGCTTCTTACAGCCTGAGCCACACCACGGCCCCAAAATGCCTATAGAGATCCATGTAATGGTGCATGACGGTGATCTTGGGAGGTAGGGCAAGGAGAACCATGATGCACAGTTGCGAAGAGAAGATGAGAAGCAGGGGAGACATGATAGCAGTCTTCCAATATTTGAGGGGCTGCCACAGAGAGGAGGAAGGGGGTCAAGCTATTTTCAAAGGCACCTGAAAGCCAGACAAGGAATAATGGATGGAAACTGATCCAGGAGAGATTCAACCTAGAAATAAGGAGAAATTTCCTGACAGTGAAAACGATCAACCGATGGAACAGAAGTTGCCTTCAGAAGTTGTGGGAGCTTCGTCACTGGAAGCTTTCAAGGAGAGACTGGACTGCCAACTGTTAGAAATGGTGTAAGGTCTCCTGCTTGGGCGGGGGGTTGGACTAGATGACCTACAAGGTTCCTTCCAGCTCTGTCAGTCTGTTTTTTTTTTTTTTATTTATTTATTTTTTATTTACATTTATATCCCGCCCTTCTCCGAAGACTCAGGGCGGCTTACATTGTGTAAGGCAATAGTCTCATTCTATTTGTATATTTATATACAAAGTCAACTTATTGCCCCACAACAATCTGGGTCCTCATTTTACCTACCTTATAAAGGATGGAAGGCTGAGTCAACCTTGGGCCTGGTGGGACTCGAGCCTACAGTAATTGCAAGCAGCTGTGTTTAATAACAGGCTTCTTACAGCCTGAGCCACACCGCGGCCCTGTTAATCTGTTAAACCAACCGAGGGAACAGTCACATAAGAGGTGGCTTAGCCTTCAGCAGGAATGTGAGCGGGGCAACGGAATGGGACATCTCGCTGCAGCCAAGTCACCACGGCCAACTTGCTAGTGGGACAACTCGACGTGGCCAACCTGCCACAGGGCAACTCACCGCGGGACAATTTTAACAATTCAATTTATTTAAAATAAAATTGAAAAATATTTCGATTTTTATCATTCGCATGTCATTCTGCCCTTCCTTTTGCGTCCTTTCTTTAATGATTCTGTTCCACCATTTCTTTGATATTAGTGTAACTCTTCTCCTGCCGTGAGTTGTCCCAAAGCGAGCTGGCCACGGTGTATTGTCATAGACCTGCAGTTCAGAAGGGACCCTCCCTATTTCCTTGCCTTGTAATTGTGATGGAGGGGCCGTGTACTTTCAGACTTGCAAAATTCTGATAATATGGGCAACCCTCGACTTACGGCCGCAATTGAGCCCAACGTTTCTGTTGCTAAGTGAGCCATTTGTTAAGTGACTTTTGCCCCATTTTACGATCTTTCTTGCTACGGTTATGAAACGAACTACTGCAATTGTTAAGTTAGTAACACGGTTGTTAAGTGAATCTGCCTTCTTCATTGACTTTGCTTGTTGGAAGGTCACACAATAAAGACAGCAATAGCACTTAGACTTATATACCGCTTCGGGGTGTTTTACAGCCCTCTCTAAGCAGTTTACAGAGTCAGCATATTGCCCCCAACAATCTGGGTCCTCATTTTACACACCTCACATCCAGGACATAAACTGTTTCAACTCCTACCCTCAAAACGACACTATAGAGCACTGCACACCAGAACAACTAGACACAAGAACAGTTTTTTCCCGAAGGCCATCACTCTGCTAAACAAATAATTCCCTCAACACTGTCAAACTATTTACTAAATCTGCACTACTATTAATCTTCTCATCGTTCCCATCACCCATCTCCTTCCACTTCTGACTGTATGACTGTAACTTTGTTGCTGGCAATCCTTATGATTTATATTGATATATTGACCATCAATTGTGTTGTAAATGTTGTACCTTGATGAAGGTATCTTTTCTTTTATGTACACTGAGAGCATATTTATTTTATTTATTTTTTATTTTATTTATTTATTTTGTCACAACAATATATGTAACTATCATACAGAAAGGTTATATAGTATATAAAGGTATAAGCATGCATACATATATATATATATATATATATATACATACATATATAGATATATAGATATATATACATACATATATATATATATACATACATACATACATACATATATATATATATATATATTTGTTTTCTGAGGTTTTCACGGGTGTTTGTATATAGGTCTTTGGTTGTTCGGGTTTTCTCCCGTGTAAATTCATGCAGCAGACTGACACCCACCATGAAGATGTAGCACGACCACAAAGCCAAACAACAGCTATGCAGTTCACCAGCTCAAATCCCCCTGCAGCACAGACTAGACTGAGCACAACGAAGCCCCCACCAACACAGGACACACCCCCAGCCAATCAGAGCACAGAAAAAACCCCATCCAATCAGAGCACAGCCAAGCTCCCACCCAATCAGTTCAAACCCCCACTAGCAGTTAAAAGGAAGAAACAGCTGCGATCACACATTGCTCCCAGAAGCACGAAGCTGAAGCCTGAAGATGACGAATGAGACTTCGTCGAAACGTCGCCAAGACACTTCCAATTTTACACGGGAGAAAACCCGAACAACCAAAGACCTATATACAAACACCCGTGAAAACCTCAGAAAACAAATATATATAATATATATATATATATGAAGAAGAAAAGAAAAACAATAGGACAGGAATGGTGGGCACGTTTGTGCGCTTATGCACGCCCCTTATGGTCCTCTTAGGAATGGGGTGAGGTCAATATGCACCAAGACAAATTCCTTGTGTGTCCAATCACACTTGGCCAATAAAAAATTCTATTCAATTCTATTCTATTCTATTCTATTCTATTCTATTCTATTCTATTCTATTCTATTCTATTCTATTCTATTCTATTCTCAAAGTGATTAAATGATTCCGGGACACTGCAGTTGTCATAAATGTGAGTTGGTGATCAAGCCTCTGAATTTTCATCACGTGACCATGGGAGGATGCCACAACGGTCGTAAGTGTGAAAAATGGTCATCAGTCACTTTTTACAGTGATGCTGTAGCTTTGAACGCTCACTAACCGAACTGTTGTAAGTCAAGGACTACCTGTATAACTTTACAATAAAAGTAGAATTTGTTCCTTGTTCATTTGATTCACGGGTTTGTCTTCTCTGGTGTTTCTGGGTACCTACCTCCCCACCTTGCAACCTGTGAGCAAACGCGCAGCTTTTCCCAAATGGATGTTTTCCAGATATTTCGGATCTGCAGCTCTGCGGCTAAACTGAATGCTGAGACCAACGGATGCCATCAAGTTTGAGAAAGTTGGCCTAATGCAGGGATGGGCAACTCTAGGACTTGTGGATTTCAACTCCCAGAATTCCTGAGCCAGCTATGGCTGGCTCAGGAATTCTGGGAGTTGAAGTCCACAGGTCCTAAAGTTTGCTATAATTGCCCACTCTTAACCTAAGGAGAAATTTCCTGATAGTTAGAACAATTAATCAGTGGAACCGTTGTGAGCTGGCAAGGAAGTAGGACAGTGAGGAGGCTGGGGAGGAACGTGGGCCAGTCCTGCAGTCAGGGGAAGGCCTGGACGAGGGCTCTGCATCAGAGGCTGAGATGGGGCCAGGGCCATCTGGGAGTGATGCGTGGACTCTAGAGCCCCCAGAGTCTGACAGCCGAGAGGAAGAGGAACAGGAGGAGCCTGTTCCTAGTGCACACATGTGAAGAGCTGCCAGAAGGCAAGAGCAGCTAAAGCAAAAGGGACAACTCGGGAGTAAGGCCAGGAGATGATTGGCCCCTCCCATAAGGCTTAAAAGAGAAACAAAGGCACTTGGGGCCTTTTGCAGGAAAGCAACGTTGCTAACTCTGTTTCCGGTCGGTGTCTCTTTTTTGTTTCTGAACTCCGTGGGACTTTGCCAAGTAAGGCCTTTGGCAGGGTGTCAAAGAAGATAAAGGTTGGTGATTATCCCGAAGGACTTCTTCCGAAGGACTTGTTTTACAACTAATTGGGACTCAGCTGGGAATTAACATAATTTTCAGCTGTTACGATAAAATAGGTATGTTTGGGACTAATTGTATCTTGTAATGACTCGGTAAGCCTAGGTCACAACAGGAACAACTTGACTCCAAAAGTTGTGAATGCTCCAACACTGGAAGTTCTTAAGATGTTGGACAACCATTTGTCTGAAATGGTGTAGGGTTTCCTGCCTAAGCAGAAGGTTGGACTAGAAGACCTCCAAGGTCCCTTCCAACTCTGTTATTCTATTCTATTCTAATATATAGGTTGTATCATCTTTTGGTTTCTTGTACCTCATCATCTCCCACCATTTTTAAAATTACTCCCCTGGGTAGTTTTACTTTCTCCTCTCTTTCTTCTTGTCTTCCTCCCATGTCAAAACTCCCTCGCAGCTCCGGAGCAGATGACTTCACCTGTATTTGATCAAAGTTGGTTTCTGGAGAGGGGGCCGTGTGGTGCGTTGTGGTTTTGAAGACAGTCCTGGACACCATAGTTGGAGGAGGGGGGTCAGCATAGAAAAACTGTTTTGCTGATGGGCCCATCTGGCTTCAATTGCCATTTTGGTTATGAGTGTGTGTTTTTGTGTGTGTATTGGGGGGAGGGAAAGACGATTGTTTTAAGGGCCTGGGTAGGACCTATTGCGCTCTCCCCTGCAATCTAGCCGAAAGCTCTTCGTTCCTTTCGGGGATGGTGTAAGGTCTCCTACTTGAGCGGAGGGTTGAATTAGATGACCTATAAGGTCCCTTCCAACTCTGTTAATCTATCTATCTAACTTTGCATTTGTAAGATATTTGACCCAGGTTAAGGTTTGCACAATGCAGAAAAACCGCCCAGAATTTCTGTGGCTAAGTCAGACCGTTGTTAAGGGAGCTTTGCCCCATCTTACGACCTTTCTTGCCACTGTTGTTCAGTGAATCACTGTAGGTGTTAAGTTAGTAACACGGTTCTAAAGTGAATGTGGCTTCCCTACTGATTTTGCTGGTCAGAAGGTCACAAAAGAGGATCACATGACCCCGGGACACTGCAACCGTCATAAACATGGGTCAGTTGCCAAGCAGCTGAAGTTTAATCGTATAACCTTGGAATTGCTGCAACAGTTGTTAAGTGTGAAAAATGGTCATAAGTCACTCTTTCCATTGCTGTTGTAAATTCGAACATTCATTAAATGAACTGTTGTAAGTCGAGGACTAACGTCCTTGATTTCATTCCAGGTCTTAACATAATTATTCTGGAATAACATACCATTTATGTTCATCACAGTGATACCCAAATATTTCACTGTTTTTCTCAGTCTTAAAACCAGTCTTTTTCCCCCTATCAATTCCATTTGTTCTTCCATATTCATATTCTTTGTTAATTCTTTGTCTTTTGTTGATTAAATGTAAAGCCAGTGAACACACCCAAATCTTCTGAGTTTTACCCCTTAACATTTTATTCTTTCCAGAGGATATTTCTAAAATTCTTACCAGGTGCTCAGCAAAGGCCCCTAATTTATATGTTTCTCTTTTAGTCTTTACTACAGCAATTTTCTCCTCTCGTTTTATACTTCTATTCAATGTTTCTAAAGTTAAAACAAATAGCAACATCAAGAAAGTGAATTTTATTTGGTTCCTTCCTCAATCTCACAGGGTTTTGTTAATTCCCCGTTCACAATTATTGGTGCCTTTTGCGAGGTATAAATCGATTTTACCCATTTAATAAAATTCCTCCCAAAGTCCATATGTTCCGTATTTTTCCCCCTTACAGACCAGTTCAAATGTGTTAGAGGCAAGTTGTGGATGTTGTCAGCCAACTGAATGAGAGATGATTTGAAATTGTGAGTTGGTAAAAAAAAATCTTATTCTTAACACCTGGCAAGGCACACAGAAGTGGGAAGTTTGAATTTGTGTGTTTGTAGGGACTTGTACAGCCAAGGCAATGTGTGTGCTCTTGGTTGTAGTCCCACAGGCAGAAAAGCCTCCATTGCATCAATGTGTTCTCTTCGTTTCTTTTTTGGGGTGACAGAATCACCCCAAACTGGGGTCCTGGATACCCATGATGCATATTCAGCAGGCAAAGAAGGAAAAATTGGTGTATTGGTACACACAGAGGTTCCCTTCCACAGTGTTGTTCAATGAGGAAAGTGTGTGAGTAGGAGCAAGGAATCCAGAATTCGAGTTTTACCTTAGTCCCAGAAGCTTATTGGCTGACTTGGGGCCAGCTCCTCCCTCTCAGCCCAAGAGCCAATCAGGAGTGGTGAGGAAAGGATTGGGGCGGTCCAGTTTTTAGACTCCTCCTCCCGCCACAGAAGCTTATTGGCTGACTTTGGGCCAGTTCCTTCCCCTCAGCCCAAGAACCAATCAGGTTTAGTAGAGAACGGGCTGGACTAATTGGGAAGACCCAGGTTCTAATCCTCTCCTTCAACCACAAAAGCTCATTGGCTGACTTTAAAGCAGTCCCTCTCCAGTCTATAAGCCAATCCACGTCCATCAGACAAGATACTGGACTAGGAGAGGGAAGACCCAAATTCTAATCCCTTGTCAGCTGTTAAAGCTTATTGCTAACTTTGGGCCGGCCCCTCCGTCTCAAGCCAAAAGCCAATCAGGTGTAGTGTGGAAGAGTTTGGCTTTAAGGAGGGGAGATCTGGGTTCTAGTCTTACCACAGCCACAGGGGCTTTGTTTGCTGTTTAAATTCCAACCTTGATACCTCTTTAGGAAGATTCCTCTTGAGCAAGAGGTTCCAATTTCACTCTCTCGGAATAAATGGCAATTTCCAAAAATAACCCTGGAATTTTTGAAATTTTGTCAGGTTCCTAGTTGGTTGTCATCATTTGCCTGCGCCGTGAAATGAGGTCTATGCAGCTTAGAAAGTATTTACTTGTTCAAATGCCTTGTCAAAACTCTCCCTTTGGAAAGTAGCTGGAAAAAAAACACCCCAAAATTTAAATCAGGAATGCCTTTAATTTAGAAATCAATGGCTGGATGGTGGGGAATGGAAGGATTTATATTCCTTGGAGATGGCTGGTCATTTGCATTCTTTTTACAGAGTCATTGAGGTCACCTGGAGAAGTAGCCTCAATGACCCTCTAAAAGGATGCAAATGACCAGCTGTCTGCAAGGAGTATAAACCAGGGCTAAAATGTAAAATTTGTGACTACCGGTTCTGTGGGCGTGGCTTGGTGGGGTCGGCCGAAGAGGTTGTAGAAAAATTGCTTTTAAAGGGTTCTGACGATCCCAGCTGAGATGCACGATCATCAGTTCTGCTGGGGGTAGGGTTTCCTGCCTGGGCAGGGGGTTGGACTAGAAGGCCTCCAAGGTCCCTTCCAACTCTGTTGTTATATTATATATTATATCAGAGGCTTTTTTTTTTTTTTTACTTTCAAGAGCATTTTTTCGGCCAAAGAAAAAATGTTTTTAAAAGTTAAAAAAACCCCAAAACTCTCATGATTGCATGGCTCAGCTGGGCATGGGGGTGGGGGCAGGGATTTTTGCTACCGGTTCTCTGAACCACTCACGGCGATCTGGTCCAAACAGGGAGCATTTCACCCCTGGTATAAACCCTTCCATTCCCCACCATCCAGTCGGAGCTGAAGAAGTGTCTTGGATGAGAAGCGAAACGTCTTCAAAGAAAAACCAGAAAGTCGCGTTGCCTCTTGAAAAAGCACCTTTGGGGCAACCATGGCCCGGATGACTGAAAATCCCCATAGACACTACCTGTATGGTAAACATAAAACTTTCAAATGTTGTAAGTTGCCTCCAGCTTTCCAGCTGGTCAGGTGTGTTCAGCATTTGAATGAACGATCAAGCATTTGGGTAAATCAAATATTTTTAGACGCAAGGGGGAAAGACACTCCACCAGCCTCTTTTTTTTCTTTTCTTTTCCATAAACCATCTTTTTTTTTTTTTTTTTTTACATTTTTCATAACATAAATTGTTAGGATGACTAGAAATTCCTTTGGCCAGAAAACTGGTCCTGCTTTATATCGGACAATACACTTCAAAGAGAAGCCGTCATTTTTGGCTGGTGAGCAAACTTGGGATTTGGAGCCAAAGCCGTGGGCACACTCACAAAATGGCTGCTGGCCTGTTTACAAACTAGGCAGTGCCCCCCCTCCCTTCCCATAGTCTTTCTTTTTTCTTTATTCCTTCCTAACCCCCCCACCCCCCCAAAAGGCTGCTTGGTACATTTTTAGACGAAGCCCTAGGCTGTAGTTATTTTATTTTCTAAAAATACAATAAAATGACTGTCGGGCCTTTGTGGAACTCAAGGGCATTTCTGTAAATGAAGATGTTGCTAGAGGCTTTTCGGCATTCCATTTGCATGTAAGCTTTCCTTTCATTTCCATCACCCGCACCCTTAAAGTAATGAAAATCATCTTCAAAATATTGAAGACAGGTGAACAGGATGGGGCGGGACTTCGATTGTTCGGATTCTGCCACCACCTTGATTCGGCAGTCTTCTCCCAGACAGCCTGGTACAGCTTTTTATGGGGCCAGATGATGTGGCACACATGGCTTTATTCCACAAGTAATATGAGTGTGATTTGCACAAGGATGCCGTGACGATTGTACAGGTTGTTGTTGTTAGTTGAGAAGTCGTGTCCGACTCATCGTGACCCCATGGACAACGTTCCTCCAGGCCTTCCTGTCCTCTACCATCCTCTGGAGTCCATGTTGTGACCCAGGCCCAAGTAGGTAGTAATAAACTTAGTCTGTGGAAAAACAAACTTTATTCGAACAGCTGGGAATTACTTCATTCCCAGCGTCGTTCAGCTCAACGGGCCTCTGTGGCTCAGGCTGCTAATGCAGTCTGTTATTAACAGCAGCTGCCTGCAATTACTGCAGGTTCTAGTCCCACCAGGCCCAAGGTTGACTCAGCCTTCCATCTTTTATAAGGTAGGTAAAATGAGGACCCAGATTGTTGGGGGCAATAAGTTGACTTTGTATATAAATATACAAATAGAATGAAGACTATTGCTAACATAGTGTAAGCCGCCCTGAGTCTTCGGAGAAGGGCGGAATATAAATGCAAAAAAACCCAAAAAAAACCAAAGTAAAACAAATACCTCCCAACACAAATTCCTCAGTTATCTCCCAAACCTTAGTCCAGTTAGGCAAACTGCCAAAAGCCCTTCCTGGCAAACGTCCAGAAGCCACAAAAACAAAGGCGTACATGAAGCAGAAGATGAAGCAGAAGACACAGCTACAATGTTGTTTTCCGGCAAAGCTCAAATGCCATTGCTGGTCTGTTTTAAGCCTTATGGGAGGGGCCAATCATCTCTTGGCCCTACTCCTCAGTTGTCCTTTTTGCTTGAGCTGCTCTTGTCTTCTGGCAGCTCTTCTCATGCGTGTATTAGGAACAGGCTCCTCCTGTTCCTCTGCCTCACTACTATCAGTCTCTGGAGGCTCTGGAGTCCGCGCCTCATTTCCTGATGGCCCTGGCCTCACCTCAGCCCCATCGTTGTCCGACTCTGTTGCCAGCTCCGTAGGCTGCTGACGGACCACAACAGTCCATTTAAGCTCACGCCGACTGCTTCAGTGACTCCATCCAGCCACCTCCTTCTCTGCTGTCCCCTTCTTTTGCCCTCCATCGTTCTCAGCATCAGGCTCTTCTCCAGTGAGTCCTTCCTTCTCATTAGGTGGCCAAAGGATTTGAGTTTCCTCTTCAGGTTCTGACCTTCTAAAGAGCAGTCAGGGCTGATCTCCTCTAGGAGGAGGTTCGCTTTGCAGTCCAAGGGACTCGCAGGAGTCTTCTCCAGCACCAGAGTTCAAAGGCCTCCATTCTTTGGCGCTCAGCCTTCCTTATGGTCCAACTTTCACAGCCATCCATTGCAACTGGGAAAACCAGAGCCTTGACTATACGTGCTTTTGTTGGCAGGGTGATGTCTCTGCTTTTTAGAATGCTGCCTAGATTTGCCATGTAAAATGTACCAGTAATTGTCGATTTATGACCAGAATTGAGCCTGGAATTAATGTTCGTAAGTGATGGCAGTCGCTAAGTAGGTCTTATCATGTGACTCTGCCTGATTTTACAATCTTTTTTGCAGCAGTCCTCAAGTGACTGCCGCATCCATTAAAATAAATCCAGTACAGGTAGTCCTCGACTTACAACAGTTCATTTAGTGACCGTTCGAAGTTACAACGGCACTGAAAAAAGTGATATGGTTTTCACAGTAACAACTGATGCAGCATCCCCAGGGTCACATGATCAAAATCCAGAGGCTTGGCGACTGGTTCATATTTATGACCGTTGTTAGATCCCCTTTTGCGAATTTCTGACGAGCAAAGTCAGTGGGGAAGCCAGGTTCACTTAATAACCGTTTTACCGCGATTCACTTAATAACGGAGGCAAGAAAAGTGGTAACATGGGGCAAAACTCGCTTAATGAATCTCTCACTTAACAACATAAATTTTGGGCTCAATTGTGGTTGTAAGTTGAGGACTACCTATATGCCAAATGGCGGAGGGTGGGTGGGTTTGTGAGAAACTTGAAAATAAATGCTGGAAAACAGGAAAAATGTTGAAAATTGCATTCACAGGACTGGGATCCTGCAGAGAGGAAAGGGGGGGAAGAGAGAGAAGGGGAAAGGGAAGGAGGGAGAGGATAGATAGATAGATAGATAGAGAGAGAGAGAGAGAGAGAGAGAGAGAGAGAGAGAGAGAGAGATATGACAGATAAAGAGATAGATAGATGATACATAAAGAGATATAGATAGACAGATAGAGAGAGAGAGATGATAGATAAAGAGATAGACAGACAGATAGATAGATAGATAGATAGATAGATAGATAGATAGATAGATAGATAGATAGATAGATAAAGAGATAGATGATAGATAAAGAGATTGATTATATATATAGCTGTATATATATAGATTATATATATATATATATATATATATATATATATATATATATATATATATATATATATATATATATATTTTCTGAGGTTTTCGCGGGTGTGTGTATGTAGGTCTTTGGTTGTTCGGGTTTTCTCCCGCGTAAAATTGGAAGTGTCTTGGCGACGTTTCGACGAAGTCTCATTCGTCATCTTCAGGCTTCAGCTTCGTGCTTCTGGGAGCTTACATATATATATGTAAGTCTTTGGTTATTCGGGTTTTCTCCCGCGTAAAATTGGAAGTGTCTTGGCGACGATTCGACGAAGTCTCATTCGTCATCTTCAGGCTTCAGCTTCGTGCTTCTGTGCTTCCATACATGCAGCAGACTGACACCTACTATGACGATGTAGCACGACCACAAACACGAAGCCAAACAACAGCAATGCAGCTCACCAGCTCAAATCCCCCTGCAGCTCAGACTAATCTGAGCACAACCAAGCCCCCACCCAAACAGGACACACCCCCATCCAATCAGAGCACAAAAAAACCCCATCCAATCAGAGCACAGCCAAGCTCCCACCCAATCAGTTCAAACCTCCACTAGCTGTTAAAAAGGAAGAAACAGCTGCAATCACATATTGCTCCCAGAAGCACGAAACTGAAGCCTGAAGATGACGAATGAGACTTCGTCGAAACGTCGCCAAGACAGTTCCAATTTTACGCGGGAGAAAACCCGAATAACCAAAGACCTACATACAAACACCCGCGTAAACCTCAGAAAACATATATATATATATATATATATATATATATATATATATATATATATATATATAGAGAGAGAGAGACAGAGAGAGAGAGAGAGAGAGAGAGAGAGAGAGAGAGAGAGAGAGAAGGTCTTGAAATGTTCTTAAAAGATGAGCTAGATAGATTCAAAAGATTCAAGCTAGGATCTTTGTGTGTGTGTGTGTAGTAACTTATGTTGGCATGTTTTAGAATAGAATAATAGAATAGAATAGAATTCTTTATTGGCCAAGTGTGATTGGACACACAAGGAATTTGTCTTGGTGCATACGCTCTCAGTGTATATAAAAGAAAAGATTTTATTTCTCTTCTGAGAAAATTTAAAGCATGGGAAGAGATCCCATGGTTTATCTTCAGTTAGGATGATTACTTCTTTCTCTGTTTCTTTGGTTGTGCAGTCTGTCCTAGGTAGGATAGCCATACACATGGGCCATCCTTTCTTCAAAATAGCAGGGGGGAGTTGGGTTGAATTTGCAATGTGTCAGGATTGATCATTGATTGATTCTTAAGCTTGGTAACTTTTAAGATATGCGGTTTTCGGCTTCCAGGATTCTCCAGCCGGTATGTTGCTAAAAAAAGTTGCTAAACTGGAGAAGCATTGAGATAGATAGAATTTAAGAAGTCTGCTTAGTAAGTTTCCTTGTTTTTCCCCCCCAATTTTTGTCTGTATATGTAGATTGATAAATTTGGGCTGACTGTGACTATAATCAGAGTCACTCAGGAAATCAAGAAGCAACTGTTTCTAATCTTAAAAACAATATTATGCACCATGATTTCCTATGAGATAGCTTTTCGAGACAATGAAAAATTCCAATCAAGCACAGAAACCTATTTTTCTCTTATTAGGTTCTGTGCGTACATATATACCTTTGCAAATAATATCAGTTATCAATTTATTTTGGTTATTACAGCCTCCTATCCCTACTCAAAGACTCTGAGTGGGTTACAGCACAATAAAAAAGAAATAAAGAAAAATAATAATATTGGTAGTCTTCGGCTCATAACCGTTTATTTAGTGGCTGTTCAAAGTTACAATACCACTCAAAAGAGGGACTTGCAATCAGTCCTTGCACTTACAACCACAATCACCCTCATGGTCACATAATCGAAATTTAGACACTTGGCAAATAGTATGTATTTACATTGTCAATGAAGGAAATAGGATTCACTTAACAACTGTGTAATTCATTTAACGATTGCAGTGGTTCACTTAACAATGGGGTCTCAACTTTGGTTATGTTAAGAACGATGTGTTGGTCAAAAATCAGTCAACCTCTCCAAATTAATGCTTAATCCTGATGGATAGTTCAGTGAAATAGTTGCTCAATAGTAGTAACTGTGAGAGGAATCTTGGAGTCCTAGTGGACAACCATTTAGATATGAGCCAGCCGTGTGCAGCAGCTGCCAAAAAAGCCAACACCGTTCTGGGCTGCATAAACAGAGGGATAGAATCAAGATCACGTAAAGCGTTAATACCACTTTATAATGCCTTGGTAAGGCCACACTTGGAATATTGCGTCCAGTTTTGGTCGCCATGATGTAAAAAAAGATGTGAGACTCTAGAAAGAGTGCAGAGGAGAGCAACAAAGATGATTAGGGGACAGGAGACTAAAACATATGAAGAACGGTTGCAGGAACTCGGTATGACTAGTTTAATGAAAAGAAGGACTAGGGGAGACATGATAGCAATATTCCAATATCTCAGGGGTTGCCGCAAAGAAGAGGGAGTCTAACTATTCTCCAAAGCACCTGAGGGTAGAACAAGAAGCAATGGGTGGAAACTGATCAAGGAAAGAAGCAACTTAGAACTAAGGAGAAATTTCCTGACAGTTAGAACAATTAATAAGTGGAACGACTTGCCTGCAGAAGTTGTGAATGCTCCAACACTGGAAATTTTTAAGAAAATGTTGGATAACCATCTGTCTGAGATGGTGTAGGGTTTCCTGCCTGGGCAGGGGGTTGGACTAGAAGGCCTCCAAGGTCCCTTCCAACTCTGTTGCTGCTGTTGTTGTTGTTATTATTATTATTATTATTAATCAAACTATCTCCAGCATTCTCTGGTGCTGCTAAGGAGGGCCTTTCCAAAATGTCAGCCCCTCCACAGAGAAGGCCTACAGATAGTCTTCAACTTACAACATTTCATTTAATGACCGTTCAAAGTTACAACGGCACCGAAAAAAAGTGATTTGCATCTATTATTCACACTTATGACCGTTGCAGCATCCCTGTGGTCCTGTGATCAAAATTCCGATGCTTGGCAACTGACTCATATTTACGACGGTCTCCTGTGATTATGTGATCACCTTTTGCGTCCTTCGGACAAGCAAAGTCAACGGGCAAGCCAGAACCACTTAAAAACTGCATTACTCGCTTAGCAACTGCAGTGGATTCCCTTAACCACTGTGGCCAGGAAGGTTGTAAAATGAAGCAAAACTCACTTAACCACTGTCCTGCTTAGCAAAGGAAACGTTGGGCCCAATTGTGATGTTAAGTCTAGGATTGCCCATGCCATTATACCCTAGAGCAGGGGTCTCCAACCTTGGCCACTTTAAGACTTGTGGACTTCAACTCCCAGAGTTAGCTGGCTGAGGAATTCTGGGAGTTGAAGTCCACAACTCTTAAAGTTGCCAAGGTTGGAGACCCCTGCCCTAGAGCAGTGTTTCCCAACCTTGGCCACTTTAAGAGGAGTAGATTTCAACTCCTAGAACGCCCACGGCTCACTGGGGAATTCTGGGAGTGGAAGTCCACACGTCTTAAAGTTGCCAAGGATGAGAAATACTGCTCTAGACCAGGGGTGTCAAACTCAATTTCATAGAGGGCCGCATCAGGATTGCGTTTGTCCTTAGGGAGGGTGGGCGTGGCCAGGGTGGGTGTGGCCAGCCCAACATTACTCGTGTCGGCGCCTATGGTGGGCCAAGTGCTGTGCCCTCCCGAGCTCCATTTTTACGGAGGCGGAGGGTTGCAAGAGGCCGTCGCAGCCGAAAATGGAGTTCGGGAGCCTGTTTTCGCTGGCAGAGCACTCAGGCTGGTCCTTCACTGTTTCTAGGGCAACCCCGCAGGACAGATCTAAGCGCCTCGCGGGCCGCCTCTGACCCGCGGGCCTCGAGTTTGACACTCCTGCTGTAGACCAGGGGTGTCAAACTCAAGGCCAGTGGGTCAAATCTGGCCCATGGGGTGCTTAGATCTGGCCCGCAGGGCCACCCTGGAAACAGCAAAGGACCGGCCCACGGTGCCTCTGCCAGTGAAACGGAGGTGGGGAGAATCGCCCGCGGCCCTCCCGAACTCCGTTTTCTCTGGCAGAGGGTTGCAGGAAGCCATCGCAGCTGAAAATGGAGCTCGGGAGCCTGTTTCCCGCTGGCAGAGTGCCTGGGCAAAGGATGATGTCGATTTGGCCACGCCCACCCTGGCCCCTCAAGGCCAACTACTCCCCTGATATGGCCCGCAAAGAAATCGGGTTTGACACCCCAGCTCTGGACCAATCCTAAGTCATTTCCAGAGTCAAGAAGAATGCATCGGTCTGGGTTTATTTATTTATTTAAAGATGGGTATGGCCACTGATCTTTAAGCAACTCTTGAGTTAGGGTTGCCAAGTCCAGATGGGGTTGCAAGTGGCACATCAGCTAAATCTGGGCAAATGGCCCCTGGCCATGACCTTCTGCTTTTTAAGCAGCAAGCTTTGAGGATTCCCAAGATACCCTATCCTTCAGGCGGAACATGACTCTGCTCCGAGTGACTATTGAAACGGGTATTCCTGGACATTTACTGGTTGTTCTGGCACTTCGACATCGGGGTAGGGGTGGGGGGGATTTAATCTTGAGTTTATTTTGCCCCATCCAGACTCTGATAGCCTCCAAGATATCCTGGCTTGGAACTGGAGTGTTAAAAAGTATCACTGAGACATACAGCATACGTGTCGTGTCCCCCTTCCCCTCCGACAACCGGGTCTAGGAAGTCCGTATCAAGCATGGCCACGAAGCCTCTGCAGCTTTGCCAAATTCCTTTCAGATTTCTCAGGGCAGGCAGGAATCCAAGTTGTGACTTCAGCAAACTAAATGAGACTTTGCTTGACTCAAAGTTGCTTGACTCAAGCTGGTCCTTTATATAGGCTGTGGGGTGTGGCTCCATGACTCAGCACTTATCCAGGCCTGCCCCTCCCTTCCTTCTGCTGACGTTGTCTCTCAGATCTCCGGAAGTGGAGATCCTCCCACTGTGAATTCTCTTCAGCTGGATCTGCTGTCGGTAATTCCAGCACGTGGCTGGCTCCCTGCTCACACGCTGTAGGAGTGAGGTTTGTTTATTCATTCCTGACATCCTGTCCGGGCATGGGGCCAGGCCTGGGGGCTGGAGGCATGACAGTCCGTTCATCTTCATTATAAGACTCCGAATCTGATAGCAGGCCCGGGAGGAGACGGGAGGGGCCCGGCTGAGGAGAGGAGGGAGGACGAGGCACAACAATACGGGTGGCACCTCACCGTATGATAGATGATCTCTAATGGCTTCCTACGGTGGTGGAATTCTCTGAGGATGGAATTGAAAGGAATTGGGATGCAACCAGTTTAAGAACTGGTTGAGTGAGTGCGCGTGCAGCGTTCAAAATGCAACATTTTGAAGCTCAGCTGTTTACCTACTAAGGCAGCCCCAGTAAGTAGAACAGCAGAGGCGTGGAAATCAGTTGTGCCATGCAAATCAGCTGAGCCAGAAAGAAGGAAATAAAGAACAGGATAGGACAAGGGCAGGTGGGCCGGGCCAGCTGATCGTCGGCGCTACCGGTTCACACGAACCGGTCCGAACTGGCTGAATACCACTTCTGCTACGACCACTGTTCACATTTATGACTGTCGTGATAATCCCATGGTCACATGATCAAAATTCGGATGCTTGGCAAATGGCATCTATTTCTGAGAATTGCATTGTCCTGAGGTCTTGTGATCCAGCATTTGTAACCTTCCCAGCCAGTTTTCGGACAAGCAGAGTCGATGGAGGAAGCCAGATTCACTTAACGACCACATGATTCACTTAACAACTTGTAGCGATTCCCGTAACTGTGGCAAAAATTATGGGGCATAACTCACTTAATAACTGCCTTGCTTAGCAACAAAGTTTGGGGCTCACTTGCGGTCGCAAGTAGAGAACTTCCTGTAGTAGCACAATCCTGAAAGCCTGCCAGAGTTCCTCTCTGCTCCCTCTTATAGGGGTCATATATTGAACCCAAAATTTCTGTTGTTACATGAGACATTTGTTAAGTGGAAATTTTCCCCCATTTTACGACCTTTGTTGCCACGGTTGTAAAGTGAATCACTGCAGTTGTTAAGTTAATAACCTGGTTGTTAAGTGAATCTGGATTCCCCATTGATTTTTATTTATTTATTTTATTTATTTATTTATTTATTAGATTTTTATACCGCCCTTCTCCCGAAGGACTCAGGGCTTCACAGCCATAATAAAAAATAGAACAATATACAATTAAAACAACAATTAAAAAACTTATTATATATGGGCTGAGATATTTTGCTTGTCAGAAGGTCACAAAAGGGGATCACATGACCCCGGGACACTGCGACCGTCACAAATATGAGTCATTTGGCAAATGTCTGAATTTTCATCATGTGATCATGGGGATGCGGCCAAAGTCGTAGCTGTGAAAAAAAAAACAGTCATAAGTCATTTTTTTCAGTGCTCTTGTAACTTTGAATGGTCACTAAACGAACAGCTGTAAGTCGAGGACTACCTGTAGTAAATACCACGAAAACAGGATTATTTTGTCTTTCTTTCTCAAGCTTTCCACTTTCCCAGGACAGTTTTTCTCATTTTCCCTCCCTTAATGGCTCATCCACTCATTCATCAACCCATCGACGATGTCACATTGAACCGGATGACCTCATAAGCTTGAATGAGTGACATCACTCGGGGGGGCGGGCAGGCAAGACGACATCATCCAACCACGAAGGGAGACTAGCAAATTGATAGGAGGAAGGGAGTGGCTTCAGTCGGCAAGCCAATCACATTTGGTCGTGCGATGACATCACCGCGGGGCTATGAAGTCCAGTTCATAGAGCGAAACTGAATGGAATGTCAAATAATTGGGTCACGTTTCCCTTTTCTTTTCTTTTCTTTTCTTTTTTTTTTTTTACATCCACCCATCTTATTTATTTAAACCGGCGGATAATGAATCCCATACTTGTGTAGTGGAATGGTGGAGCACAACAGCGATGGATAATTTGACTGCTAAATTATTGCAAAAAAAAAAAAAAGCCGGCGTAGAGTTTTTCTGCAAATTCCCTCTTCTCACTAGTTGGCATGTATCCTTCGGGCTGTCTGCGATTGGCAGCTGCTTCAGAGCGGTGCTGTTCTTTTCCCTCTCTTTCCCTCCCGTTTAAACTCTCCCTATTTTTGCTTGAAGAAAAGTGTGTGAGAGGGAGGGGGGGCGGAAAGGTGGGGGGGGAGCGTTTTTGGTGGTTGAGGGGGGGGGGGGGCGAGGAAGGCCCATTTTAACCTTCTGCCTGGAACCAATTAAAAAGGTCTTTCCGCCGAGACGAAAGTGCTCGGGTACTTTGTAGGGAGCAAACGGGCGGAAGAAAGGAAAAGGAACAGCTTTTGAAGCCAGAGAAAAAGCTGCGTCCGTTGGGAACCTCCAGGCTTTTGAAAGCTCAGTTTAGCTTCCCCCCCTGCCCCGCCTCTTCCTTTCTCAACCCCCAAATAATTTTTTAAATAGCCAAATTAAAGCCCCCCCCTTTCCGCCCCCGCCTCCCTTTGCTTGCAAGTTAGCAAACTTGGAAGATCAACCTTGCCAGGGATATTCCGTGGAGAATCTGGGAAGGGAGGGCAGGGTGTGTGTCTGGGGGGGTAGGAAGGGGGGAGGTAGGGTGTGTGTGTGTTGGGGGGGGGCTTGGAGGTGGTTTTGGGGATAGTCACCCCATTCTTGAAGGCCTGGAACACTTAGGAAGGGCTAAACAATCAGCGAATACCATTTTTCGTGGCTCGCTCGGAATGATGCTCAAAGCAAGGAAGGTTGGAAGAGAAACGGTTGAAGCCCCCTTCCCATTAGGGTAGAACCGAGGCACACCTTATTTTAATGGTAACAGAGTGGGAAGGGACTTTGGAGGTCATCTAGTCCAACCCCCTGCTCACTATTACTAGGGATTCGACCCGCCGAACCGCCGACCTTTCTGATCGACAAGCTCAGCATCTTATTCCCGCTTATTCCTATCCTGCCTGGGTCTTTTGGGATGAAAAATTGGAGGTGATCCGTTGGGAAAAGGGTAGATTGGAACCCAGAACACAGAACAACGTCTTCAGAATTGGAAGGGGGACCTTGGAGGTCTTCTAGTCAAGCAGGAGACCCTACAATTTCAGACAAATGACTGTCCAGCCTCTTTTTTTTTAATTTGAATTTATATCCCGCCCTTCTCCGAAGACTCAGGGCGGCTTACACTGTGTCAAGCAATAGTCTTCATCCTTTTGTATATTATATACAAAGTCAACTTATTGCCCCCAACAATCTGGGTCCTCATTTTACCTACCTTATAAAGGATGGAAGGCTGAGTCAACCTTGGGCTTGGTGGGACTTGAACTTGCAGTAATTGCAAGCAGCTGTGTTAATAACAGACAGACTTAGTCTGCTGAGCCACCAGAGGCCTTTCTTGAAAGCCTCCAGTAATGGAGCACCCACAACCTCTGAAGGCAAGTTGTTTCACTGGTTAATTGTTCTCGCCAACAGGAAGTTTCTTCTTAGTTCTAGGTTGCTTCTTTTCTTGATTAGTTTCCATCCATTGTTTCTTGTCTTGCTTTCTGGTGCTTTGGAAAATAAATTGGTCCCCCTCTTCTTGTGGCAGCCTTTCAAATATTGGAACACTGCTATCATGTCATCCCTGGTCCTTCTTTGCACTAGACTAGACATACCCAATTCCTGCAACTGTTATTTGTATGTTTTAGCCTCCGACTCCCTAATCATCTTTGTTGCTCCTCTCTGAACTCTGAAATACAGAGTTCCCTTGGTCCCAAAGGTGCTTTTTTTCAAGAGGCAACTGGACTTTCTGGTTTTTTCTTTGAAGACATTTTGCTTCTCGTCCGAGAAGCTTCTTCAGCTCTGATCTTCTTGGATGAGAAGAGAAACGTCTTCAAAGAAAATCCAGTTGCCTCTTGGAAAAAAGCACCTTTGGGACAACCAGGACCTAGATGACTGGGAATCTCTCCTTTGTCAGTTGAAATTTCTCTTCATTTAAAACCTTTCCTTGTGACCTTGAAACATCTTCAGGGTGGACCGGCATGGGTGATAAATTAGTTGAGGTGATTACAGATAATCCTCAATTTACAACCATTCATTCGGTGTCCGTTCAATGTTACAACATGAAAAAAGCGGCTTACAGTGGGTCCTCGTATTTATGACCTTCACAGCATTTCCCAGGGTCAGATGATCAAAATTCGGGCAACAGACATGAATCCCGGAGTTGTGTGATCACTATTTGAAACCTTCCCAGCTTCAACAGACCAAGTCAATTGGGGGAAGCCAGATTCGCTTACCAATTGTATGATTCACTTGTGACAAAACAGGTCATACAGTCAGAGGTGACTCATTCAAGAACTGTCTCACTTAGCAACTGGTCCCAGTTGTGGTCGTAAATTGAGGACTACCTATATGCAGAAAGTTTTTGGGCGTCCTTTTCCTTAGTATATTCAGGAAGTATAGGCTGGAGAGCCACCGGTGGAAGATTCAAGCACAACTTCATTTTCTAATTCAGTGTTTGTCAACCTCAGCATCTTGAAGACGTATGGACTTCAACTCCCAGAATTCCCCAGACAGCATGGTTTAAGATACATGAACTTTAACTCCCAGAATTGCTGGCTGGGGATTTCTGGGAGTTGAAGTCCATGCATCTTCAAGTTGCTGAGGTTGACAAACACTGGTCTAATTGACCCTTTCCAGCTCTAGTTTTCTTTCAAGAGGATATACTCTGTGTGTGTGTGTGTGTGTGTGTGTGTGTGTGTGTGTGTGTGTGTGTGTGTATATTTTACTGGATTACATTCTATTTTGAAGCTTTAAGGCAACAATTGTGCTGTTTTGTTCATGGGATTTTGGTTTTGTTTTGTTTTTTAAATAAAGATCAAGCCTGCCTCTGTATTTTCTTCTTTCTTATCCTTGTCCTCTTGAATTTCCCTCCTCGTTTAGCAACTGTCTCATTTTGCAAACTACTCATTTGTAGTTACAACAGTATTTTAAATGTAACTTTACGACCAATCCTTGTATTTATGGCTTTTCTGGTCTGTAAAGGAAAGGAAGACTAAAAGGTTCATTATTTGGGGTTTTTTAAAAATAGATAGACAGGCAAATAGACAGAATGATGATAGATAAATGATGGTAGGTATGTAGGTAGGTAGGTAGAAACAATAGATATGATAGATACGACAGGCAGGCAGGCAGAGTCAGATGATGGATAAAATATGATGATGAAGGAGAGAGAGAGAGAGAGGGAGAGAGAGAGAGAGCGAGCAGTAGTAGAATTATTTTATATATATATATGTATGTATGTATGTGTGTGTATATATATATATATTTTGGCGACGAAAACATATATATATTTATATATATATATATTTATATTTATATTTATATTTTCTGAGGTTTTCATGGGTGTTTGTATGTAGGTCTTTGGTTGTTCGGGTTTTCTCCTGTGTAAAATTGGAAGTGTCTTGGCGACGTTTCGACGAAGTCTCATTCGTCATCTTCAGGCTTCAGCTTCGTGCTTCACACATTGCTCCCAGAAGCCTGAAGCTGAAGCCTGAAGCTGAAGCCTGAAGATGACGAATGAGACTTCGTCAAACGCCAAGACACTTCCAATACATACATACATACATACATACATACATACATATATAAAATATATTCTTAGGATTATTTTTCCTCAGTCTAATTCTGAAATACAGCTGCATACACATTATTTCTCTGTCCCTTGCGAATTCTCTTATAAACTCTGGCTCTTGATGGGGCTGATGAGAAGGAATATATGTCTTAAAGTGTTGGTCTCCCTTCCCATCCCACATTTGAAGTTTAATTCCTTAAAAAAGTATAGTTGTGGGCCTCTGATTAAAAAAAAAATGAAGTGCCTTCCAAGGGAGTTAAGCCAGTGAGAAGAGGAACCACCAGGATGTCAGCAGAGTTGATGAGTTGATCGGTAATCAAAACCAGTTATGTCTAGTAGCAGCTTTTCCAAGGACCCTTCATTTCAACCCTGAGCTACAAATATTCTCCTTTATCGGCCAGATTTTGCTGGATCAAAGGCTGAGGAGGAGGCCCACAGGAGTTGAGAAGAAGAAAGAAACCCTTGACTGTTGACCTCATCAGGACTGTGCCCCGTGCTCTGGCTGGCAGAAAAACCCCAGCACGGTGTGGAGAGGAGGGTGCAAAATAAAAATGTTTAAAGATAAATAGTTCCTCCCTTGTCGGCTACTACCCCAGCTTTGCATTCCCGGTCCTGGTTGGCCAACTTCATGCCAAGGCTGGGTTTCTCCCTGTCCCCTCGCCCTGCCTTTCTTTGTCTCGGACCTTATAAAGCTCATTAATTAATGGGATAACAAATGGGCTTGTCAGCGCCTTTCCCTCCTCCTTCAGCACATGCCAAGAAAGGGGGCAGAACAGCTTTAAAGGGGTTTTCCCAGGAGGAGAGCTGGTCTTGCAAAGAGTCCGTGCTGGCTGAAGTTCCTGATTTTGACTTCAGCGCCTTTTTCCTGCCTTTCCAGTCTTTCCTGGTTTTCCTTTCCTTTCCCTCCCCCCTCCCCTCCTTTCTCTTGGTCTCCCCTCTCCTCTCCCCTCCTGGCCTCTCCTCTCCCCTCTCCTTGCCTCTTCTCTCCCCTTCCTTCTCCTTGCCTCTCCCCTCCCCTCTCCTCTCCTCTCCTTGCCTTTCCTCTCCCCTCTCCTGGTTTCTCCTGGCCTCCCTCCCTCCCTCCCTATCCTTGCATCTTCTCTCCCCTCCTGGTGTCTCCCCTCCCCTCTCCTCTCCATGCTTCTCCTCTCCTCTCCTGGCCTCTTCCCTTCCCTCCTGGCCTCCCCTCTCCCCTCCCCTCTCCTTGCCTCTCCTCTCCCCTCCTGGCCTCTCTCCTCCCCTCTCCTGGTTTCTCCTAACCTCTCCTCTCCCCTCCTCTCCCAAATGTTGTTGTTATGTTAGTGCCACAGTGGTTAAGTGAATCTGATTTCCCCACTGGACTTTGCTTGTGCAAGAGCGGATCCCATGACCCCAGGCCGCTTGGCAACCGTCATAAATGCGAGCCCGTTGCCAAGCGTCCAAATTTTTTGATCACATTGACCATGGGGATGCGGCAGGGGCCGTAAGTGTGACAAACGGTCGCAGCACGTCGTTTTGCTTCAGTGCCCTTGTAACTTTAATCGGTCGCTATGCAAACTGTTGTAAGTCGAGGACCCCCTGTATTCCGCAGGGACGTCTTAATGCGGGAATCTTTTGGGTTGTCTTGGAAATTATGCAATGAAGCCACCGTGTGGCAAATGCATTGGCAACCTTTGTATATCCTCCAACACACACACACACACACATCCCCAGCTCCCCCCCTCTCTCAGAATCTATCTCCTCCTCTTTTTTTGTCACTTGGGGTTGGGTGGGGGTGTGTGAGACGTCCTCGCTCTGTTGCTTTTCAGCCCGATCCCTTAAACTTATTTCAGGAATCATAGGCCTGAGTTTAATTGTTTTCCTGTTGTATTGATCTGCGGCCTTCTTTTCTTCCTTCGCCCCCAATCAATGGTTCTTTTCAATTTGGGGACAAAGGGAAGAGGGTCGAGGTTGAGTGAAGAATTAGATTTTGGGGGAGGGAGGCTATGGGGGGCGGCGGCATGTGGGGCGGAGAGGGACTATCCCTCGGTTCTTGAAAGATTTCTGACATCGATCAGCTGGGAAACAAGAGCAGAACCTTGTTGCAGATCAATTAACCAAGTCATTAAGCGTGGTCAAAGAGGGGAAACAGGAGGCTTGTTTGCGCCGTAGGAAAAAGGCAGACGAGTACGAAAAGCTTCGTACGTATTTACTTGGGTGCAGTTCAGGAGCACCGGCCCGGTAGTCCTCGACTTACGACCGCCATTGAGCCCCGAATTTTCTGTCTTGCTAAGAGAGACAGTCGTTCAGTGAGCTTCGCCCCCTGTTTTACGACCTCTCTCGCCACCGTTGTTGAATGAATCGCTGCAAGCTTGGTAAGTTACCAAGACGGTGGTTAAGTCAATCTGGCTTCCCCATTGACTTCGCTTGACAGACGGTCGCAAAAGGGCATCACAGCAACACTACAACTGCCATACTATGTTTTCCCGAAAATAAAACCCAATCAGAGAATAAGTCCTAGCATGATTTTTCAGGATGCTTGTATATAAGCAACAAAGATGATTAGGGGACTGGCGGCTAAAACATATGAAGAATGGTTGCAGGAACTGGGTATGTCTAGTTTAATGAAAAGAAGGACTAGGGGAGACATGATAGCAGTGTTCCAATATCTCAGGGGCTGCCACAAAGAAGAGGGAGTCAAGCTATTCTCCAAAGCACCCGATGGCAGGACAAGAAGAAATAGGTGGAAACTAATCAAGGAGAGAAGCAACCAGGAGCTAAGGAGAAATTTCCTGACAGTTAGAATAATCAATAAGTGGAACAACTTTCCTCCAGAAGTTGTGAATGCTCCAACACTGGAAATTTTTAAGAAGATGTTGGATAACCACTTGTCTGAAGTGGTGTAGGGTTTCCTGCCTGGGCAGGGGATTGGACTAGAAGACCTCCAAGGTCCCTTCCAACTCTGTTATTATGTTATATTATGTTATGTTAAGCCCTACCCCAAAAATAAGCCCCAGTTAAGATTATCAGCCAGACGGGATGTATTTTAGTACTGTATTTCCCTAAAAATAAGGCCTAACTGGAAAATAAGCCCTTTGGAGCAAAAATTAATATAAGACCCAGTCTTATTTTTCGGGGAAACACAGGTAAATATGAATCAGTTGCCAAGCATCTGAATTTTGACCATGGAGATGCTGCAGCAGCCGTAAGTGTGAGAAACAGTGGTAAGTCACTTTTTTCCACTGCCGTCGTAACTTCAAACAGCCACTAAGTGAATTGTTGTCAGTCGAGGACTATCTGTATTGGAGGACATCAGCCTGAAGCAACAGCAAAGTGTTGCTATTTTGCATTATTCCTGGTTTAACTTGACTTAACCAGCTGATAAGTCCTTTATCTGTAGCAGGGGTCTCCAACCTTGGCCACTTTAAGCCTGGCGGACTTCAACTCCCAGAATCCCCCAGTCAGCAAATCTGGCTGGGGGATTCTGGGAGTTGAAGTCCGCCAGGCTTAAAGTGGCTAAGGTTGGAGACTCCTGATTTGTAGAACCCTCAACTTAGAGGTGACTTTAGCCATCGCTGAGTTAAGTCAAGTTAAACTCAGGAATAATGCAAAATTAATTAAAGCCTCCGCAAGACAAGAGAGCAAAGGATTCATTTGTAGAAATCAAAAGCTGGAGGGAATAGAGGAGTTGTGTTTTTGTGAACATCAGAAGACTGCGCGCCATCCTGGTTATTGTTCAGAAGGTGTAGAGCTAGTCCAGGTAGTCCTCGGCTAACAACAGTTTGTTTACTGACCGTTCGAAGTTACAACGACACTGAAAAAAAGTGACTTATGGTCGTTTTTCACACTTACGACCGTTGCGGCATCCCCATGCTCAAATGATCAAAATGTGGATGTTTGGCAACTGACTCATATTTATGACGGTTGCAGTGTCCCCAGGGTCACGTGATCTCCTTTAGCGGCCTTCTGACAAGCCAAGTCCATGGGGAAGCCAGATTCATTTAACAACCGTGTTATACTAACTTAAGAACTGCAGTGATTCACTTAACAGCTGTGGCAAGGAAGGCCGTAAAATGGCTAAACATTCACTTAACAAATGCCTCGCTTAAGCACAGAAATGTGAGGCTCAATTGAGGTCGTAAGCAGTGGTGGGATTCTGTCGGTTCTACCCAGTTCGGGCGAACCGGTAGCTGGGGCTGTGGGAGGCTCCGCCCGCCCACCCGGACGTCATCACGTCCTTTTTTTTACACTCTGCGCATGCGCAGAAGGTCCTGCACATGTGCAGAGGTGGCACGCATGGAGGTGGTTGCTCACATTTGTGAACCGGTTGTTAAGATAAGTCAATACCACCCCTCGTCGTAAATCGAGGACTGCCTGTACAGAATGACATTGTCTCCCAGTCACCTCAAGCTCACGTATCGAGGGGATGTATTCAGCCTGAAGGGATGGGTTGGTCCTGCTTGAAGGAGGCCATCATCAAGTATCTGAGATACTTGGAAGACAGGTCACCAAGGCATTTCTAGGTGGAAGACAACCAGTGGTGGGATTCAAATAATTTAACAACCAGTTCTTTGTCCTAATGACCAGCTGGGTAGGCGTGGCTCAGTGGTCATGTGACCGTGTGGGCGTGGCCAACTCAATGTCACTCACATTGATGGGAGCTTCGCCTTAGCAATTACAATGTAAGCAGGGCGTAAAGATTAGGCTAGAAACAACGCCAGAATGTTTCTTTCCTGCCTTCCTTACAGGATTAGCCCTGTAAAGTGGAAAAAATCAAAATGAGATTTCTTCCAATAACCGGTTCTCCAAACTGCTTAGAAAGTTCTCCCGAATTGGTGCGAACTCGCTGAATCCCACCACTGAAGTCAACCGTTGGACATTGATCCTATTGGGAGGCCATGGAGCATTGGTATGACAAAGAATAGAATAGAATAGAATAGAATAGAATAGAATAGAATAGAATAGAATAGAATAGAATAGAATAGAATAGAATAGAATAGAATTTTTTTTTTATTGGCCAAGTGTGATTGGACACACAAGAAATTTGTCTTGGTGCATATGCTCTCAGTGTACATAAAAGAAAAGATACGTTCATCAAGGTACAACATTTACAACACAAACGATGGTCAATATATCAATATAAATCATAAGGATTGCCAGCAACAAAGTTACAGTCATACAGTCATAAGTAGAAAGAGATTGGTGATGGGAACGATGAGAAGATTAATAGTAGTGCAGATTCAGTAAATAGTCTGACAGTGTTGAGGGAATTATTTGTTTAGCAGAGTGATGGCCTTCGGGAAGAAACTGTCCTTGTGTCTTGTTGTTCTGGTGTGCAGTGCTCTATAGCGTCGTTTTGAGGGTAGGAGTTGAAACAGTTTATGTCCTGGATGTGAGGGATCTGTAAATATTTTCGCAGCCCTCTTCTTGATTCGTGCAGTATACAGGTCCTCAGTGGAAGGCAGATTGTAATACTGTGGCAGCTGAGGAATTCTGGGAGTTGAAGTCCACAAGTCTTAAAGTTCCCAAGGTTGGAGACCCTTGGACTAGGCCACACCCACTATGGCCACCCCTAATGGAGGCCTCATTATTTCTTCCACCTGGCCTGTCTCTGGCTCCTGGAGCTGAGCCAGGGGAGCCGGTGCTCCTGAGGTAAGTCCTGACGGCCCTTCCCCCTCACTGTCCAAGTCACTTTCTGGCAGCAGGGCTGGTTGGGGGGGGGGGGCGCAGACACAACATTATCTTTCTGTGCCATCTCCAAGCTGTAAGCTATTCCTGAATACAACCTTAAGCGTATTCAGCAAACTTGAGATTTATCCCCTGGAATGGCACGAAGCCTGATGCCACCCGGGCTCTAACAGCTTTGTGACCGTAAGCAGATCAGAAGTTGTTTTTTTTTTAATTAAGCCAGAAAGTATCTAGCATCCAGCTTTTCACTCTGGTATAGTTCGAGTAACTCCAGAGAGCTCGTAAACAAAGACTTCTCTGTTGGCTGGGATACACAATGCTGAGTTCCACAGAAGATGAGAGATAAGATGTTCTCTCTTGCGTCCCTTCGTTGGTTCCAGTCTACCTTAAAACAGCCCTGAATTCAGGGTGTCTAATTCCAAGAGAATTAAAAAAAAAAAAAAAAGTTAATTTCTGCAGTGGGCTCTCAAAAAGGCAAATATTAGCAGTTGGCTGGTCTCTTCAGTTTTTTCATTTGCAACTCTCTACCTGAGATGCTTGATGCAATCCCGACTGAAGAGGTAACCGTGCAAAGAATAGAATAGAATGGAATGGAATAGATGGCAAACCTATGGCACACATGCCAGAGGTGTCACACAGAGCCCTCTCTGTGGGCACGTGCAACATCGCCAGCTGCTGTTCTGGTTTCCAGCCAGCTGTTCGTGGGTGCTGGAGTGTCGGAAAACTGCTGGAAAAATGGCCAAAAAACAGGCCATTTTCAGATCGTTTTTGGCCGAAAAACAGCCCCAAAACAGGCATGCACACGCCGGCCAGCTGGTCTTCGGGTTTCCGGTGCACGAGAAGACCAGCTGGCTGGCGCATATGCACGTGCTGGAAACCCAAAGACCAGCTGGCATGCACACAGGCCAGCTGCTCTTCGGGTTTCCGGCGCATTCCGGTTTGGGCGCTCGGTACCGAAAAGATTCACCATCACTGGAATAGAATATAGAATAGTATGTGGAGTGGAGTGGAACGGAACAGAATGGAACCTAGGACAGAACAGAACAGAACAAAACGGAACGGAACAGAATGGAACATAGAACAGAACAGAATAAAACGGAACGGAACAGAATGGAACATAGAACAGAACAGAACAGAATAAAACGGAACAGAATAGAATGGAACATAGAACAGGACAGAACAGAATAAAACGGAATGGAACAGAATGGAACATAGAACAGGACAGAACAGAATAAAACAGAACAGAACAGGATACAACGCAACGCAACACAGAACAGCATGGCATAGCATCATAGCTATTTTGTGCAGAGGCATTAAGAGACAGGGTTTCATCAGCATAATAAAATGGGCATGGCAGCTTTGTGACGCGAGCTTGCATATTTGTACGACGTCACAACGCAGATAAACATAAAGGGCAGAAGTTGCATCACGGTCCACATTTTTGTCATCCCTCCCTCTCCCCCTCCCTCCCCCCCCACATCGGCCCATCATGTTTCTCAGACCTCAGTGAGATCATGCGTAAAATTGCATCTGGATCCTTTTGTGCGGTGTTTGATTAAAGCTGGGAAGAAACAGTGCAGGAAGAGAGTGGTGGCCGAATGGGAGATATATCAAGATCAAAACTATTTTCCTGCAGGGTTTTACTGATGCAAAAGTCCTTTATGGCATTAAACCACCAGTAAGAGTTACGGTAGTCTTCTATTTACGATTGCAACAAGATTACTTGTTGCGTAGGTAATCCTCAACTTACGACCGTAATTGGGACTTGGAAGGGCAGGTTATTACAGCTAGTCCTCGACCGTTTGAAGTTACAACAGCACTGAAAAAAGTGACTTGTGACCGTTTTACGCACTTAACGACCACTGCAGCACCCCCAGGGTCACATGATCAAAATTGAGACACTTGGCCACTGACTCACATTTACGACGGTTGCAGTGTCCCAGAGTCACGCGATCTTCTAACAAAGCAAAGTCCAGGGGGAGGGGGGAAGGCGGATTCAGTTCACCACCGTGTTACTAACTTAAGTTTTTAAAAAAAGGCTCTGACGATCAGGCAGCTCAGTTGTGATTGTCAGAGCCTTTCTTTTATGTTTTAAAAGCATCTTTTTTACAACCTATTCAGCTGAATAGGTTGTAAAAATGCTTTTAAAAGTAAAAGAAAAGGCTCTGACGATTGCACGACTCAGCTGTGATCGTCAGAGCCTTTTTTTACCTTTTAAAAGGATTTTTTAAAAGAAGCAGCAAGCGGGTGACCGGATGATTGGGTGGGCATGGATGGGGAGGCAGGGATTTTTTCTACCAGTTTTCCGAACCACCCGCCGCCATCGCTACCGGATCGCTTGATCCAGTCTGAACCAGGAACATTTCACCCCTGCCTTCTAGGTGTCTTTGTTAGCATCAGTATTCCGGGAGTTGAAGTCCACAGGTTTAAAGTTGCCAAGGTTGGACACCCTGGCCTTCGAGATTTGCTTAAATATAAGGAAAAACTTCCCAACAGATCCACGGAACAACAGCCTGCCTTCCGAAGTTGTGGGGATGATATTGTTGCCCTTTCCAGCGGGCTGGACTAGATGATCTTTGGGAATACCACAGAGCCGCACGACTCTTTATCCCTCTGTTTTCGCTTCCCGATGTCCGCGGTGGCAGCAGCTCCTCCGAATTTTTCCTCTTTCGAAAAAGATCTGGCAAATCCTGCCCTGGGGGAACGAAAGTAGGGCACTCCTTAACCGGCAGAAGAGCCTAAGAAAGAACAAAATAAATTACTCGGCTCACCTCTCCTGTGTCCTTTCTTCTTAAGCCTGGTTAATAGCAAAGTGTTCCCTAGTTTTAAGCCCAAATGACATTTTTTGGGGGAGTTACAATAACTGCCGCTATTACTTGGCCTGTTGATGCGCTTCCCGTGCCGAGAACCACTCGGTCATCCCTTACCCGGCTGACGAAAGCTCCTTCAGTCAATATCAGTTCTATTTTTCATTACTCCCTGGAAACGTGGCTCTTGGAAGCTCATCCGTCATTCAATTACACTCTGGTTCAGGCCTATCATACACGTGTCATAAAGTTCTCCAGATCTGAACTGCTGTTAATTTTCTGCGCCATCCCGCAGGGATGTCCGGGACGTGATCGGAAAGCAACCAAGGCGAGCAGAAAGCATGCTGGGTATGGTCAAAGAGCTGGGGAGCTGAACACGGGCTGGAATGATAGAACAACGTGTGGGACTTGTGTGCGGTGTGTGTGTGTGTGTGTGTGTGTGTGTGTGTGTGTGTGTGTGTGAGAGAGAGAGAGAGAGACACTGTCAGCTTTTGAACCAATGCAGCACTCGCTCCTCTGCAGAATTCCCGCTAATGTCTGTGTCAGCCCATTGGATCAGATCGTGGTAGAGACCGGCGTTTTCACGACACGCGTACAGGACAACAAATCCCCCAGTTTCTGAGGGAGAATTGCGTTGAAAAGAGACCATTGTTGCTTCTTATATCCCCTTCCCTCTCCAGATTATATAGTGAAATTATTCTTACTGGACAGTACAGGTGGTCCTTGATTTAAGACCCCAGTTGCAGGAGTGGGGCTGCCGGGGGTTCGCAGGGGTTTGGGAGTACCTCTAGCAAAGGTTCTGTGCAGTTCGGAGAACCCCCAAATCCCACTCCTGGATGGGCCCGCCCATGCCACTCCTCCCCTCCCAGGAGTCCCCACGCAGCCCGTTTTGGATGCAGGTAAGTGCAGGGCACGCACGGAGGCTCGGGAAAGGCAAAAAACAGGCCTACTGGAAGTTCGGGAAGGCTGGAAACGGGCTCATTTCTGGTCTCCGGAGGGCCTCCAGAGCCTGGGGAGGCGCTTTTCGCCCTCCTGAAGGCTCGAAGAAAGCCTCCAGAGCAGGGGTCTCCAACCTTGGTCCCTTTAAGACTTGTGGACTTCAACTCCCAGAGTTCCTCAGCCAGCAAAGCTGGCTGAGGGACTCTGGGAGTTGAAGTCCACAAGTCTTAAAGGGACCAAGGTTGGAGACCCCTGCTCCAGAGGCCGGGGAGGGCAAAAACGTCCGTCCCCCCCGCCGTGATGCAGGAGGCTGGCTAGGCCACGCCCACCATGACCACACCCACCCAGCAACCGGGCAGAGAACCCCTTGCTAAAATTTTTGAAGCCCACCCCTGCCCAATTGTGATTCGGATTTCCATCGCTAAGCAAGGCTGCTGTTAAATAGTTGTGCTTGATTTTACAACGTTCGTTTCACCGCGGTTATTAAGCGACTAGCATTTACAGAGTCAGCTTCTTTGCCCCCAACAACCTGGGTCCTCATTTTGCCCACCTCGGAAGGATGGAAGACTGAGTCAACCTTGAGCCGGTCAGGATTGACGGCAGTTGTTAAGCGAATCCAGCTTCCCCCATTGACTTTGCTGGTTGAAAGCTAGTTGGGAGGGTCACAAATGGCAAGTGTCTATGGAGATTCTCAGTCATCCCAGCAACGGCTGTCCCAAAGGTGCTTTTTCAAGAGGCAACTGGACTTTCTTTGTTTTTCCTTGAAGACGTTTCGCCTCGCATCCAAGGAGCTTCTTCAGTTCTGACTGAATAATAATAATAATAATAATAATAATAATAATAATAATAATAATAATAATAATAATAATAATAATAATGTTTTAATTTGTATACCGCCCTTCTCCCGAAGGACTCAGGGCGGTGACTGAATGGTGGAGGATGGATAGATTTATATTCCTTGCAGTCCTCTGGTCGTTAGCATTCTCGCTGAGAATCTGTCGTGTCCCACTCCCACTCCGACGAACGAGTCAAGGAAGTCCGTAACAAACTTGGCAACGAAGTCTCTGCAGCTTGCCAAGTTCCTTTGAGGTTTATCAGGGCAGGCAGGAGTCCAAGTTGTGACTTCAGCGATAGGGTCCGATATCAGCCAACTAGATAAGACTTTGCTTGTCTCAAGGTTGGAATGCCAAAAGCAGGTCCTTTATATAGGCTGTGGGGTGTGGCTCCATGACTCAGCATTTATCCAGGCCTGCCCCACCCTTCCTTCTGCTGGCGTCGCCTCTCAGATCTCCGGAAGCGAGGGTCCTCCCATGCTGAATTGCCTTCAGCTGGATCTGCTGTCAGCGTCTGGGAAAGGGAGGGGTCAGAGGGAGTAGGCCCGGGTAATTCCACCACCTGGCTGGCTTCCTGCTCTGAAGGCTGAGCCAAAGGAACACATGCTGTATGATGAGGTTTATTGGGCTTCTCCTTTCACTCCTTGAATCCTCTCCGGGCATGGAGCCAGGGCCGGGGGCTGGAGTCATGACAGGCCTTTCATCTTCATTATCAGACTCGGAGTCTGATAAAAGGCCCAGTTGGAGACGGGAGGGGCCCGGCTGAGGAGAGGAGGGAGGACGAGTCACAACAGAATCACTGAAGCCACTTTGAGGTTTATTTGTCCCCTCAGCGTCACCTGAATAGTGCAAATGGGTGTGGAACCTTCTTGGAACTGCTGAAAGGACTGTCTTGTGAACAGGAGATAAATTTTGGCAAGTTTAAGACATGTGGCAGCACCCCCTCCCACCCAAAAAAAAATCCATAAATTGTGGTCACATGAGTGTAGGATGCTGTAAACTGTTGCCAAGTGCCCAAAATGCGATCATGTGACTTTGGGGTAGAGAGGCGTCTGAACGTTGGATCCAGGTCGTACGTTCCTTGTTTGGAATCTGTTATAACTTTGAATCAGTGGTGAAATCCAATTTTTTTTATTGCCAATTCTGTGGGCGTGGCTTGGTGTAGCTTGGTGGGCGTGGTTTGGGCGTGGCAGAGAAGGATACTGCAAAATCCCCATTCCCTCCCCACTCCTGGGGGAAGGATATTGCAAAATCCCCATTCCCACCCCACTCCTGGTGAAAGGATATTGCAAAATCCCCATTCCCCACCCTACTCTGGGGCCAGCCAGAGGTGGTATTTGCGGTTCTCTGAACTACTCAAAATTTCCGCTACTAGTTCTCCAGAACCTGCTGGGTTTCACCTCTGCTTTGAATGGTCGCTAAGGGGCCAGTTGTTAAACGAGGACTACCTGTATACATCTTAAACTTGCCATGATTGAGAAATATTAACCAGAGATCTCCAGTCTTGGCAACTCTTAAGATTTGTGGACTTCAATGCCTAGAATTCCCTGGCCAGCAAAGCCAAACTGGCTGGGGAATTCTGGGAACTGAAATTCACCAAGCTCAAAGTTGAGTGTTGTGCCTCGTCCTCCCTCCTCTCCTCAGCCGGCCCCTCCCGTCTCCACCAAGGCCTGTTATCAGACTCCGAGTCTGATAATGAAGATGAATGGCCTGTCATGCCTCCAGCCCCCGGCCCTGGCCCCATGCCTGGAGAGGATGTCAGGAGTGAACAGACAAGCCCGAGAAACGTCACTCCTACAGCGTGTAAGCAGGAAGCCAGCCACATGCTGGAATTACTGACAGCAGATCCAGCTGAAGAGAATTCAAAGTGGGAGGATCCTCGCTTCCGGAGATCTGAGAGGCGACGCCAGCAGAAGGAAGGGAGGGGCAGGCCTGGATAAATGCTGAGTCATGGAGCCACACCCCACAGCCTATATAAAGGACCTGCTTGTGGCATTCCAACCTTGAGTCAAGCAAAGTCTCATCTAGTTTGCTGCTATCGGACTCTATCTCTGAAGTCACAACTTGGACTCCTGCTTGCCCTGATAAACCTCGAAGGAATTGGACAACCTGCAGAGGCTTCGTTGCCACGTTTGATACGGACTTCCTAGACCCGGTCGTCGGAGGGGGAGTAGGACACGACATTGAGAGACATTGCTTTAGTTTATGTAATGCTTTATATTGGGGTGTCAAATTTATGCCCTGCAGGCCGGATGCGTCACACGCTGGCCACGCCCATCCCCGTTTTAGCAAAGGGGGCGGAAGTTGTGAAACGTCACATGATGGCAACGTGTCATTGCAAGTTTGACACCCGTGCTTTATATAATGGTCCTGTCTGTACTACAGTCTCTTGCTTCATCCTTTAGGATAAAAAAAAAAATCTTCACAGGTTACGAAGTCCACTTATGGAACTCCCTGCTCCATGATGATTGGTTTTCACACTTAACAACCGGTGCAGCATCTGCATGATCAAAATTTGGTGCGCTTGGCATAACTGGCATGAATTTATGACCGTTGCATTGTCCCGGAGTCATGTGATCATCTTTTGCGACCCTGATAAGCAATGGGGGAAGCTAGATTCGCTCGTTGTCCGAATGATTCCCTTAACGACTACAATGATTTGCTTAACAATGTGTGGCAAAAGGGTTGTAAAATGGGACAAAACTCACTTTTAACCACCTTGCTTAGCGACATAAATTTCAGGCTGCATTGTGGTCGTAAGTCGACCTATAATTAAGTTTGTAGACTCTGGCTGAGAGCTTTTTTTGTGCTCTGCAAATCCAGCCGATTGTGTTTTTAGTCACTAAATTGTGATTCTAAGCCAAACATAGTCTATGACTGATCGCATTCTTTCCCAACCGGACCCGAAGACGAACAAATGTATTTTGGGTGGTTTTTTTATTTTTTATTTTATTCCACTTACGGATCTTCTCAACCGCCCTGTGATTCTGAGCAATTTTCCGAGTGTAGATAATGAGGGTTAAAACAACAGCCAGAAAAGACGAGGCAGGAAGAACAAGGAAAGACAAATCAAATAATAATACAATTGCTAAAACCCACATTGGGGAAATCACAAAACCCTGTTACACAGCATATAAAGCAGAAATCAGAAAGTGGAATTGAAATTGGGTCACACTGCATGGAAAGCTAATGCTCTCTTCACGTCTCTCCCTTCCCAGCTTGAAAATGAGAGAAGGAAAGCCACACACAAGGTTTCTTAACCTTGGCTATTTTAAGATGGGTGGACTTCAACTCCCAGAATTCCCCACCCTACTCTGGGGCCAGCCAGAGGTGGTATTTGCCGGTTCTCTGACCTACTCAAAATTTCCGCTAGTAGTTCTCCAGAACCTGCTGGGTTTCACCTCTGCTTTGAATGGTCGCTAAGGGGCCAGTTGTTAAACGAGGACTACCTGTATACATCTTAAACTTGCCATGATTGAGAAATATTAACCAGAGATCTCCAGTCTTGGCAACTCTAAGATTTGTGGACTTCAACGCCCAGAATTCCCCACCCAGCCATGGCTGGCTAGGGAATTCTGGGAACTGAAATTCACCAAGCTCAAAGTTGAGTGTTGTGCCTCGTCCTCCCTCCTCTCCTCAGCCGGCCCCTCCCATCTCCACCCAGGCCTGTTATCAGACTCCGAGTCTGATAATGAAGATGAATGGCCTGTCATGCCTCCAGCCCCCGGCCCTGGCCCCATGCCCGGAGAGGATGTCAGGAGTGAACAGACAAGCCCGAGAAACGTCACTCCTACAGCGTGTAAGCAGGAAGCCAGCCACATGCTGGAATTACTGACAGCAGATCCAGCTGAAGAGAATTCAAAGTGGGAGGATCCTCGCTTCCGGAGATCTGAGAGGCGACGCCAGCAGAAGGAAGGGAGGGGCAGGCCTGGATAAATGCTGAGTCATGGAGCCACACCCCACAGCCTATATAAAGGACCTGCTTGTGGCATTCCAACCTTGAGTCAAGCAAAGTCTCATCTAGTTTGCTGCTATCGGACTCTATCTCTGAAGTCACAACTTGGACTCCTGCTTGCCCTGATAAACCTCGAAGGAATTGGACAAGCTGCAGAGGCTTCGTTGCCACGTTTGATACGGACTTCCTAGACCCGGTCGTCGGAGGGGGAGTAGGACACGACATTGAGAGACATTGCTTTAGTTTACGTAATGCTTTATATTGGGATGTCAAATTTATGCCCTGCAGGCCGGATGCGTCACACGCTGGCCACGCCCATCCCCGTTTTAGCAAAGGGGGCGGAAGTTGTGAAACGTCACGTGATGGCAACGTGTCATTGCAAGTTTGACACCCGTGCTTTATATAATGGTCCTGTCTGTACTACAGTCTCTTGCTTCATCCTTTAGGATAAAAAAAAAAAATCTTCACAGGTTACGAAGTCCACTTATGGAACTCCCTGCTCCATGATGATTGGTTTTCACACTTAACAACCGGTGCAGCATCTTCGTGATCAAAATTTGGTGCGCCTGGCATAACTGGCATGAATTTATGACCGTTGCATTGTCCCGGAGTCATGTGATCATCTTTTGCGACCCTGATAAGCAATGGGGGAAGCTAGATTCGCTCGTTGTCCGAATGATTCCCTTAACGACTACAATGATTTGCTTAACCACTGTGGCAAGAAAATGGGACAAAACTCACTTTTAACCACCTTGCTTAGCGACATAAATTTCAGGCTGCATTGTGGTCGTAAGTCGACCTATAATTAAGTTTGTAGACTCTGGCTGAGAGCTTTTTTTGTGCTCTGCAAATCCAGCCGATTGTGTTTTTAGTCACTAAATTGTGATTCTAAGCCAAACATAGTCTATGACTGATCGCATTCTTTCCCAACCGGACCCGAAGACGAACAAATGTATTTTGGGTGGTTTTTTTATTTTTTATTTTATTCCACTTACGGATCTTCTCAACCGCCCTGTGATTCTGAGCAATTTTCCGAGTGTAGATAATGAGGGTTAAAACAACAGCCAGAAAAGACGAGGCAGGAAGAACAAGGAAAGACAAATCAAATAATAATACAATTGCTAAAACCCACATTGGGGAAATCACAAAACCCTGTTACACAGCATATAAAGCAGAAATCAGAAAGTGGAATTGAAATTGGGTCACACTGCATGGAAAGCTAATGCTCTCTTCACGTCTCTCCTTTCCCAGCTTGAAAATGAGAGAAGGAAAGCCACACACAAGGTTTCTTAACCTTGGCTATTTTAAGATGGGTGGACTTCAACTCCCAGAATTCCCCACCCAGCCATGGCTGGCTAGGGAATTCTGGGAGTTGAAGTCCACCCCAGAGGTGGGTTTCAGCAGGTTCTGACCAGTTCTGGAGAACCGGTAGTGGAAATTTTGAGTAGTTTGGAGAACCAGTAGTAAAAATTCTGACTGGCCCCACCCCCATCTATTCTTCTGCCTCCCGAGTCCCAGCTGATCGGGAGGAAATGGGGATTTTGCAGTATCCTTTCCCTGGATTGGGGAGGGAATGGAGATTTTACGGTAACCTTCCCCTGGAGTGGGGTGGGAATGGAGATTTTGCAGTCTCCTTCCCCTGCCACGCCCACCAAGCCACTCCCACCAAGCCACATCCACAGAACCGATAGTAAAAAAATTTTGAAACCCACCACTGGTCTACCCGTCTTAAAGTAGTTACGGCTGAGGAACACTTTGCCAATTTTCCAACCCTGAGCTGGCCTAAGGATACGTCTGAACCAGGTCATCCTTGCCACCGTTGTGGCTGCGTTCCTGACATGGAGCAGTGTGATTTTGAACAAAACATTGGTGCGAGGTAGTCCGGACAAGGAGCACACACCCAGGTGTTCTAGCTCTATCTTTATTGTAAAGACTGAAAACCGTGGTGGCCCAGGGGTTAGAATGCAGTATTGCAGGCTGACTCCGCTCACTGCCTGGAGTTCGATCCTGACCGGTTTGAAGGTTGACTCAGCCTTGATGCTGACTGCTTAGAGAAGGCTGTAAAGAATAGAATAGAATAGAATAGAATAGAATAGAATAGAATAGAATAGAATAGAATAGAATAGAATAGAATAGAATAGAACAGAATTTTTTATTGGCCAAGTGTGATTGGACACACAAGGAATTTGTCTTGGTGCATATGCTCTCAGTGTACATAAAAGAAAAGATACGTTCATCAAGGTACAACATTTACAACACAATTGATGGTCAATATATCAATGTAAATCATAAGGATTGCCAGCAACAAAGTTACAGTCATACAGTCATAAGTGGAAAGTGGACTTCGCCAACTTCCTGACCTTTGAACCTTTCGCCGCGAGCTTAAGGCACATCTTTTTATCTGCGCAGGACTGGACTAGAATTTTAAATTTTAAATTTGGTTTTAATGGGGTTTTATTATTTTATTGTGGTTTTAATATTCGGCCGTATTTAATAAGTTTTTTAAATTGGGGTTTTAACTTGTATTTATGTTTTACTTGGCTGTAAACCGCCCTGAGTCCCTTGGGAGATAGGGCGGTATAAAAATATGATTAAATAAATAAATAAAGAGATTGGTGATGGGAACTATGAGAAGATTAATAGTGCAGATTCAGTAAATAGTTTGACAGTGTTGATGGAATTATTTGTTTAGCAGAGTGATTTGTTTAGCAGAGTGAGAGTTTTAGTATCCCCTTGGTCACACAATCAAAATATGGATGCTTGGCAACTGGTTCGTATTTATGACAGTTGCAATATCCTGAGGGGGGGGGGTCATGTTATCCCCTTTTGCCACCTTCTGACAAACAGAGTCAACGGGCAAGCCAGGTTCACTTAACAACCATGTCACTAACTGAACAACTGCAGTGATTTGCTTAACCACTGTGGCAAGAAAATGGCAAAAACTCACTTAACAACTGTCTTACTTAGCAACAGAGGTTTCGGGCTCAATTGGGGTCGTAAATTGAGGACTACCTGTAATCTGACTAAATTTGATTTCTGGTAACTCTCTTTTTCTTACGTGCTTTGTCTTTGAAAGATAACTCATTACAGACAGTCCTTGACTTACAACCGTTCATTTAGTGACCGTTCAAAATTACAACGGCACTGAAAAAGTGACTTATGACCATTTTTCACACTTGGAACCGTTACAACACCCCCATAGTCATGTCTGATTTACATTCCGATGTCTCACATTTATGACGGTTGCAGTGTTTCCCAGAGTCACATGACCCCCTTCTGACAAGCAAAGTCAATGGGGAAACCAGATTCACTTAACAACGGTGGTTAGGCAATAAAAACAGAATTTAGAAATGGGGAGGGGGAGACACATAAAATGAATAAATGCTAAAACGGAGATTAAAAGCTAAAATAGATAAATTAAATATGGTTATTATACTATTAATGTTATTGTGATGAATGCTATTGTAAACATTATGACTGCCTAGAAAACAATTGTACTCAGACAACACACAGTTCGATGGAAATTGAATTTTTATATGTTATATAAATAAAATAAATAAAACTTAAAACAACAACAACCACCGTGGTACTAATTTAAGAACTTCACATGGGATTCACATGAGAAACCTGGCAAGAAAAGCTGGACAATATAAATCTTGAGCTCAATTGTGGCCATAAATTGAGGACTACCTATACCACGGACGGTTACTTCTCGCATGGAGGTCCTTCTCGGGATCAAATGCGATGAAACATTGGAGAGGTGTTGGGTTTCAAATTTTTTTACTACCAGTTCGGTGGGTATGGCTTGGTAGGCGTGGTGTGGCTTGGTGGGCGTGGTTTGGTGGGCGTGGCAGGGGAAGGTTACTACAAAATCCCCGTTTCCTCCCAATCAGCTGGGACTCAGGAGACTGAGAATGGATGGGGGCGGGGCCAGTCAGAATTTTTAATAGCGATTCTCCGAACTACTCAAAATTTCCGCTACCGGTTCAGTAGAACCGGTCAGAACCTGCTGAAACTCACCTCTGATTCCCCTTGGTTTCTGATTCCCACAACCCCCAGCCTGAATAGCTATTCTATTTCTAGTCTGACTGGATTCTTTCGGGACTGTATTTTTTTATTATTTTTTTTGGAAAACGGAGCCGCCTACCCTGACCCTCCAAAGGGGGATCAGACATTAACTTCTCGACAAAATCTAAGATGACTTCTCATTGTAAAAATAAATTAGAGGAGGAAGGGGGGGTGAAAATCAGTCTCCTTTTCACATCAGTACAGTATTTCTTTATTTAGAGAACAAGGACCTAATTGAATGTTTAACTTGTCAAGAGTCGGCCTCTTGCAAACGTACCATGCGGCCGAAGAATTTACTTGATGTGCTTCAAGGGGAGCCGGGAAGAAATAAACATCGCGAGGGAAGGAAATGGCAAATGCGTTTGTTTTTTTTTTCTTACCAGCTTTGGCGGTCCTGAATACTTTTGGCATCCAAACTTCACAGGGCAGAAAGCCGAGATATCCAGAAATCAGCAGGGTTGGGGACTTTTTAGTTTGGGAGAAACAGAAGGGGTTTGAAGCAGTGGTGGGTTTCAAAATTTTTTACTACAGGTTCTGTGGGTGTGGCTTGGTGGGCATGGCAAGGGAAGGATACTGTAAAATCCCCATTCCCTCCCCAATCCAGTGAAGGATACTGCAAAATCTCCATTCCCTCTCCACTCCAGGGGAAGAATACTGTAAAATCTCCATTCCCTCTCCACTCCAGGAGAAGGTTACTGCAAAATCCTCATTCCCTGTCTACTCCATTGGAAGGATACTGTAAAATCTCCATTCCCTCCACAATCCAGGGGAAGAATACTGTAAAATCTCCATTCCGTCTCCACTCCAGGGGAAAGTACTGCAAAATCCCCATTCCCTCTCTACTCCAGAGGAAGGTTACTACAAAATCCCCATTCCCTCTCTACTCCAGGGGAACGATAGAAAGAAAGAAAGAAAGAAGCAACTTAGAACTAAGGAGAAATTTCCTGACAGTTAGAACAATTAATAAGTGGAACGACTTGCCTTCAGAAGTTGTGAATGCTCCAACACTGGAAATTTTTAAGAAAATGTTGGATAACCATCTGACTGAGATGGTGTAGGGTTTCCTGCCTGGGCAGGGGGTTGGACTAGAAGGCCTCCAAGGTCCCTTCCAACTCTGTTGTTATGTTATGATACTGTAAAATCTCCATTCCCTCCCCAATTAAGGGGAAGGATACTGTAAAATCTCCATTCCCTCCACAATCCAGCGAAGGATACTGTAAAATCTCCATTCCCTCTCCACTCCAGGGGAAGGATACTGTAAAATCTCCATTCCCTCCCAATCAGCTGGGACGCGGGAGGCAGAGAATAGATGTGGGGCAGGGCCAGTCAGAATTTTTACTACCAATTCTCCGAACTACTCAAAATTTCCATTACCGGTTCTCCAGAACTGATCAGAACCTGCTGAAACCCACCTCTGGTTTGAAAGAAAGGGATTGGATTTGAACCCGCACCATTTCTTCCAAGTTGTAGTGTCATGGATCTCAGGGTTTCATGGCAGCCTGTCGGAGAAATATGAAAGCACTTTTAAAGCAAGTGTTGTTGAAATTTGGGAAGTTGTAGATGTGTGGACTTCAACTCCCAGAATGCTGGGAGTTGAAGTCCACACATCTTCTACTTCCCAAGTTTCAAAAACACTGGGGTTTATGTTGATCAGGCCAAAAATGAATGTATTCCACCAATTGGATCCTCCTTTGTGGCTAAATGGCATAATACTGCATAATTTAGTCATTATATACTTAGAGCAGTTCATTTAGTGACCGTTCAAAGTTACAACAGCGCTGAAAAAAAGTGACGTACGACTGGTTTTCAACACTGATGGCTGTTGCGGCATCCCCATGGTCACCTGATCAAAATTCGGATGCTTGGCAGTTGGTTCATATTTATTTATGTGAACCAATGGTTGCTGTGTCCCGGGGTCATGTGATCCCCTTTTGCAACCTTCTGACAAGCAAAATCAACGGGGAAGCCAGATTCACTTAACAACCGTGTAAGTAACTATTGCAGTGATTCACTTAATAGCTGTGGCAAAAAAACCCTCACTTAATAAATGTCTCGCTTAGCAACATAAATTTTGGGCTCAATTGTGGTCGTAAATCAAAGACCTGTCTGTAATCCTGCTCTCCAGCATGGACAATTTCATGTAAGATAACAAAAGCAATTGTGTTTGCTTTGTTCATCTCCTCCAGATCTTCGTATGGCCTCTGAGCCTGCATGGCTGCCACGACAAATAATCGCAAGACTTATCCATCACAATTATTCTAAAAGTCTGTAGAGATTCTCAGTCATCCAGGTCATGGTTGTTTCCAAAGGTGCTTTTTTTCAGGAGGCAACTGGAGTGCAGAGAAGGGCAACCAAGATGATTAGGGGACTGGAGGCTAAAACATATGAAGAACGGTTGCAGGAATTGGGTATGTCTAGTTTAATAAAAAGAAGGACCAGGGGAGACATGATAGCAGTGTTCCAATATCTCAGGGGTTGCCACAAAGAAGAGGGAGTCGGGCTGTTCTCCAAAGCACCTGAGGGTAGAACAAGAAGCAATGGGTGGAAACTGATCAAGGAAAGAAGCAACTTAGAACTAAGGAGAAATTTCCTGACAGTTGGAACAATTAATCAGTGGAACGACTTGCCTTCAGAAGTTGTGAATGCTCCAACACTGGAAATTTTTAAGAAAATGTTGGATAACCATCTGACTGAGATGGTGTAGGGTTTCCTGCCTGGGCAGGGGGTTGGACTAGAAGGCCTCCAAGGTCCCTTCCAACTCTGATGTTATGTTATGTTATGTTAATATAAATCCTTCCATTCCCCACCATCCTGGCAGAGCTGAAGAAGCTTTTTGGATGAGAAGCGAAACGTCTTCAAAAGAAAAAAAACAAGAAAGTCCAGTTGCCTCTTGAAAAAGCACCTTTGCGAGACAATTATTCTAGTCTCCTTTAAAATGAATCTTCTGGCATAAACAATGGGTCCTTTGCAGCTGTTCTAAAACCCAAAAGGATTCTTTTCCAAGTACAGGTAGTTCTCGATTTACGACCCCAACTGAGCCAAATATTTCTATTGCTAAGCAAGACAGTTGTTAAGTAAGTTTTGCCCTGTTTTATGGTCTTTCATGCCACAATCGTGATGGGAATCCCTGCCGTTGTTAAGCTAGTAAGACGGTTGTTAAACAAATCTGGCTCCCTCCCCCCCCATTGACCCTGCCTGTCAGAAGGTTGCAAAAGCAGATCACGTGCCCCCTCCCGGGGACACTGCAACCGTCATAAATATGAGTCGGCGTGTGAATTCCAATCGAATTGGCCCTGGGGATGCCACTAATGGTCATCTAGTTCTTCAAAACTGAAGAAGCTTCTTGGATGAGAAGCGAAACGTCTTCAAAGAAAAACCAGAAAGTCCCGTTGCCTCTTGAAAAAGCAGTTTTGGGACATATAATATAATAATAATAACAGAGTTGGAAGGGATCTTGGAGGTCTTCTAGTCCAACCCCCTGCTTTGGCAGGAAACCCTACACCACTTCAGACAAATGGTTATCAAAAATCTTCTTAAAAACTTCTAGTGTTGGAGCATTCACAACTTCTGGAGGCAAGTTGTTCCACTCATTAATTGTTCTGATTGTCAGGAAATTTCTCCTTAGTTCTAAGTTGCTTCTTTCCTTGATCAGTTTCCACCCATTGCTTCTTGTTCTACCCTCAGGTGCTTTGGAGAATAACTTGATTCTATCTTCTTTGTGGCAGCCCCTGAAATATTGGAAGACTGCTACCATGTCTCCCCTAGTCCTTCTTTTTATTAAACTAGACAAACCCATTTCCTGCAACCGTTCTTCGTATGTTTTAGCCTCCATTCCTCTAATCATCTTTGTTGCTCTTCTCTGCACTCTTTCTAGAGTCTCCACATCTTTTTTACATCATGGCGACCAAAACTGGATGCAGTTTTCCAAGTGTGGCCTTACCAAGGCATTATAAAGTAAAGGTAGATGCTAGCAGCCAAAAAACAGGACTTTGTTGGTGGATTTTTTGCATGAACAGCATCTCAGTCCAGGTGGCAAGAAAGCTGGGAAGGAATGTTTTAAGCCATCCATCCTCTTAATGAACTCATTAATAAATGAGGGTTGGAAATTTCCCTTGTGGAAATCTCTCCCAGATTCTGTATTTACCCCCCAATCCCATCATTAAAGACACCCTTGCGAAAATCCGTCCAACTGTTGCGCCCTTGGTTTTGCCTAACAGCACAGGGCACATGACAGATGAGAAAATTAAAACTCCCGCAGGTGTACAAGGTGTTCCTTCCCCTGCTTCCATAGACGTGGAGATTTACCTGCGTGTGCTAAAAGTGCCCAGGACAAAAGACCAAAGACAAAAGGTAGCCTTTATGGTCATAAGTCCCGACAGTCATAAAACGGGTCACTCACTTGCCCAACCAGATTTTATGACTGTTTTTGCGGCGACCCTTAAGCAAACACTGCCGTCATAAAGCGAATGTCACGATTGTAAAGCGAACCCATTGTTTGCGAAGGAGTATTTTTGCCAAAAGCCAGAATCTATGTTTTGGCAAAAAAAAGTTTAAAATGCAGGACAGGTAGTCCTCGACTTGCAGCTGTTCGTTTAGTGACCGCTCGAATTGATGACGACACTTAAAAATGTGACTTATGACCGTTTTTCACAGTTACGGCCGTGGCAGGCTCCCCCATGCTTACGTGATCAAAATTCAGACACTTGCCAGCCGATTCATATTTATGACCGCTGCCGTGTCCTGTGAACACGTGGCCCCCCCTTTTGCGATCTTCTGCCAAGCAAAGTCAATGGGGAAGCCGGGTTCACTTAACAACCAGGTTACTAAATTATCAACCGCCGTGATTCACTTAACAACCGTAGCAAGAAAAGTTGTAAAACGGGGCAAAACTCACTTAATGACATGCTTAACAAGAGAAATTTGGGGCTTAATTGTTGAAATAAGCCGAGGAGTTCCTCTACATGATTATGGGATGCTGCAATTGTCTGTAAACGTGATCTTGCAACGTGTGTGTGTGTGTTGCACATTTGGAATTTCAGAACCAGTTCATAAGTCCCTTGAGGGGGGGGATCCTATTTGCTTATCAATTCATTTATCAACTCCCTTTGACTTAAGTGTGAAGAACCAAAACGATACAGGTAAGTCCTTGAATTACAACCGTTTGTTTAGCGACCATTCAAAGTTACAACGGCAGTGAAAAAAGTGACGTGGGCTCAATTTTGGTCGTAAGTCAAGGACTGCCTGTATTTACAAGGGTTGCGGCATCCCCATGGTCACATGACCAAAAATTGGCAGCTGAGCACCTGGCGTGTGTATTTATGACAGTTGAACTGTCCCGCTGTGACCCCCATTTATAACCTTTCTAGCTGGCTTCCGACAAAGCAAATTCAACGGGGGAAGCCGGATTCCCTTAACGCCCGTGTGTCTCACTTAACGACCGCTGTGATTTGCTTAACGTCTGTGGCGAGAGAGGTCGTAAAAGGAGGTGCAACTCACTTAACAACCGTCTCGCTTCAGCGATTTCGTGGTGGTCGTAACTCAAGGACTACCTGTATTCCAAGCATCTCTTTTCCTTCTCCCGGTCTCTCTTCTTTTACATTGAAAAGATTATTGTCCTGACTGCAGTTCCATGGATGCTTCTTGCCCTCGGTTTCCCGCAGATCAAATTACAGAGGAATGCTTTTGACAGCACATTTGGAGAGAAAGGAAAAAGGCAGACAAGGGAGGGAAAACCCCATGGCTGCGTCTTAGATTTCCTCCGATTTAGACTTTGCAAGTTGAAACAATTATCTCTGCAAATGAACAGTCTTTTCTCTCCCGCCCCCTCGGACCTCGGGGCCCAACTGTGACCAAACGCCCCCCCACCCCCAAGCCTCAAAACAAATATCAATAATCCTAATCGTAAGACCTGCAAAGCAAATGAAAATGGGGTTTTAAAATAAAAATTGAAACGCGGAGCCGAGCAGCATGGGGCAATTGACACCGAAGGCTGACAGCGTCGCCCGTAATGGAAGCGGGTTTATCCGTATCGTATATGCCAACACGGACTTATTCGAAAAGCAAACAGTCGACTCTCCGGTGGGGGAGAGAATGAGAGGGATGCAAATTGAATTTCTCTCTCACTTGCCAACGAAGTCTGGAAAAAGTTGAGCTGTGTGTCAAACCTTTGTAAATGATTGCGTGATTTTCTTTCCCTTCTTCTTCTTCTTTTTTTTGTACTTCAGTTTTAATATATGGGTTTTGTCTGCTTTAGAAAAAGGTTTAATTTCAGCCAGAGCTGAAACCTGGAAGCTATTTTACTTGCTTCATACCGTCTCTGAATACCATATCTGTCTTTGTTTAGAAAGGTTTGTCTGTAGTTTTTACAGGATCACGCAGAAATGGGCTTTATGAGTACATACGGCCATTTGTTTAGTGACTGTTTGTAATGACAACCTCCGGCTGAAAAAGTGACTTACAACTGGTCCTCGCATTTACAACCATTGCAGCATCCCACGGTCAGATGACCGAAATTCAGGCTCAAGGCAACCGGAATGCATTTTCCACGGTTGCAGCATCCTGGGGTCCTCTTGGCAAGATCCCCGCCGCTGGCATCCGACAAGCAAAGTCAATAGCGGAAACTGGATTTGCTGAACGACGGCATGATTCACTTAACAACCACAGTGATTCACTTTAAGGATTGTGATCCCCCCCCAAAAAAGGTTGCAAAATTGGGCGCCATTCTTTTAACAACTGCCTTGCTTAGCAATAGAAATTCTGATTCTGGTTGTGGTCATAATTCGAGAAATATTTCTAGTCGCTAACAAAATAGAGTTTCATTTTTCCTGCTTTCAAGGTATTAGATATACTGCTCTCACCTGCTCCTTTTTCAGACCTCTTGAATCTCCATGACTTCTCTTTCTTCTCTTTCCTTCTTCCACTCGGATAGTATTTGTAAAATAATGGAGAGCATACATGAGCAGTCAAATGAATTAAACCTCCACCCTCTTCTCTCATTCTTTGTGATTTTTCAATACTCTGGGGTCCTGGGAAGCATTCACCCCACCACCACCAATAGGCAGGTGAGTTGTAAAGTTTTGAGCATTATTCCAGATAGATTTTGGGGGGGGTGGTTTCCTTCCTCTGCTGCTTCCTTTTTTTAAAAAAAATATTATACGGTAAAAATACAAAATGAAGCAAAAGTTAGAAAGCTAAGAAAGGAAAAAAGGAGAAGTGTAAAGAGAAAGGAAGGAAGGAAAAAAGGATGAAAGAAAGGGAGGAAGGAAGAAAGAAAAGGAAGGACAAAAGAAATGAGGACAAGAAAGAAAAGAAACGATGGAAGGAGGAAGGAAGAAAGGAAGAAATGAAAAAAGGATGAAAGAAAGGAAGGAAAAAAGGATGAAAGAAAGGGAGGAAGGGAGGAAGGAATGAAGAAACAAAAGGAAGGATGAAAGAAATGAGGCAAAGAAAAAGAAAAGGAAGGAAGGAAGAAAGAAAGGAAAAAAGGATGAAAGAAAGGAAAAGGAAGAAAGAAAGGATGGAAGAAAGGAGGAAGGAAGGAATGATGAAATGAAGAAGGAAGGAAGGAGTATTGACTTCCGACGTTCTTCAGTGCAGTAGAATACAGAATTTTTTAAATAACTTCAATTTTTTAAATAACCTCAACAGAGTTTTTTAAATAACCTCAACCCTTTGCTTTGCAGATTTCAACATTTCAGGTCATTCCTATAACAACAAAATCATTTTAATCATCAAACCGTAAAATCAAAGTCTCATTTCTTTCAGTTTTGAGCAAAAAGTCTGAAGCAGTTTCCAAATACCAACAAAAGTGTACAATTCTTGTCTTCAATTAAGACAGTCAATTGTGATCAGTCAGGAAAATGAGAAAAAAGACGGAAGAACAAACCTTGTGCTTTTTTCCCCTTTTTTCTAAATATGTGTGGTGAAAGCACACTTCACATGTTCAGAGGCAGCCTGCCTTAAAGGTTATGATTTATATTTTAGGGCTGAGCCTCAACATCAGTGCTTCGCAGAAATGAAATCTTGGTTTGGTCGGCTTCTCATTCATTAATTCAGCTTATTTGAATCCTGCTGTTCCTTCTTCAAACGAAAGCTCAGAGCAGCTAATGGCTTCCTAGGAAAACAATAATTTTATCAACAAACAATGTGAAAAGTCGCCTCTTTTATAAAAATGCAACAGCACACGTTTAGCCCATCTAATCTAAAACGAACAGTTATCGTGTAAACACTTATTGTCTTACTAAAAAGGTTAAGTTTGATACTTGAGGCACAGAGGACCAATTTAAACGCTATGGAAGAAGAAAGAAACATTTTGTAGATACAATATATTTATTAAAACTGCTTAAGAAGTGGCAGGACAAAGAGTTGGCAGCCTCGGAGTAAAATGCAACCAGTTGGTAACCCTTTGCTTTGGAGAAATTTAATTTATTTAACTATGTGCTGTTGAAAGGGTTTGCTATCACAGTATTTCTTTCTTTCTGTTATTTTTTTTTTCAATCGCATCAAAGCCGAAAAGATATCGGACCTGTCCATCTGCTTTTCATTCTTCTTCCCACATGTGTGGTTTTTTTTTATATATATGTATGAGACCGTCGAGAAAAAATATACAGCGAAACAAATTGGCTTAATGGAATGATAGTTGAAGTATCTTGTTAAGATTATTTCTCAGCTGTGTTTCACTAAGCTAAACACGTCTTCCTGCTTTGAATAACACAATCTACAGGAAAAACAATAATTTTATCAACAAACAATGTGAAAAGTCGCCTCTTTTATAAAAATGCAACAGCACACGTTTAGCCCATCTAATCTAAAACGAACAGTTATCGTGTAAACACTTATTGTCTTACTAAAAAGGTTAAGTTTGATACTTGAGGCACAGAGGACCAATTTAAACGCTATGGAAGAAGAAAGAAACATTTTGTAGATACAATATATTTATTAAAACTGCTTAAGAAGTGGCAGGACAAAGAGTTGGCAGCCTCGGAGTAAAATGCAACCAGTTGGTAACCCTTTGCTTTGGAGAAATTTAATTTATTTAACTAGGTGCTGTTGAAAGGGTTTGCTATCACAGTATTTCTTTCTTTCTGTTATTTTTTTTTTCAATCGCATCAAAGCCGAAAAGATATCGGACCTGTCCATCTGCTTTTCATTCTTCTTCCCACATGTGTTTTTTTTTTTTATATGTATGAGACCGTCGAGAAAAAATATACAGCGAAACAAATTGGCTTAATGGAATGATAGTTGAAGTATCTTGTTAAGATTATTTCTCAGCTGTGTTTCACTAAGCTAAACACGTCTTCCTGCTTTGAATAACACAATCTACAGGAAAAACAATGTCAGCACAATGTATGCACAATTATATCACGTTTGCTTTTCTTGTCTGGGGTTGTGTTTTACCAACGTGTGCGCAAATGCGTGTACTTGCATCAGCCGTACACACAATGGTATTACATTTGCTTTTTAATTGGGTTTTAGCAACTGTTGGTGTGTTATAGAATAGAATAGAATAGAATAGAATAGAATAGAATAGAATAGAATAGAATAGAATAGAATTTTTATTGGCCAAGTGTGATTGGACACACAAGGAATTTGTCTTTGGTGCATATGCTCTCAGTGTACATAAAAGAAAAGATACATTCATCAAGGTACAACATTTATAACACAATTGATGATCAATATATCAATATAAATCATAAGGATTGCCAGCAACAAGTTATAGTCATACAGTCATAAGTGGAAAGAGATTGGTGATGGGAACTATGAAACGATTAATAGTAGTGCAGATTCAGTAAATAGTCTGACAGTGTTGAGGGAATTATTTGTTTAGCAGAGTGATGGCCTTCGGGAAAAAACTGTTCTTGTGTCTAGTTGTTCTGGTGTGCAGTTCTCTATAGCGTCGTTTTGAGGGTAGGAGTTGAAACAGTTTATGTCCAGGATGCGAGGGATCTGCAAATATTTATCCCATAGAGGCGAAGGAGCAAAATCTTGGGCGAAGTATTTTCACCCAGATACTTCAAATCTGGGGTGGCCAACCTTGGCAATTTTAAGACCTGTGTCTGTAGAGATTCTTAGTCATCCAGGTCATGGTTGTCCCAAAGGTGGTTTTTCATGAAGCAACTGGACTTTCTTGTTTTTTTTTTCTTTTGAAGAGGTTTTGCTTCTCATCCAAGAAGCTTCCTCAGCTCTGACAGGACGGTGGGGAATGGAAAGATTCATATTCTTTGCAGACAGCTGGTCATTTGCATCCTTTGAGAGGGTCATTGGAGCACTTGGAGGTTTATCTGTGTCCTCAGGGTCACCTCATCCAAGAAGCTTCTTCAGCTCTGACGAAGAAGTTTAAGACTTATGGACTTCAAACTCCCAGTATTCCCCGAATGGTTAAGTCCAAAAGTCTTAAAAGTTGCCAAGATTGCAAACCCTGACGATTCCTAGGATACCAGCCACATCCCGGGATAAGCTCAGGCAAAAATTCCAGCAGGACCCCTTCATCTCAGAATTGAAATCACCGTTTTGCCAGTTGTGGCAATTTCCAGATGCGGTGGCCTTATTCAAATCTCTGAATTCCCCAGGCAGAGATTTTTTTTGGGGGGGGGAATTTGAAGTCCCCACAGCGGGAAGTGGCCGAGTTGGGAAAACACAATTTTTGATGGTGATAACAGCTGTTTAGTAATTATATTTCAGGAAACGATTCTCTTCCAGCATTATTTAGGGGACAGAGGTAAGGTCTGTCTGCTGTGCCCAGTGAAACCCTGATTTATTGGTTGGGATGATGATGAGGAGGAGGAGGAGAGAGGGCCTTTCTGACTGCCTTTCCAATCAGTTGAGGCTTCCAGTGTTTCTACTGTCCACTGCATTGAACTGAGGACATTTGTTTTAGTGTTCATTTTCCATTCTTTGCTGACGCATTCTGCTACTACTCTTAGTGATAGATCACTTCTCTGTTTATTCCCAGCCCAAGAGGTCAGGGCTCAGCGGCTGAGTCTTTCTTCTGTCTCATTTCCTTCCTCATCCTATTAACCGGTTGCTTTTGAACCAGCAACATCCCGTATAGTTTACCAGGACTGTACTATTTTGCCTCTTCCATTTGGTTTCCTCACGGAAAAGTAAGCTAAGCGTGAGCAGGTGCTTTGTACACTAATAACATAACATAACATAACAATAACAGAGTTGGAAGGGACCTTGGAGGTCTTCTAGTCCAACCCCCTGGCCAGGCAGGAAACCCTACACCATTTCAGACAAATGGCTATCCAACATTTTCTTTAAAATTTCCAGTGTTGGAGCATTCACAACTTCTGCAGGCAAGTTGTTCCACTTATTAATTGTTCTACTGTCAGGAAATTTCTCCTTAGTTCTAAGTTGCTTCTCTCCTTGATTAGTTTCCACCCATTGCTTCTTGTCCTGCCTTCAGGTGCTTTGGAGAATAGTTTGATCCCCTCTTCTTTGTGGCAACCCCTGAGATATTGGAACACTGCTATCATGTTTCCCCTAATCCTTCTTTTCATTAAACTAGACATATCCAGTTCCTGCAACCGTTGTTCATATGTTTTAGTCTCCAGTCCCCTAATCATCTTTGTTGCTCTTCTCTGCACTCTAATAGTCCTCATTGATTCATAGATTTTTTTGGTTCAGATTTATATTCCACTTTTAAGTTGTTCTGAGGATCTCAGCAACTGGGATGGTGCTACAGATAGTCTTCCACTTACGGCCGTCATTGGGATCAGGATTTCTGTTGCTAACCAAGGTTGTTGTTTAAGTGTTGGATTTTACCACCTGTTTGGCCACGGTTGTTAAAGCAAATCACGGCAATTGTTAAGTGAACCGTACAATTAAGTCCATCCATGGATTTTGCTTGGTGAAAGTCAGCTGGGAAGTCTAAGATTAAGTCTAAATCTAAGTCTAAGACTAAGACTAAGATTCTTAGTCATCCAAGCCGTGGTTGTCCCAAAGGTGCTTTTTCAGGAAACCTTTGGAACAACCATGACCTGGATAACTGAGAATCTCTACAGACTTTTAGCTATGCAATTTGGGATGAACACCCTTCCAATGGTGGGGGAGTAGGAATGAATTTCCAGAGGAAAAGTTGCAGACAACAGGAACCGTTTGCACCACTCAGGTGACCCTGAGGACACAGATAAACCTCCAGGTGGCCTCAACGACTCTCTAAAAGGATGCAAATGACCAGCTGTCTGCAAGGAGTATAAATCCTCCGTTCCCCACTATCCAGCCAGAGCTGAAGAAGCTTCTTGGATGAGAAGCGAAACCTCTTCAAAAGAGAAAACAAGAAAGTCCAGTTGCCTCCTGAAAAAGCAGGAGGCAACTGACCCAACTAGGTCAGCTGGGAAGGTCCCAAATAGTGAACTCAGGATGCTGTAGCTGTTCTAAGTAGTTGCCAGTTACCAAACACCCAAATTTGGATCACATGACCTTGGGGAGGCTGTGATAATTATAAGTGTGAGGACAGGTTGTAAATTACTTTTTTTTTTAGTTGAAAGGTTGTTTAAGGAATGGTTGTAAATCAAGGACTATCTTGTTTCAGAGCCAGTTTGGTGCAAGGAGGGAAGAAGCTGGATAATTGTGTTCTTGTTTCCCAGTCAGTCACAGAAGTGCCTTGATTGTGTCGGATGGATGTGAACTACAGCTCATGAAAGCCTATGCCTCGCTTAAGGACCACTCGTTCACTGACTGTTTGACCTTAACAAGGATCACATGATTGCGATCTGGGCAATACGCAGTTACGATGGTCACAGCCATTCCAGGCTGACGCGATCGCCATTTGCAATCTACCCTGCCAACTTCCAACCAGCAAAGTTAGTCGGGAAGGCAGGCAGCAGGAGGTTGCAAACGGAGACCGTTGTGATGTCACACTTCATAAGTCTTGGGATTGTTGTGGCCCGCCAATGGCCAGCAGAGGTGGCAGCAGATTCAGACAGTGAGGAGGTTGGGGAGGAACGTGGGCCAATCCTGGAGGCTGTGGAAGACTAGGACGACGGCTCTGAGTCGGAGGCAGAGAGGGGGCCAAGGCTTTCTGGTAGTTCTTTGCTGCCTCTGGAGTCTCCGGAGTCTGACATCAGCGAGGCAGAAGAACAACGTGAGCCTGTTCCCAGTGTGCCCATGCGCAGAGCTGCCAGGAGACAGGAACAATTAAGGAAACAGGGTTGATTTAGGAGTAAGGCTTGGAGATGATTGGCCCCTCCCATAAGACATAAAAGAGGAGCGAACGGGATGTGAGCTTTTACAGGAAGCAATTAGTTCATCTGGTTGGTAAAAGCTCTGGAAAAGCTCTGTTTGACTCTGTGCTAAGTTTGGCCTTGCCCTGCGTTTGGCAATTCATTCTCTGGCAGCATTCCAAGAGAGATAAGGTCGGTGTTTGTGAACACTCCTCTGAAAGACTTTTTCAAGCCTTGTGGACTGTAAATGAAAGTAATTTACAGCTGTATGAATTAAAGAGGTTTGCCTGGACTAAGTTTGTGCTGTTTACTTTTTAAGGAAGCCTAGGTCAGAATAGGGATTCACTTAACAACCAGAAGTGCTGTGGTTAAGCGATGTGGTCATGTGACATTGTGCTCTGCGATGCCGTCGCTCAGCAATGGAAATTCCAGTCCAAATTACTCTTGTTGACTGAGCATTACTTCTAGAATTAGAATCAGAATAGAGCTGGAAGGGACCTTGGAGAACTTCTAGTCCAGCCCCCTGCTCAAGCAGGAGATCCTACACCACTTCAGACAGACGGCCGTCCAGTCTCTCCTAAAAAACCCTCCAGTGATGAAGCACCCACAACCAATTATTCCTTCTCTGGCCTTTGGGTGCTTTGGAAAATAGCTTGACCCCCTCCTGTCTGTCGCAGCCCCTCAAATATTGGAAGACGGCTATCATGTCTCCACTGGTCCTTCTCTTCACTAGACTAGCCATGCCCAGTTCCTGCAACCGTTCATAGCAGGAATCTCCAACTGTGGCAACTTTACGATTCGTGGACTTCACCTCCCAGAATTCTTCAGCCAGTGCATGCATTCCTCAGACCCCTGGTTCATCGTACCTTTTAGTCTCCAGTCCTCTCATCATCCTGGTTGCTCTTCTCTGCACTTTTTCTAGAGTCTCCACATCTTTTTTATTCTAATACAAGCAGTCGGTGATTTAAAACTGTGTGAAGTTACAACACAACAAAAAAAGAGACTGACATCCAGTCTTGGCCCTTAAAAACCCAGCAGCATCCCCACAGTCCCGTGATCAAAATTCAGGCACTTGGCAACTGGCATGCACAGGTAGTCCTTGACTTACAACGTTTCACTTAGTGACTGTTCAGAGTTACAACGGCACTGAAAAAAGTGACCTATGACCATTTTCACACTTACGACCGTTGCAACATTCCCACGGTCACGTGATAAATTCGGATGCTTGGCAACTGATTCATATTTATGACGGTTGCAGGGTCCCAGGGTCACGTGATCCCCTTTTACGACCTTCTGACAAGACAAAGTCTACGGGGAAGCCAGTTTCACTTAACAATCATATTACTAACTTAAGAACTGCAGTGATTCACTTAACAACTGTGGCAAGAAAGGTCGTAAAATGGGTCAACTCTCACTTAACACCTGTCTCACTTAGCAACAGAAAAGTTGGGCGCAATTGTAGTCGTAAGTCAAGGACTGCCTGTATTTACAAGGGTTGCAGCATCCCGGGTTCATGTGATCGTCGTTTGTGACCTTCCCAGCCGTCTTCCAACAAGCGAAGTCAACACGGGAAACCAAATTTACTTAACAACCCCATGCTTCACTTAACAACTGGAGTGATTCACTTAACAACTGTGGCAAGAAAGGATGTAAAATTAGGCACTACTCACTTAACAGCTGCCTTGTTCAGCAATGGGAGTTTTGGTCCCAGCTATGGTCATAAGTCGAGGACCACCTCTAAAATCGACTTGGTTGGAAAAGGTGCTATAGGTAGCCCTCAACTTACGACCACACCTGTGCCCCAAATTTCTGTTGCTAAGTGAGACATTAGTTAAGTGAGTTTTGTCCTATTTTGCAACCTTTCTTGCCACAACCATTAAGTCAATCACAGCAGTTGTTGTTAAGTTAGTCACCGGGTTGTTAAGTGACTCTCGCTTCCCCATTGACTTTGCTGGTCAGAAGGTCGCAAAAAGGGCTCATGTGACATTGCCACCTTCATAAATATTCAGATTAACAGCGTAGGGACCTTGTAGGTCATCTAGTCCAACCCCCCTGCCCAAGCAGGAGACCCTACACCATTTCTGACAGAAGGGCCATCCATTCCCTCCTTGAAACATCCAGTGACGAAACTCCCAATGAGTTGCCAAACGTCTGAATTTTGATCACAGGGGACGCTGCAACGGTCGTTAAGTGCGAACTCATGTTTTTTTCAGTCACTCAGCGAACCGCGAGGACAATACCTGTACCAGGACTCCTCTGATCTTTTGTTTTTTCTTTTTCCCAGCGCTCTTCTACCATCCAATTCCTGGCACATCCCCTAATTGAATCCCTGCATGGGAGTCTAGGCGAGCATCTTGTAAGCAGCCCCAACCCGCTGCCAACATTTGCCTGCGGGTCTTGGGTGTCCTCGGGCGGGCCATCTGCCTCACCCTTTGGCCCTCGCCTTCCGTCCCGAACGCCCTCTTGATTGACGGATCCGGGCAAAAAATAGCATTTGCCAGCCAAGTGGCAAGAATAGAGGAAAGGCAATCTTTTTTTTCTTTTTCCCCTGACCTTTTTTCTTAATTGTCGAGTTTAACCTACTGGCTCTAAAACATGCCACTCGTGCCCCCGAGTATTACCAAGGTCTCTTTTATGTGCAGATTAGCTGGAGAGGGGCTTCTGTTATTTTTTTTTTGTATTATTTTTTTTATATATATAAAAAGCATGCACTTTTTTCTTTTTTTTTAAAGGAGGGGGAAAAAAAATCTTTGACAGAGAATGTGCTCTGTTTATATAACTGTGTGTCGTGGTACCCTGGAGATGAGCTCTGACAGAATTGGCAAGAGATGTTAAGAGAGATCTTATATTACTGATCTTTGCTTAGCCAGAGGCATTAAGAGGCTGCGAGAGGAACAGAGGGCGCACAGAGAGGCTGGGGGTGGGCAGACTCTAATATATTACAGGGAGGAAAAAAAAGGGTGGGTGGGTGAGATAGACTTATAGGGAAGAGTGAGGCGTGCAGGCATGTCTCTCTCCCCCCCCCCCACCAGTTCTCTGTGGAAATGCACCGTTTTTGCATTTCGACAGTTGTGTCAGGCGCCGGCCTACTGTTTCTGTATAATTATTTGCCCTAATTTTTATGCGTTTGTGGGTTTTTTTTCTTTTTTTTTTTCCCTTTTTTTTTTTTTTTTTAAGGCCAGCCACAGACATGGCAGTTTATAAACAGGTCTCAACCCTAAGGGGGAAACGATTGTAAAAGCGACAAAGAAAGGGAATGGAGGCTGGGGCTGAGGGGGGCGGAATATGCATTTGTTTCCACTCAAAGTCATTGTGAATGGGGGATGGTAGAGCAGGGCTTCTCAACTTTGACATTTAGAGATGGGTGGACTTCAGCTCCCAGAATTCCCTGGCCAGCTTAAACCATGTGGAGTTCATCTCCCAGAATTCCCTGGCCAAGTAAGCCATGGGAACTTCCCCAGTCAGCTAAGCCATGTGGACTTCAGCTCCCAGAATTCCCCGGCCAGCATAAACCATGTGGACTTCAGCTCCCAGAATTCCCTGGCCAGCTGAAACCATGTGGACTTCAGCTCCCAGAATGCCTTGGCCAACTGAGCCATTGGAACTTCCCCAGTCAGCTAAGCTATGTGGACTTCATCTCCCAGAATTCCCCGGCCAGCATAAATCATGTGGACTTCCCTCTCCCAGAATTCCCCGGCCAGCTTAAACCATGTGAACTTCAACTTAGTGGTGGTTTGCTGCGCATGTGCAGTGCGCACCATGCACCAAATGTGAGGTCCGCGCACACACACAGTGCATGCCAAAAGGAGGCATAGGGAAAGTAAAACAGTGCGGGGTGGGGTGATCAGCTGTGGCGTGTGATCTTTTTTTTTTTTTTACTTTTAAAAGCATTTTTTTTACAACCTCTTCGGGCAAAGAGGTTCTAGAAAAAATGCTTTTAAAAGTAAAAAAAATGCCTCTGACTATTTTTTTTTGTTTTTTTTGTTTTACATTTATACCCCGCCCTTCTCCGAAGACTCAGGGCGGCTTACAATGTATTGCGTGGCTCAGTTGGGCATGGGCGGGGAGGGGGGAGCAGGGATTTTTGCTACCGGTTCTCTGAACCACCCGCCGCCATCACTACTGGATTGGCTGATCCGGTCCGAACTGGGAGCATTTTACCCCTGCTTCGACTCCCAGAATGCCTTGGCCCGCTAAGCCATGGGAACTTCAGCTCCCAAAAATCCCCAGTCAGCCAAGCCATGTGGGCTCCAATTCTCAGAATTCTCCAGCTATCCATGCGGGTTGGGGAATTAGGGGAGTTGAAGTCCACCCATCTTCAAGTGGCCACGGCTGTGAAACAGTAGAGTAGAGAGCTGCCGGCTGCTAAGTTTCTCAGATATTGAAGCTGCATTGTAAGAAACCGCAAAAATTGTGATTTTTGTTCAGGGTGCCATTTGACTGTTTGCAGTGACATCACAGAGACAGAAAAAGATTCAAAAGATCTTTGGCTACCATTTGCTTTGCTCTTTAAATCAGGGGTCTGCAACCTTGGTCCCTTCCTTTAAGACTTGTGGACTTCAACTCCCAGAGTCCTTCAGCCAGCAAAACTGGTTGAGGGATGCTGGGAGTTGAAGTCCACAAGTCTTAAAGGGACCAAGGTTGCAGACCCCTGCTTTAAATTATACAGGTAGCCCTCAAAGTACAAGAGTTCATTGAGCGACCATTTGAAGTTACTGAAAAAAAGTGACTCTATGACCATTTTGCATCCTGCTGCAGTGGTCATGTGATCAAAATTCAAACACTTGGAGACCGGCTCATATTGATGACAGTTGCAGCGTCCCTTGTTCATGGGATCTTGCAACCTTCAATAGGGAAGCCAGATTGACTTAACAACCCTGCAACTAATTTAAAAACTGCAACGATTCACTTGACAAATGGTGGCAAGAAAGATCGTAAAACTCACTAAACAAATGCCTTGCTTAGCAAACAGAAATTTGGGGCTCCGTTGTGGTCGTAAGTCGAAGACTACCTGTACAGAGGACGGCAAAAGAAGAGCCTGGGCTGAAGTTATCAGTGGAAATCTGGGTTGGTTGGGTTTGGTGTCCCTTTAAATCCCACTTGATTCCTGGTCGCTGCCTGGACCAGAATTCTGGGAGTTGAAGTTTTAAAGCTGCCAAGTTTGATGACCTCTACCCTGGACAAACCTCTGCGGTTTTCTTGTGCAGGATTTTCAGAAGTATTTTGACCTCGTTTCCTTCTGCTTCCTGGAACTGAAAAAAGAAAAACTGTTTCAAAGTCCCACACCTCCTTTGACGGCCGGGTCTGGGAAGTCTGTATCAAGCGTGGCCACGAAGCCTCTGCAGCTGTGCCAAATTCCTGTCAGAGTTCTCAGGGCAGGCAGGAATCCAAGGTGTGACTTCAGCAAACCAGATGAGACTTTCCTTGACTCAAGGAATGCCAAAAAGCAGATCCTTTATATAGGCCATGGGGTGTGGCTCCATGACTCAGCACTTATCCAGGCCTGCCCCTCCCTTCCTTTTGCTGACGTCGCCTCTCCATTCTCCGGAAGCAGGGAGCCGTCCACTGTATCTTATCGTCCTCAGCTGCCGGCAATTCCAGCTCGTGGCTGGCTTCGTGCTCACACGCTGTAGGAGGGAGGTTTGTTTGCTCAGTCTGTCCGGGCATGGTGCCAGGGCTGGGGGCTGGAGGCATGCCAGGCCATTCTTCTTCACTATCAGTTTCTGGCTCAGATAGCAGGAGATGGGAGGGGCCCGGCTGAGGAGAGGAGGGCGGGCAAGGCACAACACCCAGCTGGCTTCGTGCCTAAGACAGGAATCGAACTCGTGCTCTCTCAGTTTCTAGCTTGGTGTTTTAAATCACTGCAACACAGTGGTGAAATCCCATTTTTTTTTATTACAGGTTCTGTGGGCGTGGCTTGGTGGGCGTGGCTTGGTGGGCGTGGCAGGAGAAGGATAACTGCAAAATCCCCATTCCCACCCCACTCCAGGGGAAGGATACTGCAAAATCCCCATTCCCACCCCACTCCTGGGGAAAGGATATTGCAAAATCTCCAATCCCTCCCTGCTCTGGCACTAGCCAGAGGTGGTATTCACCGGTTCTCTGAACTACGCAAAATCTCCGCTACCGGTTCTCCAGAACCTATCAGAACCTGCTGGATTTCACCCCTGCTGCACCAAACTGCCTGTCACAAACAGTGGAAATGGTTTGGTGTTAAGGGAAAAGCTGTTGGAGGGTGGCAGTTTGTGCAAATGAAGCGGTAAGCAGAAATTTTGGAAGTCACAGATGTCAAAGGAGTAGGGGGAAAAAATGAAAATAGTAAATCTGAAAGTTTTTTTTAAGGCTTTTAAGAAGAGACTGGACAGCCAGCTGTCTGGAATGTATAAGATCTCCTACTTGAGCCAGGGGGGGTTGGACTAGAAGACCTCCAAGGTCCTTTCCAACTCTGTTATTCTGTAAAAGTTGGAGAGGGGCATTTAAGTCAAACTTAAGCCTCTGGTGGCTCAGCAGACTAAGTCTGTCTGTTATTAACACAGCTGCTTGCAATTACTGCAAGTTCAAGTCCCACCAGGCCCAAGGTTGACTCAGCCTTCCATCCTTTATAAGGTAGGTAAAATGAGGACCCAGATTGTTGGGGACAATAAGTTGACTTTGTATATAATATACAAATGGATGAAGACTATTGCTTAACACAGTGTAAGCCGCCCTGAGTCTTTGGAGAAGGGCGGGATATAAATTCAAATTAAAAAAAAACAAAACTGAACCTCTGTGAAAGTTCATGAAATTCACATGAAAGCATTGGTTTGTCAGCCAGCCCTTTGAGGTAGGCCAGGCCAGGAAAAAGACACTGCTAAGATTCCAGGAATATTTACTATACGAATGCATGATTCATTTAACAACAAGGGCCGCAGTGTGGCTCAGGCTGTAAGAAGCCTGTAAAAAGCCTATAAGAAGCCTGTTATTAAAACACAGCTGCCTGCAATTACTGCAGGTTCTAGTCCCACCAGGTCCAAGGTTGACTCAGCCTTCCATCCTTTATAAGGTAGGTAAAATGAGGACCCAGATTGTTGGGGGGGCAATAAGTTGACTTTGTAAATATACAAATAGAATGAGACTATTGCCTTACACACTGTAAGCCGCCCTGAGTCTTCAGAGAAGGGCAGGATATAAATGTAAATAAAAAAATTTAAAAAAAAAACTGCAATGATTTCTTTAACGAATGCCAAAAAAGTTCATAAAAATCACGTGTTTCACTTAACGACCACCATGTTTAGCAATAAAACGTCTGTTCCCAATTGTGGTCATACATCGAGGGCTACACATAGTCCTTGACTTACAACCATTCATTTAGTGTATGTTTGAAATTATACCAACATTGAAAAAAGTGATAAACGCTTATGAACATTGCAGCATCCGCATGGTCACATGATCCAAATTTGGATGCTGGGCAGCTGGCATTTATTTATTTATTTTATTTATTTATTTATTTGATTTGATTTTTATACCGCCCTTCTCCCGAAGGACTCAGGGCGGTGTACAGGCATAATAAAACCGACAATACAATATACAAGTTTAAAATACGATTTAAAAAACTTATTTAAATTAGCCCAGTAATTAAAATTTACCATATTAAAAAACCCCGTTTAAAATTAATAAAATTTAACATTAAAATCCCAGTTTAAGCCAGCCCCGCGCGGATAAAAAGATGAGTCTTGAGTTCGCGACGAAATGTCCGAAGGTCAGGTATTTGGCGTAAACCCGGGGGAAGCTCGTTCCAGAGTGTGGGAGCCCCCACAGAGAAGGCCCTTCCCCTGGGGGCCGCCAGCCGACATTGTTTGGCGGACGGCACCCTGAGAAGTCCCTCTCTATGGGAGCGTACGGGTCGGTGGGAGGCGTGTGGTAACAGCAGGCGGTCCCATAAGTACCCAGGTCCTAAGCCATGGAGCGCTTTAAAGGTAGTAACCAGCACCTTAAAGTGCACCCGGAAGGCCACAGGCAGCCAGTGCAGTCTGCGCAGGAGCGGTGTTACATGGGAGCTACGTGTAGCTCCCTCTATCACCCGCGCAGCTGCATTCTGGACTAACTGAAGCCTCCGAATGCACTTCAAGGGGAGCCCCATGTAGAGAGCATTACAGTAATCCAATGATGGTTGCAGTGTCCCAGGGTCATGTCATCACCTTTTGTGACCTTCTGACAAGCAAAGCTAATGGGGAAGCCAAATTCAGTTAACAACCATGCTACTAACTTAATAGCTGCAGTTATTCACTTAACAACTGCGGCAAGAAAGGTCATAAAATGAGGCAAAACTCACTTAACAACTGTCTAGCTTAGCAACAGAAATTTTGGCCGCCGTTGTGGTCATAAGTTGAGAATTACCGTATCTGTACATAGGTAATTGAGACCCCAAATTTCTGTTGCTAAATGAGACACTTGTTACGTGAGTTTTGCCCCATTTTTAACAATGTTTCTTGCCAGAGTTGTTAAGTGAATCACTGCAGCTGTTAAGTTAGTATTTATTTATTTTATTTTATAATTTAATTTCTATACTGCCCGTCTCCCGAAGGACTCAGTTGTTAAGACAGTTGTTAAGTGAATCTGGTTAAGTGAACTTAACTGCAACTCAAGGTTGCAGAAGGTGATCCTGGGGTACTGCAACCGTCATAAATATGAGTCAGTTGCTAAGTGTCTGAATTTTAACCGCGTGACCCTGGGCCTCTTGCAACGGTCGTAACTGTGAAAAATGGGTCGTAAGTCATTTTTTTCAGCGGCGTTGCAGCTTTGAATGGTTGTAAGTCGAGGACTCCCTGTAATTCTGCAATACGACTTCCTTATTTCCCACCCACCCCCATCCTTACCGCTTTCCTGGTTGCAAATCAGCGGACAGCTGGACCCGCTGCCCCGATGTTTGCCCCATATCCCTCTTCCTTGTCTTCCCCCCGCTGATTGGACAGGTGGCTGGTGTGTTCCTTGCTTCAGGAGGGCTGGAACCTGGAAGCTGTTTTTTGACTTCTGCAAAGCGGTTTGCCAAGAGGTCGGCTGTGTTTTCCAGCAATTACGGTTGGCTGATTGGCATCAAACTGTTCGCCCAGCCGGAGACTTGCAGTCTGCCTGCCGCACCATCTGGGGCAGGAACAACAACAGGCGTACCACCACAAACACCACCGAATAGCCTCTCTCTAAGACATGGGTGTCAAACTCAAGGCCTGGGGGCCAGATCCGGCCCGCGAGGTGCTTAGATCTGGTCTGCAGGCAGAGGTGGTATTCAGCGGGTTCAGATCGGTTCGCCTGAACCGGTAGCAGAAATAGCAGGTGGACCCGCCCACATGCCCCGTGGGCATTCTATTTAGGCATGTTTTTGCGGCCAGGCGCATGCGCAAAAGACACGTGCGCGAGCAAAGCCCATGCGCGGAAGGCCAGGCACATGTATGGAAGGCAGGCGCGTGTGTGAACCGGGTGCATGTGTGCACAAAATGAGCATGCGCGTATGCGGCGAACCGGTAGCAGCATAATGTGAAACCCATTGCTGCCTGCAGGGCTGCTGTGGAAACAGCAAAGGATTGGCCCACAGTGCCCCTGCCAGCGAAAACAGGCTCCCCAGCTCCATTTTGGCTGCGACGGCCTCCTGCAACTTTTTGCCAGCGAAAACACAGCTCGGGAGCCCGTTTTCGCTGGCAGAGAGCTCAGGCCACCACAGGCGCCCCCCCGGCACGAGTGATGTCGAGATGGCCACGTCCACCCCAGCCACACCCACCCACCCCAGGTCAAACACAACCGTCGTGCGGCCCTCAATGAAATCGAGTTTGACACCTCTACTCTAAGAGGATCACAGGAAGGCTGACACATCCAGGAAGGGACTTGGATGGGTAACCGAGGAGAAACAGAGACCATAATCCCCGGACAAGGTAGACAACCAGCTGGTAGTGTTGTTGAAATGCTTCTGCTTATATTGATATTGATTGGTTCCTGATTGCTTATTTGTATCCTATGACTATCATTAAGTGTTGTACCTTAGAATTCTTGATGAACATATCTTTTTTTTTATGTACACTGAGAGCATCTGCACCAAGACAAATTCCTTGTGCAGCCAATCACACTTGGCCAATAAAAGAATTCTATTCTATTCTATTCTATTCTATTCTATTCTGGGTGCAGTTGACAGGTTGCGCTGCTCAGCTGGGGTCATCAGAACCCTTTAAAAGCATTTTTTCAGGCAACTCAGCTGGGATCGCCAGAGGAAAAAAAGCTTTTAAAAGGCTTCTCTGGCGATCCCAGCTGAGTTGCCTGATCGCCAGAACCTTTTAAAAGCATTTTTTTACAACTTCTTCGGCCGAAGAGGTTGCAGAAAAAAATGCTTTTAAAAGTAAAAAAAAAAAAGTTGGCCACACCCACCCAGTCACATTACCCCCACCACCGCTAAGCCATGCCCACAGAACCAGTAATAACAAATTTTATATTTCACCCCTGCCCTGGACCCTTTTGGGGTCATCTGATCGCCATTTGCAGCCTTTCCGGTCACCATCTGACAAACGGAGTCAGATGTAGGAAACCAGCTTCATTTTAACGACTACATTCACTCAACAACTGCAGTGATTCTGCTTAACCAGCATGGCAAGCTCATAAAATCGGGCGCGACTCAGTTCGCAACCGTCGTGTTTAATAAAAAGAAATTCTGGTCCCCAAAGCGGTCGTACGTTGAGGACTTACCTGTATAGGAAGGATGGGGCACTTCCGTGGCTATCGTCTATAATTCCCCCACCTCCCCCAGAATGCTCTGGAACAGGGCTTTCTTTTCCTTCCTTCTTTTGACGATCGTTTCTTGATTGTATAAATTGGGATTATTATTTTTTTTTGGCCTGCCCACCTTCCCATCAAATTTGGCCAGAGGTTCTCCTTTGAGATGGCCAAAGCCGCCTACATGAGAGAGAGAGAAACAGCTGCTTTAAAGATGCTTGTGCACGCTTACACACACAAACACACGTATACACAGGCAGACGGCCCCTTCAGATATCTCAAGAAATGCACACTTTCAGAATTCAGACAAAGACTCAAGTTCCCCCCCCACCCCCCCCAGCGTGTGGCTTGAACGGTAGATATTGTGTCTGGCACAGAATGTCAGCGCGGGCCAGAAAAATGATCGGGGTGCATTAATGTGCTCTCACTTAGGATTCATCATTGGTGATTATTGATTAGCAGCCGTGTTGTGCTAACAGGCTCTCATGTTAATGAGAGTGGAACGGGGCAAATTACAGCATCCAAGGCCAATTCCCAGGGAGGTTTCCTTGTTTATTCTTTTCAGTATTACGTTGGGCATGATCCCGCCTAGGTTTGGTGGAATCACACGGAGTGGAATGTTTAGAAAGAGGTGGTCCTCGACTTACGACCACCATTGAGCCCAAGGCCTATGTTGCTAAGTGAGAAATTTGTGAAGTGAGTTTTGCCCCATTTCAGGACTTTTCTTGCCGCCTTTGTTAAGCGAATCACCGCAGTTGTTAAATTAGTAGCACGGTTGTTAAGTGAATCTGGTTTCCCCATAGATGTTGCTGGTCAGAAGGTCACAAAAATCGATCACGTGACCCCGGGACATTGCAAACCAGAGGTGGGTTTCAGCAGGTTCTGACCAGTTCTGGAGAACCATTAGCGGAAATTTTGAGCAGTTTGGAGAACCGGTAGTAAAAATTCTGACTGGCCCTACCGCCATTTATTCTCTGCCTCCCAAGTCCCAGCTGATAGGCAGGAAATGGGAATTTTTGCAGTAATCTTCCCCTGGAGTGGGGAGGAAATGGGGATTTTGCAGTATCCTTCCCCTGCCACGCCCACCAAGCCACACTCACAGAACCGGTAGTAAAAAATTTTTGAACCCACTACTGATAGCAACCGTCATAAATGTGAATCCTTTGTCAAGCATCTGAATGTAAATCACGTGACCTTGGGGACACTGGAATGGTCATAAGTCTGAAAAACGGTCATTAGTCACTTTTTTCAGTGCCATTGTAACTTTGCATGGTCGCTAAGTGAACTGTTGTAAGTCGACGACTATCTGTAAGATGGTTGTTAAGTGAGTTATACTCAATTTTGTAGAATTGTAAAATCATAGAATAAGAGAGTTGGAAGGGACTTTAGAGGTCTTCTAGTCCAACCCTCTGCTCAACCAGAGAAACCCTATACAATTTCAGACAAATGGTTGTCCAGTCTGTTCTTAAAAAAACTTCCAGTGTTGGAGCATTCACAACTTCTGGAGGCAAGTTGTTCCACTGATTGATTATTCTCACTGTCGGGAAATTTCTCCTTAGTTCTAAGTTGCTTCTCTCCTTGATTATTTTCCACCCATTGCTTCTTCTCCTGCCTTCAGGTGCTTTGGAGAATAGCTTGACTCCCTCTTCTTTGTGGCAGCCCCTGAGATATTGGAACACTGCTATCATGTCACTCCTAGTCCTTTTTTTCATTGCCTGGTTATTATCTTGGTTAGTTAGTTAACCAATCCAATTAACTAACTAAACTTTTTTTTTTTATTTACATTTATATCCTGCCCTTCTCCGAAGACTCAGGGCGGCTTACAGTGTATAAGGCAATAGTCTCATTCTATTTGTATATTTACAAAGTCAACTTATTGCCCCCCCAACAATCTGGGTCCTCATTTTACCTACCTTATAAAGGATGGAAGGCTGAGTCAACCTTGGGCCGGGCTTGAACCTGCAGTAATTGCAGGCTGCTGTGTTCTAATAACAGGCTCCTTACAGCCTGAGCTATCCACGGCCCTTAATACTAAATACTTAAGTAGATCCTGGATGTTGGAACTTGTTTCTAATCACCCTAAATAAATAAATAAAAAGCATGAATGTTTCTGAAACTTTCGGGTTGGATGAAGTTGATTTTCCTTCCGTCCTGCTGTTGTCCAAGCCAAATCTCCTTCCATTTGTCCATCTTTTAAGGTCAAAGGTTGTGTTTTGAGCCTCAAAGTTTCAGACCAAATAACGCCCAGATGCTCTTTCCCTTTCAAGGAAACAAAAGCAACAGGGGTTACATATTGTCCTCGACTTACAACAGTTCATTTCGTGACAAAGTTACAACAGCACTGCCAAAAGTGACTTATGACCATTTTTCACTCTTACGACCGTTGCAGCATCCCCACGGTCACGTGATTTACATTCTTGAATGCTTGACAACTGGTTCGTATTTATGACGGTTGCAATGTCCCGGGGTCGCGTGATCACCTTTCGCGACCTTCTGACAAGCAAAGTCAACGGGAAAGCCAGATTCACTTAACAACGGTGTTACCAATTTAACAACGGCAGCGATTCACTTAACAAATGCCTCCAGAAGTTGTAAATGCTTCAACACTGGAAGTTTTTAGGAAGAGATTAGATAACCATTTGTCTGAAATAGTGTAGGGGTTTCCTGCCTAAGCAGGGGGTTGGACTAGAAGACCTCCAAAGGTCCCTTCCAGCTCTGTTATTTTATTCTAAATGCGGCAGGAAACGTTGCAACGTGGGGCAAAACTCACTCAACTAATTTCTCACTTAGCCTCGTAAATTTTGGGCTCAATTGTGGTCGTAGGTCAAGGACCACCTTTACTCGGAGTCAGCAACCTGTGGCTCTGGAGCCACATGTGGCTCTTTCATCCCTCTGATGCGGCTCCCTGTCGCTGGTCGGCTCCACAATTGATAGGGCTTTCGGTTTGGACAGGTAGAGGAAAAAGGACACCACACTAGGAAGACACACTATGGTGTGGGAACCGGACTTCCAGTCGGCTCCAGAATTGAATGGGGGGGCTTACGGTTTGTGGCTCTTTGAGTGTTTAAGGTTGCCGATCCCTGGCCTATACCTACTTCTGAAGTTTGGACCACTAAGCTGAGCTTTAAAGCTTGATCAGTCACGAATCACAGAGCGGTCCCTGGTCCATTTTTTTGAGCTGATGGAGGCAGTCAAGCATTCAGCCGCTTTAAGGGCTCCCAAGACAACAAGCTTAACCGATAAGCTGTGCCCTCGACTGTACTTAATTTGGAGTTAGACCGGTGTTAATAGTTGCAGGAAGGGCATTAGCAATAAATACCTACTGCCTTCCTTTGGAGGGAAGCTTTCACTGTTCGCTGTTGTGGAACCAAATTTTCTTGCCATGTTTGGGGAAAGGTGTTTTTTTTTCAGCAGGTCCAATTTTTTTTTTTTAAAACCTTTTGGTCTTCCTCAGCAGGCACCATCTGGATGTGTTTGGACTCCGACTCTCACGATTGGCAGATATAGGCATAGCCCAAGGCTGAGAAAGTCTGGGAATTGCGGTCACTTGTGAATCGGATGGCATTGATTACAGATGCTGGCTTTGCTCTCTTTCTATAGATTTTAATTCCTTCCAATTACCCTGTGTTTCTGGTGCCTGCTCGCCTGAAACGCCGACTTAAACTCTGAGAAAGTTTTTTTTTTGGGTAAGTGAGAAAAAGGGAAAAAAAACAAAAATAAAGGAAAGGAATCCCAATTTCTCAGATCCAGAAAGAGGCGAAAAAAACACAACACCAGAAGCGCGTGGCAAAGTTTTCTGACACTGCGGCTTGTGGGTTGGGAATGAAACCAGAAACTGGCTTTTGAAAAATGAATCCGGTGCCTGCAAAACGCTTCCCTTTCCGCCCCCTCCCCCATAGCCCCTCTCCCAAAAGCATTAAATGGTCAAAACCTTCACCTTTTGTGGATGCGGTTGGTTGGTTGGTTTGCAGGCCAAATTTTGTGTGTGTGTGTGGCTGTGCTGATGCTGGAGGGCTGCCACTGCCCCTTCTGGGTTGTGAAGGATGGGGCGGGAAAGAATTGTGAAGTGGAAAAAACAGGTGTTAGTGCCAAAGAGAAGCTGTGCCAGGCTGATCCTTCTGCTAAATGAGACAAGAAAGGGCAGCCTGGTCACTCCCCACCAACCCCCCCCCCTCCAAAGTGGGCCTGTCAGGGTCACCTTTTAAGTAATCTGCATCTAACCATGAGTTTCTGCAGCTTCGGGTAGATGCCAGGAACTCCCAAAAAAACCCCCACAAAACCCTTTCAGCTTTCTTGCTGTATGGAGCGTCCTCGACTCGCGACCACAGCTGATCAGTGAGTCTCGATGCAATTTTGAAGACTTTTCTTGCCACAATCGTTAAGAGAATCAGCGCAATTGTTAAGTTAGTAACACGGTTACTATATGGTTACAACATGGTTGCGGAACGAATCTGCTTCTCCATGGAAGGTAGTAAAAGATGGGACTGCAACTGTCATTAATATCTGCGGTTCCTCGAAAATAAGACTCAATCTTATTTTCTTTTGGGCTCTGAAATAAGCACTAGGGCTTATTTTGGGGGAGGTCTTAATTTTTCTCCATGTATGGGAGGCCCACTTCTGCTTGCTTGTAGCAGGGCAGTAGGCCACACAACGCACCAGTGCCCCCCCTACCCCGACACCTGTCTTGCCTTGCGGCAGCAGCTTCAGCAATCCCGTCCAGCAGGACCCCATGTGGCCACCGGCCCACTTCTTGGCCGGTTGGCTGCATAGACACTTAAATAGGGCTTATTTTGGGGTTAGTGCTTGTATTAGGCACATGCGTAAAAACATGCTAGGTCTTATTTTCAGGAAAGGTTTTATTTTTGGGGAAACGTGTATGAGCCAGTTGAAACCCACCACTGATCGTAAGTGTGAAAACAGTCATAAGTCGCCTTTTTCAGTGCTGCTGTAACTTCAAATGGTCACTAAATGAACTTTTGTACGTCGAAGGCTAACTACAATTCTCCTGCTGTCTCCTTTACAGCCTGAGAAACTGCGGAGGGTTCCTCCTGAGTGTTTTGCCCAGGCCATTATCTACCTGTGGGCTATGTGGTCTCTTATCTAACTGTTCCTAGGCAACATCTCTTCCGCCGTCCCACAAGGTCCTTCCGCACGTACCATCACACCTGCCTGTCTGGGTCCATTGCCCTGTCCTGGTATATTATTGTCCAAATGAGAACCAGGAACTTGGAGCCGTTTCCAGGGAAAGGTGTCCAGGTTGGGCCGCTAAGAAGCTGCTTCAACGCTGTGCCGGACATCTGGGATTCAACCTGAGATTTTGCAAACCCGCGTAGGTCGACGCGAGTTCCCTGAAGTCTGAGCTGCACAGGAGACTTGCTCTCGTACCCCCAGAAAGTCTCTCAGCTGTCAGTGCGAGGCCAAACCCTCGGATTAGGTTGCATTAAAGCCGAACCAGCCTCCCTTTCCGCGAGGCCGTCAAGAGCATTACGGATAACTGTAATGGAGGTGCGGAATATGAAGCCGCAGATCAGAGTTTCAGCCCACAGATAAATATTGATATTAAGGTTGTCAGATTTGGCAGGCTGATACTCCACGCCAGCCGGGAAATCACTTGGCCTTGTCTTCAGGCTCCTTTCCAGCCCATCTGTTGAAATCCTGCCCGGCTTCGCAGCTCCTTCGTCCTGCTGTGCTCCTGACTGCAGGTGATGACTTTGGTTAGCTTTCCAGCTGGGAGTTTTTGCATTTGGCCGTAGTGCTCCGCAGCCCTTCCAGGGATCCGCGCGGTTTTCAGGAGGGACACTCGCCTCTGGAAACAATGGCTCGGGGTTGTTTCTGCTGTCTGTAGTCTGCTCCGGCTGCGGGCACGGTGATGAATAGCTAAGTTGCAGCCAGCAAGGGGTACCTTTAAGGCACAGCAGCCTTAAAGGGCCGTGACTCTTCCCTCGCCTGGCGCCTGCGTGCTAACAGGTGGTCCTCGACTTACGGCCACAATTGAACCCAACATTTCTCTTGCTAAGCGAGACATTGTTCATAGCAATAGCAACAAGACTTCTATACCGCTTCACAGAACTGGGACGCGGTGGCTCAGCGACTAAGACGCTGAGCTTGTTGGTCGAAAGATCGGCAGTTCAGCGGTTCAAACGTTCAGAGTGGCTCGAACGTTCAAAGCGGTTTACAGAGTCGGCATCTGGCCTCCAACAATCTGGGTCTTCTTTATACTGACCTCGGATGGATGGAAGGCTGAATTAAGCTTGAGCCGGTCAGGATCGAACTCCTGGCTGTGGGCAGAGTCAGCTTGCTATACCGCAGACTAACCCCTGAGCCTCCAGGGCTCTTTGAATCATCTGCAAATGGGTGAAGGGCATCCGAACGGTCAACTGGCAGGCGCACCCAGCACAATTCATTGGGTTAAAATGGCTGCCTTTTCAGATAGGATCAGCACAGAGATAGCAATAGCAACAGCACTTAGACTTATATCCCGCTTCACAGTGCTTGACAGCCCCCTCTAAGCGGTTTACAGAGTCAGCCTCTTGCCTCTGACAATCTGGGTCCTCATTTTACCCACCTCGGAAGGATGGAAGACTGAGTCAACCTTCAGCCCGGTGAGAATCGAACTGCCAAATTGCAGGCCGCTGGCAGTCAGCAGAAATAGCCCTGCTGTACTGAATTCTAACCACTGTGCCACCATGGTTTTAAGTGAGTTTTGCCCCATTTTACGATCTTCCTTACCACTGTTGTTAACTGAACTACACCAGTTGTTAAGGTAGGGACATGTTTGTTAAATGAATTCAGCTTCTGGTCAGAAGGTCGCAAAAGGGGATCACGTGACCCCCAGGACACTGTGACCGTCATAAATATGAGTCAGCTGCCAAACATCTGACTTCCGATCACGTGACCAAGGAAATGCTGCATCGGTTGCAAGTGTGAAAAACAGTCCTAAATCACTTTTTTTCAGTGCTGTTGTAACTTAGAACGGTCACTAAACAAATCGTTGTAAGTCGAGGACTACCTGTACAACAAGGTGCTTTTGGATCTTGCACAGTGCCTGGGACAAGGCATTTCATTTAGGCAGAATTAAAATGGCGGGAGTTCCAGTGGGGCCACCCATGTAAGACCCCAATCGGGTCTTCAGAGAAACTGTGCCATTATAGGAGATCATGTCTGCAGCCTCTTCTCAGCCCTTCAAGAGAGACCAGACTAGAAAAGCCATGGAGATCAGGACTACTTGTACATGTAGTCCTCGACTTACGACCGTAATTGAGCCTGGCAATCATGTGTCAAGTGCAGAAATCAGGAAACTCAGGCTATTCAAATGTAAATATAAAGGTTTAAGCTCTCTACAAGAATCTGAACTAGTACCGTGTTTCCTCAAAAATAAGACCTTGTCTTATATTTTGTTGAATCTCGAAATAAGTGCTTGGCCTTATTTTCAGGGATGTCTTATTGTTTTGGGGCGTGTGGAACAAGACGGGGCTTTTCTTGCCATCTTACCTGATTTCCAGCTCTATCTCCTTAACCCTAACCAGAGGAAATGGCAGGGACTAGCTGTGCATGCATTTAAACATTTTCAGGAAGGGCTTATTTTCGGGGGCGGGGGGTATTTTAGCGCATGCGCTCAAAAGCCCGATTGGGCTTATTATCAGGGGATGTCTTATTTTAAGGGAAACAGGGTAGCGGTCGAAGCGAATTGGCAGAAGATAAGAGTCAATGGAATTCAAGACGGGCTGGACTCAGATCTTTTGTGGGCACGAAGGGACTCAAGGCTGATGATGCGTTTTACTCCTCCCTCAGTCTCAGCCTGGCCATCTCCTATATTACAGTTGTGACTCCTGACAATCATAAAACAGGTCACCATGGGACCGGATTTTTTTTTAAATAACCTTTTTGGCAGTGATCATTTAGTGAACACCACGGTTGTAACATGGACGCTGTGGTCATTAAGCAAAGACTGCGGTCATTAATGAACCCATTGTTTGTTATGGGCCGAGTTTTGCTGGAAACTGGAAGTAAATACCAGGGGTTTCGATGACCTTTCTTGCCACAGTTGTTCAGCGAATCGCTGCAGTTGATAAATTTGTAACCTAGTTGTTAAGTGAATTTGGCTTCTCCCTGGGCTTTGCTTGTCAGAAGGTCGCAAAAGGAGGTCACGTGACTTTGGGACACAGCAACGGTCATAAATATGAATCAGTTGTCAAGCGTCTGAATTTTGATCACGGGATGCTGCAAAGATCGTAACTGTGAAAAACGGTCATAAGTCACATTTTTCATTGCCGTTGTTACTTTGAACCAGAGGTGGGTTTCAATTTTTTTACTACCGGTTCTGTGGGTGTGGCTTGGCGGGTGTGGCATGGCTTGGTGGGTGTGGCAGGGGAAGGATACTACAAAATCCCCATTCCCTCCTCAATCCGGGGGAAGGATACTGTAAAATCCCCATTTCCTCCCGATCAGCTGGGACTCGGGAGACAGAGACTAGATGGGGGTGGGGCCAGTCAGAATTTTTACTACCGGTTCTCCGAACTACTCAAAATTTCCGTTACCGGTTTTCCGGAACTGGTCAAAACTGCTAAAACCCACCTCTGCTTTGAACAGTCACTAAACGAACTGTTATAAGTCAAGGACCGTGATAGCTCAGGCTGGTAAGAAGCCTGTTATTAGAACACAGCAGCCTGCAATTACTGCAGGTTCAAGCCCGGCCCAAGGTTGACTCAGCCTTCCATCCTTTATAAGGTAAGTAAAATGAGGACCCAGATTGTTGGGGGGGCAATAAGTTGACTTTGTAAATATACAAATAGAATGAGACTATTGCCTTATACACTGTAAGCCGCCCTGAGTCTTCGGAGAAGGGCGGGATATAAATGTAAATTTAAAAAAAAAAAGGACTACCTATATTTTTGTCCAGATTCTGGTTCCTGTTACACCTTTGTTGCATTTGTAGTAGCTTTAGTACAAATAATTCAAGCCCATGCTTTCTGCCCTTCACATCTGTATGCAGAACTTCTGAAAATTGTTAACACTTCACAGTCAAATGACTTTGTGCAATTTTCTTGGCAACACTTTTGAAATCATTTCCTGTATTTACAGGTTTTTTTTTGTTTAATTCCCAGTTATTCCAGTCTTGGGATTTTCTAGTGGTCTCCCATCCGAGCAGTGAAAGATTAATTTTTCTCAAAATCAGCCACTGTAGAACGAGAGGAGGGTTGTGTGATTATTAAGCAATTTTTTTTTCATTTTTAAAAAAATCTGAGCAGTTTTAAATTTTGTCCTGATAGTATTTAGGACGGGGCTGCCCAATCTGGGCCATTTTAAGATTTGTGGACTTCAACTTCCAGAAGTCCCCCGTCAGCCAGGAGTACGATCCTGACCGGCTGAAGGTTGATTCAACTTTCCATCCTTCCAAGGTAGGTAAAATGAGGACCCAGATTGTTGGGGGCAATAGACTGACTCTGTAAACTGCTTAGAGGAGGCTGTAAAGCACTGTGAAGTGGTCTATAAATCTAAGTGCTGTTGCCATTTAATTTTCAAGACAGAAAAATGAAGGCGCATGAGTTTAACCTTCTTGTTGTTGACTACAAATCCCATATTTCTCATCCTCATGACCACTGACATAGAGGACACTACCTTATAGATGACCCCCACCCTGTTAAAGACCTTGGAGTTTTCATAGCCAATGATCTAAGTGCCAAAGCCCACTGCAACTACATCGCAAAAAAGGCTTTAAGAGTTGTAAACTTAATCTTGCGTAGCTTCTTCTCCAGAAAGATTACACTACTAACCAGAGCTTAGAAAACATTTGCTAGACCAATACTTGAATACAACTCGACTGTTTGGAACCCATACCACATTTCTGACATCACTACAATTGAGCGTGTCCAGAAATATTTTACAAGAAGAGTTCTCCACTCCTCTGAATACAACAAAATATCTTATGCCACCAGACTTGAAATCCTGGGTTTAGAAAATTTAGAACTACACCACCTTTGACATGACCTGAGCTTAACTCATAGAATCATCTGTTACAACGTCCTTCCTGTCGAAGACTACTTCAGCTTCAATCACAACAATACATGAGCACACAATAGATTTAAGCTTAATGTGAACCGCTCCAATCTTGATTGCAGAAAATATGACTTTAGAAACACAGTTGTTAATGCCTGGAATGCACTACCAGACTCTGTGGTCTCTTCCCAAAATCCCCAAAGCTTTAACCAAAAACTATCTACTATTGACCTCACCCCATTCCTAAGAGGTCTGTAAGGGGTGTGCATAAGAGCACCAACGTGCCTACCGTTCCTGTCCTAATGTTCCCTTTGATTGTATACAATTTCATATAGTTATTACATACTTATGGTTATATATATGCTTATATATCGTATAGTTATTTCATGCTTATGCTTATATATAATGTTGTGACAAATAAAATAAGTAAATAAAAAAAATAAATAGAAGCTGTAGCCCCCAACTTGGCAGGAAATCAGGTTGAGGAAGAAAATCTTCACCTCTTTAAATAGCAATAGCACTTAGGCTTATATACCAGTATGCAGTTCTTTACAGCCCCTTCTAAGTGGTTTACAGAGTCAGCCTCTTGCCCCCAACAATCTGGGTCCTCATTTTACCCACCTTGGAAGCATGGAAGGCTGAGTCAACCTTGAGCCTGGTGAGATTCGAACTGCCAAATTGCAGGCAGCCGGCAGTCAGCAGAAGTAGCCTGCAGTACTGCACTCTAACCACTGGGCCACCGTGGCTCTAAAGGGGATATAAATTGATCAGCTTTCCTCTTTTGCATTTCTCAATTTATCATGGCGTGTTCGTCAGCCCCATCTTTCATACCCCAAATGGGTTTTAACCGGGAGCGTTTCTAAAATTAATTCCGGAGCTGGAACATGCACAGTTTCCCACAGCTCTGAGCTCTTTCATGGATCACCCCCATCCCATTTCACTCTGGGAAATAGTTGTAAAATTATTGAATTTTGCTTCAGCTGCGAAATATGGCCCTATTTTGCCTGTTCACTTGAGATTGGATTAGGATGATGAATAAATGACATAAATACATAAAAGCTAAAAGAGGGGAGTAAAATACGGGCATTCGGGCTAGCTTCTTCTTACAGCTATCAATAAAAACATTTATTTGCAAAACCCAAATCCTTTATTAGCATTCTGTATTGTGCCGAAGGCTCTGCTACTCTTTAAGCCCCTTTCAGGTCTCCTCAATTTACGTCCTCTTTCACTGTGACCCCTTGTGTGAATGGGCTGAGGCCCGAGTTAGAATTTGTAAAGTAACACATTGAAACATCTTTTGAGCTACATATCATTGATAAGCACATTGGCCAAAACAAGGATTGAACCTGGGTTGCAATAATTCCTCTCGACCACTAGTTGGCAGCAGAGATTGTTTCTGTAATTCTTGATGACATCTAGTGGTTCCATGGATTTTTGCCACCCAAGTGCAGTTTTAAATGCAGGTAGTCCTCAACGTCCGAATGGCCATTTAGTGACCGTTTGAAGTTACACAGAGCTACTTACAACGCAGATTCAAAGTTACAAGGGCTGCCCCCACAAACATGACTGCATTTTGGGTGCTCGGCAACCAGCCTGCATTTACAGGCAGAGTTACGACCACAATTGAGCCCAAAGTTAATGTTACTAAGTGAAACATTTGTTAAGTCAGTTTTGCCCCATTTTATGACCTTTCTTGCCACAGTTGTTAAGTAAATCATTGCAGTTGTTAAGTGAATCTGGCTGCCCCATTGACTATCAGAAGGTCGCAAAAGGGATCACCTAACTCTAGGCCACTGCAACCGTCATAAATATGAGACCATTGCCAAGCGTCTGAATTTTGATCATGTGATCACGGGGATGTTGCAATGGTCGTAAGTGTGAAAAATGCTCGTGTCACTTTTTTCAGTTCTGTGGTAATTTTGAACGGTCACTAAATAAACTGTTTTGCCGAAATTAAGACATCTCTGATAATAAGCCCAATCAGGCTTTTGAGCGCATGCGCTAAAATAAGCCTTCTGTGAAAATAAACCCTCCCCAGAAATAAGGCCAAATGCTTATTTCGGGGTTCAAAAAAATAAATAAAAATAAGACAGGGTCTTATTTTTGTGGAAACACAGTAAGTTCAGAGGTGGGCTTCAGCAGGTTCTGACCAGTTCTGGAGAACCGGTAGCGGAAATTTTGAGTAGTTTGGAGAACCGGTAAATACCACCTCCGACTGCCACCCCCATCCATTCTCTGCCTCCGGAGTCCCAGCTGATCAGGAGGAAATGGAGATTTTACAGCAGGGATGTCCAAACTTGGCCCCTTGAAGAGTGGTGGACTTCAACTCCCAGAATTCCCCAGCCAGCAAATTGCTCATATTTATAGCTCATGCTGGCTGGGGAATTCTGGGAGTTGAAGTCCACCACTCTTCAAGGGGCCAAGTTTGGACACCCCTGTTTTACAGTATCCTTCCCCTGCCATGCCACCAAGCCACGCCCACCAAGCCATTGCCACGCCCACCAAGCCACACCCACAGAACCGGTAGTAAAAAAATTGGAAACCCACCACTGAGTAAGTCGATGACTACCTGTACTTGCAGAGAAAGTTCTCTGTTTAACAACCACTATAATTCACTTAACAACTGCTGCTGAAGCCCCCCCTCCCCGCTGTTGGGGGCATGGTCACATAATGACCCGTTTAACAACCAGCACACTTAATGACTGAAATTCCAGGCTCATTTAAGGTTATCAGTCAAGGATTACCTGTGAAAATGCACATCTAATTGCACTGAGACTTCGTTTTTCTCTATGTGAAGAGGATTGGTGTGCGAAGCTGTGCGAAGTTTGCTGAAGTAGCTAAATTGCCCTGTTTGATTAAGAAAGAAACAATAACCACCTTCATAAAAGACGGGATACCTTTTAATAGACATTTCGCTGAAAATGGACAAAAGCGAATTGGTTATTTTGGGATTTACTGATTAAAAGGCGTTGTTTGTGGGAAGAATGGAACCATGTGATGTAATTTCAGAGGGTGGAAATAGTATTAGCCAGCTTTGTAGCTGCTTGCAAAGGAAACGGAAAATTGCTCCTTTTTTTTCTTTTTTTTCTTTCCCTTTTTCTTTTTGACCTTTAATGTTTTTCTCTTTTTCCTCTATCCTTTCATGTCGTTCTTCCAATTCCCTCTACATTTTTGTAGTTTTTAATTCCGTACCTCATTCTTCTTTGAGAAAATTAATACAGTGGTACCTTGGTACTCAACTGCTTTGAAATTGAATTTGGTACTCAGCACAAAATTTTTGCAAAAATTTTGCCCCGTTACTCAACGTTTGTTTGGTTCCCAACTTGTGCGTTGAACTTGTCGATGACTTGCCTTGTGACTCACTATGTTTATTCCTTAGGGGAAAAACAAACTGTTTGATACTTATTGTTTTTGGTACTCATTGCACCTGCTAGAACCAATTATTGATACCAAGGTATATCAATATATATATGAAAACTATTTTTCTTTTCTGCAGTCTTTTACAGAGGTGGTATTCAGCAGGTTCTAACCAGTTCTGGAGAACCAGTAGAGGAAATTTTGAGCAGTTCGGAGAACTGGTAAATGCCACCTCTGACTGGCCCCGCCACCATCTATTCTCTGCTCCTGAGTCCCAGCTGATTAGGAGGAAATGGGGATTTTGCAGTAACCTTCCCCTGGAGTGGGGTAGGAATGGAGATTTTACAGTATCCTTCCCCTGGAGTGAGATGGGAATGGAGATTTTATAGTATCCTTCCCCTGCCATACCCACCAAGCAGAACTGGTAATAAATTTTTTTGAATCCCACCACTGGTCTTTTAGCTTGGTTCTTCTGTAGGCTAATTCAATGTTTCTCAACCTTGGCAACTTTAAGATGGGTGGACTTCAACTCCCAGAATTCTTGTCTGAGGAATTCTGGGACTTGAAATCTACCCATCTTAAAGTTGTTGAGATGGAGAAAAGTTGCTCTAATACAGGGGCCTCCAACCTTTGGCAACTTTAAGACTTGTGGACTTCAACTCCCAGAATTCTTCAAATAGCCATGCTGGCTGCAGAATTCTGGGAGTCCACAAGTCTTAAAGTGGCCAAGATTGGAGATGCCTGCTCTAATACATAAGGGGGGAAAAAAAGGATGTATAGATTCTTTTTTGTACAATTGTGATGTCTTTATGTATATTGGCAAAACACACGGTAGATAGTTCCTTTGTTCCTTTTTTTTGGGGTTTATTTCAGGAGCGGGCTTCAAAAATTTTAGCAAGGGGTTTCTCTGCCTGGTTGCTGGGTGGGCGTGGCCATGGTGGGCGTGGCCTAATTTGCCTCCTGCAGCACGACGGGCGGGGGGGGTGTTTATGCTCTCCCCAGGCTCCCGAGGCTGTCCTCGAGCCTCCGGGAGGGGGAAAATGGCTTCCCCAGACTCTGGAGGCCCTTCCTGAACTTCCGGTAGGCCCATTTTTCACCCTCCCTGAGCCCTCGTGCGCGCCCTGCACTTACCTGCATCTAAAACGGGCCGCGTGGGGACTCCTGGGAGGGGCAGGGTGAGCAGGGCCAGCCAGGAGTAGGATTTGGGGGTTCTCCAAACTGCACAGAATCTTAGCTACAGGTTCTCCCGAACCCCCAGCAACCCACTCCTGGCTTATTTGTGTGTCACAATCTTGTCAGTGCACTTTGCAAATCATGGGAACACGTACAATCCACTAATTTTACCCCTTCTAATGTGAATTTAACCTACCTTCTTTGTCTTACCAAGACCTTCCTTGGTCTTACTCCTTGCTCTCGAGACCAAACGTAAACTCCGAAAACTGAGACCGATTTCCAGTTTCTTAAGAGAGAGCGAGAGAAGGGAAAGAAGCAATAAATGTGCAGCGGAATGAAAGAAAGGCAAAAAATTCATTAACCTCTCCCGATCTGGCTCATTTGCATATTGTATTCCAATTGCTAGATTTGAAAAGGAGCTTTCGGCTTGCAAACCAGCAGGATTCGTCTCTTTTTCTCGGGGAGCTTAACGCGCCTCTCCATTCACAAATTCCCCCAACTTAAAGAACACGGTTTTTGCATTCTAAGTTAGGCCTTTGTCTTGCCATTCATTTCTCTTTCTCAATCCCCCCTCATATTCTTTCTCTCGGTGGGTTGATAATACCATTTTAGAGGATGCCTTGGTTTTCCTGACCTCTTTTAAACAGCCTTGTTTCGACACACATACACAATTTCAAAAGCAAACGTTTTCTTTTGGAGCAAAGTTGGGAGGGGCGGGAAAAAAAATGTTCATTCAATTTGCTGTTTCTTCTTTTTAAGCATCCAGCTGTCCTAAAAGAGTGGCTGTAGAGATTCTCAGTCATTCAGGTCAAAAATATCTTATGCCACCAGACTTGACATCCTGGGTTTAGAAAATTTAGAACTACGTCACCTATGACATGACCTGAGTTTAACTCATAGAATCATCTATTACAATGTCCTTCCTGTCGAAGACTACTTCAGCTTCAATTGCAACCATACACGAGCACACAATAGATTTAAGCTTAATGTTAACCACTTCGATCTTGATTGCAGAAAATACGACTTCAGTAACAGAGTGTTAATGCCTGGAATGCACTACCTGACTCCGTGGTCTCATCCCAAAATCTCCAAAGCTTCAACCAAAAACTGTCTACTATTGACCTCACCCCATTCCTAAGAGGTCTGTAAGGGGCGTGCATAAGAGCACAAACGTGCCTACCGTTCCTGACCTTTCATTGTATCCAATTAATATAGTTATTACTCATGCTTATATATATGCTCATATATTGTATAGTTATTTCATGCTTATGTTGTCGTGTCCCACTCCTCTGCTGACGGCCGGGTCAGGGAAATCCGAATCAGGCGTGCCTCTGTAGCTCTGCCAAAGTCCTAGCAAAGTCCTCAGGGCAGGCAGGAGACCAGAAAGTGACTTCAGCAAGATATGTTTAGACTTTGCCTGACTCAGAGAATGCCAGAAAGCAGGTCCTTTATATAGGCCATGGGGTGTGGCTCCATGACTCAGCACTTATCCAGGCCTGCCCCTTCCTTCCTTCTGTTGCCTCCGCCTATCAAGTCTTCTGACGCGAGGGTCAATCCAGTCTGCAGCTGTTGGCAATTGACCTCCCTCAGGCTCACATGCTGTGGAGGAGGGGGAGGGGTCTAGTTGCTCCGTTTGCCTGGGCATGGAGCCAGAGCTGGGGGCTGGAGGTGCTTCCTCCTCCTCAGCCTGTCTGGGCATGGAGCCAGGGCTGGGGCCGGGAGGCATACTAGGACATTCCTCAGCGTTCGGAAGCAGATAAGAAGGCCCCGGCTGCGGTGAAAGCGGGCAAGACACAACAAAATGGTTGTCCCCAAAGGTGCTTTTTTTCAAGAGGCGACTGGACTTTCTTTTGTTTTTTCCTTTGAAGACATTTCTCTGAAGAAGCCTTCTTGGATGAGAAGTGAAATGTCTTCAAAGAAAGTACAAAACGCCTTTTGAAAAAGCACCTTTGCATCCTAAAAACGGTGTTTCATTTTCATTCTCGGTTCCTGAGAAGATGTACAGGGAGCCCCCCCCCCCAATTTACAACAGTTTGTTTAGTGACTATTTGACATTTTCACGACCTTGGAAAAAAGTGACTTATGAACGCTTTTCACACTTATGACCATTGCAGCATCCCCATGGTCACGTGATCAAAATTCAGACTCTTGACGACTGTCTCTTATTTATGACGGTTACAGTTTCCCAGGGTCATGTGATCACCTTTTGCAACCTTCTGACAAGCAGAATCAACGGGGAAGCCAGATTCACTTAACCAACCGTGTCACTTAACTTAACAACTGCCGGGATTCACTTAGGAACAGTGGCAAGGAGTGTCGTAAAATGGGGCAAAACTCACTTAACAACCGTCTCCCTTGGCAACAGAAATGTTGGGCTCCATTGCGGTCATAAGTCGAGGACTGCCTGCACTAGAGTTCCTAATCATCTTGGATGGTAGAAATGTGTAGATGAAAATTTACTCAAGGAAGAAGTTTTTTGTTTTGTTTTTCAAAACCCCAAAACGGTGATCAGTTGTGTTGCTGATGTTCTGAAGTTCAGGATGGACGAGATTCCTTAAAACATGGTTTCAGGGGCCAAAAGTGGAATCTGTGGGAGGAGAGAATACGATTGTTGTCAAGAAAGCAACAGGAGGTACACATCTGGAGCCAGTGTTAAGAGCATGGGCAGTGTGCTGAAAGACTACGAGTAATTAAGTGCCAGGACATCCCATTCATAAAGAAAACTGCTCATAGTAGGATTGATTTCAATACGAAGAAGAATGGTCTTAGCCCAAACTCAGTGAATGTTCATTGTAGTATGGCTGCATTACTATTATCCTTCTCATCTTCTCTAGTATCTTCTCCTATTGGTATCTTATGATTATATTACTTTGTTGTTTATATGTACACTGAGAGCTTATGCACCGAAGACAAATTCCTTATGTATTCAATCACTCTTGGCCAATTAAAAATTCTATTCTATTCTACTCTATTCTATTCTATTCTGTTCTGTTCTGTTCTGTTCTATTCCAGTGGGGGGTTTCAAATTTTTTTACTACCGGTTCTGTGGGTGTGGCTTGGTGGGTGTGGCAAGGCTTGGTGGGCGTGGCATGGCTTGGTGGGCGTGGCAATGGAAGGATACTGTAAAATCTCCATTCCCACCCCACTCCAGGGGAAGAATACTGCAAAATCTCCATTCCCACCCCACTCCAGGGGAAGGTTACTGCAAAATCCCCATTTCCTCCCACTCAATTGGGACTTGGGAGGCAGAAAATAGATGGGGGTGGGGCCAGTCAGAATTTTTACTACTGGCTCTCCGAACTACTCAAAAGTTCCGCTACTGGTTCTCCAGAACTGGTCAGAACCTGCTGAAACCCATCTCAGTTCTATTCCATTCCATTCCACCCCACCCCAACGCACCCCGTTCTATTCTACTCTACTCTACTCTACTCTACTCTACTCTACTCTACTCTACTCTACTCTACTCTATTCTATTGTATTCATAGGTTGATTTAGTTCTTAATGTTTTCTTATTTATAAAGATATACATAAACGGGGAAAGTTCACTTGCATCTAAATAGTGCCTTTCAACCTGAGAAATTCTGGGAGTTGAAGTCCACACAGCTTAAAGTTGGCCGAAGGTTGAAAAAAACACTGATCTAAACTAAACTCATAGAGTTGTAGATTTTCTCCATGTTCATCTCTCTCCAGCCTGGTCCTTCAGGTCTCCTAGGGGTCCCAACCTGTCATCCTGTAACTTAGTCCATTCCCCTTGCTGCTAGTCATCGTCTTCTTCTCTTTCCTTCCACCTTTTCTAGCATTATAGATTTCTCCAAATAGCTCGGTCTTTGCATTGATTGACTGATTGATCATGTGGCCTCAATTCGTTTTTGACTCCTAGATAGATTTTTCTCCAAGTCGATCTAGCCCCCACCTTCTTCCCAGGTCCCCCAACGATGTCCCGATCGTCACTTTAATAGTGTTCTTCCTCCTTGCTGCTAGTCGTGTCAAAAATGGAATACAGAATATAGGAGAATGGAGAACAGGACAGGATAGGACAAGGAAGGGAAGGGAAGGGAAGGTATGGCATGGCATGGAATCAGGGGTGGGATTCTACTGGTTTGGACTGGTTCAGGCAAACCAGTAGCTCTGACGATCAGCATGCAAACTGCGTGATCACCGAACCGGCAGGAACCCACCACTGGATGGGATAGGATAGAATAGAACAGAATAGAATAGAATAAAATAGAATAGAATATTGTGATATAATAATATTATTATAATAATGGAATACTATAATAGCATATTATAATAATATTATAATAATAGAATAGAATTTTTCTCCTTCCTTTCACCTTTCCCAGCATTATGGATTTCTCCAGAGAGGTCCAGAACATCATGTTTCTGAAGTAGAATAATACAAGCCTGATCATTTGTGTCTCGAGTGAGAACTCTAGATTGATTTATTCAACAGTCAGTCCACTCTCTTTCTGACTGTTGAATAAATCAATCTAGAGTTCTCACTCGAGACACAAATGATCAGGCTCATATTATTCTACTTCAGAAACATGATGTTCTGGAGCTCTGTTGAAGTTATATCTTGCCATGATAATCATCCTTGGCCAATAATTTCTAATTTCTATTCTATTCTATTCTATTCTATTCTATTCTATTCTATTCCTATTCCTATTCCTATTCCTATTCCTATTCCTATTCCTATTCCCATTCCATTCATATTCCTATTTAACTTTGTTGCTTAGTAATCCTTATGATTTATATTGATATTGATTGTTCCTGATTGCTTATTTGTACACTATGATTATCATTAAGTGTTGTATCATTAAGTGTTAAATTGTACCCTATGACCATCATTTGTGTTGTAAATATTGTACCTTGATGAAGTTATCTTTTCTTTTATGTACACTGAGAGGCTATTCTATTCTATTCTATTCTATTCTATTCTATTCTATGCACCAAGACAAATTCCTTGTGTGTCCAATCACACTTGGCCAATAAAAAATTCTATTCTATTCTATTCTATTCTATTCCATTCCATTCCATTCCATTCCATTCTATTCTTAGCTTTGGAGCAGTAGTCTCCAAACTTGGCAACTTTAAGACTTGTGGACTTCAACTCCCAGAATTCTTCAGCCAGCTAAGCTTGGAGATTCCTGCTTTAAAGAGATGATGGTTGCTTGTATTTGGGTGGCTTTGTGTTGTTCTTGGAGGGTTAGGAAGACGCCTGATCTCAAAGAACAAAACCATGGCGTTCTTCTATTCTTTGTTGTTTATTATATTTGTAATTGCTATTAAAAGGAAGTGTGTAGCACGTCCATTTCTCCCCAGAACTCTGCAGCCCACAAAGAACGTTAGAATATTTACTCCATGACTACCTAAGGGTTATTAGTCCCTTCAGTCTCTACAGGTAGGCCTCGATTTAGAACTATTCATTTAGTGACCATATGAAGTTACAACAGCATTGGAAAAAAAGTGACTTACAGCAGTTTTTCACACTTACAACCATTGCAACATCCACCTGGTCACTTGATCAAAATTCAGACAGTTGGCAATGGGGATATATATCGCAGTTGCATTGTCCCTGGGGGTCGTGTGATTTGTAATCTTCCCAGCTGGCTTCTGACAAGCAAAGTCGAAAGGGGGGAAAGCAGATTCACTTAAGGACGTGATTCACTTAATAAATGTGGTGATTCGCTTACCAACTGCGGCAAAAAAAAAGTTGATAAAAATCCGTATTTAACAACTGCCTTGGTGATTACATGACCCCAGGACTGTGCAGTTGTCATAAATAGAGGCCAGTTGCCAAGTACCCAAATTTTGATCATATGACCATGGAGGAAGCTGCAGTGGTCATAAGTGTGAGGACTGGTTGTAAGCCACTTGTTTTTAGTGGCTATGTGACCTCAAACAATCACCAAACAAATTATTTTAAAAATTGAGGGACACTTGGATAAGATGCTGGCGATAAAACTTAGAGCTGTATGTATGGCAAGCACACTACGTTCCAAGATCCTCCTTGTAAAACTAAATTAAGATTCCAGGCCTCATGGTTCTGAATAAGAGGCCCATTTTCATCAAATGTAATGCTATCATCTTGTTCCTTTGGGTAGTAGAAGCGTTTTAGACTGTGGATTATACTGGCAATTGCTCCTGGTGCTTCTATGTAGGTTGTATCGTCATACTGACTTACTGTTTCATCTTACCGCACAGTTTTTAATCCAATTTATATATATATATATTTATATATATATATATATAATCCAATATATATTAATCCAATATAGATATATATTGTTCAAGATCATCAGAATTGGAGTAGCCTATGAACACCATAATATAAAAATAAAATAAAGTAAAAAATAGCTATAAGAAATGGAAAAATAGCTTTTTCCAACTCTGCTTAGAAATATGGATTAAATCCAGATCTGGGGAAGGGTTACGATGGCAGCCCCTATTGCATAATCTAAGCTCCACCCCTTTAGGTGCACGACGGCATGAAAAAGAGGCGGGGCTTCAGTCACACAGCTGCAGCTGCCTGGTTGTTGTCATTTTTTTAAAGGCGCAGATGCCTGAATTCCTGGTTAATATCCTCTCTAATGCCTTTTTTGCAAATGTGTAACCGAGACGCTCTCTAAATTTTCTTTATTTCTCCCTGGAGTTTCCTTGCCAAATTATTTGTTCCTTCATTTGTGAAGAAAAGTTGCTCCATTACGTGTTCTTCCTTACTTCTGTATTTTTAGTTCCTAATCTTGTGCGCAACACGGTTGCATGACGGAATTGCTCTAGCGTTCCCTCTTCCTCTTGAGGGAGCCCCGAAAGGAAGAAACTGTTCAAATCAGATTTATATCTGTATTCAAAATAACCTTACGTGGCATTTTAACAATATGCATCGTTACAGATTTATCCCTCCCTCCGCAAATCCTTTGGGCAACCACACACCTGCTTATAAATTTCTTAGGTTTATATCGTGACTTTGATACAGGAGAGGATATATGCATCGCTCTCTCTTCTCCTTCTTTTTTCCACAGAAAACAACCCTGTGAGGTAGGGATGATGACTGGCAGGGAGAAACTGGCTCAGGTTCACCCAGTATAGCTAGTCCTCAACTTATAACCGTTCGTTTAAGGGACCGTTCGAAGTTACAATGGCACTGTAAAAGGGACTAATGACTTATGGTCGTTGCAACATCCCCATTGTCACGTGATCAAAATTTAGATGCTTGGCAACTGGCATGTATTCATGATTTGGGTTCTCAGGGTCATGTGATCACCTTTTCCATTCCTGCTGGGCTTCGGACCAATCACCAGGAGTCTCTGAGTTCTAGTCCCGTCTTAGGCATCAAAACTGATTGGGTGACTTTGGGCCAATCACCAGGAGACTGTGAATTCTAGTCCCACCTAAAGGCATGAAAGCAAGCTAAGTGACTTTTGGGCCAATTACCAGGAGACTGTGAATTCTAGTCCCACCTAAGGCATGAAAGCAAGCCAGGTGACTTTGGGCCAATCAGCAGGAGATTGTGAATTCTAGTCCCCCCTAAAGGCATGAAAGCAAGCCAGGTGACTTTGGGCCAATCAGCAGGAGACTATGAATTCTAGTCCCGCCTAAGGCATGAACGCAAGCTAGGTGACTTTGGGCCAATCACCAGGAGACTGTGAATTCTAGTCCCGCCTAAGGCATGAAAGTCAACTGAGTAACTTCGGGCCAGTCCCTCTCCCTCAGCCCAACCCACCTCACAATTGTTGTGGGGGGGAAATAGGAGAAGGAAGACATATTAGGCCTTGAGTTAGTTACAAAAAAACCCAAAACAAATAAACAAAGCCGGGGCATAAATTAAATTAATAAATATTCCCAGATTTCATAGAAATGTTACTTTCCCAAAATATAAAAATCAAATGGGGCCAAGCAAGAATTTTTACAGCCACAATTGAATCGGTTTGCACTGCCATTCTTCGAGATTTTTTTTTTTACCTTCCCAGGACCGAAGCCAATAAGCTTGATAGTCTCCCATTCAAACAAGAGTCAGGTCTTGCCCCTTCTTAGCTTCGGAGTCAGGCGAGGTCAGCCAGACGAGGATTCCAAAATGCACAAGTCCTTTCATTTGTTTTTTCACCTCTGATTCCTTCCAACCTGCTCTTCCCTCCCGTCCTTCCCTCCCTCGCTACGACTTAATTTAATATTTTTTTTTATTAGCTTATCCGCCATCTCACATTTCAGGGCTGTTATTAGTATTTTTTTTTTCAGAGCAACCACAATCAAGCCACCTCATTAACACAGATCAAAAGGAGCCGTTAATGATTTATAAAGGTGCGGCGGTTTGGAGAAATTAAATAATTTAGGCCGTGGGTGTGCAACGTAGCTCCCCAAAGATGGCGTGGCAGTCGTTGTGCGCATTGCCAAGCGGGGAATCTTCTCCCCACCCGAATTCTCTCTGCTGACATTTTTTTTCCTTCCACCCAGCCAACCCTGTATTTCTCAACTTTGACAAGCTTACGATGGGTGGACTTCAACTCCCAGAATTCCCCAGCCAGCTCTGTGCGCAGTCGAGATGGCAACAGTGCGGATTTGCACAAAAATGTTCCTGTGGGTTGGAAGGATGAAACCAGGGACACTCTGGAAGTGTATTTAGTCCAGTGGTGGGATTCAGCCGGTTCGGGCAAACCGGTTGTTAAATTGCTGTCTGGCCCCTCCCCCTCTCCCCACCCCTTCCAGGAATCCCCACGCGCCCCATTTTGGCTCCCAGGAAGCTGCAGGGAGGCCTACTAGGCCCAAAATGGAGCGTGGAGGGGTGGGGTGCAGAAGACTGAGTGCTGCCTGTCACATTCCCTGGCCACGCCCACCAGCCAGTCTCTAGGGCAGGGAACCAATTGTTAAATTATTTGAATCCCACCACTGGTTTAGTCATGCTTCTCACAATTCTTGGTCTTCCTGTTGATATCTTGAAAGTTATGGATATATAGCCGTGATGGCGAACCCACGGCACATGTGCCAGAGGTGGCACGCAGCGCCCTCACTGATGGCACATGAGCTGTTGCCCCAGTTCAGCTCTGATGCGCATGCGCGGGCACCTCCTGCTGGCCAGCTCGTCTTCAGGTCTCTGCTGTGCATGTGTGGGATGCGGGGGGCTCCGCACGCATACATGGGGCGTGCAGGGGGGGTTCAAGGGGCCGCGCATGCATGCATGGGGTTGTGGGACACGTGCGGGAGGGCCATGCACATGCACAGAGGCGGGGTGCATGCGCAGGAGCCACGCACGTATTGCATTTGGGGGGTTTGTCCGCATTTGCACATGTATGTGTGCGTTTTGGGTACGGTCCGGAAAAGGTTAGCTGTCACTGATATATAGCATCCTTTCATTAGGGGTTGCCCCAGAGAAGAGGGAGTCAAACTATTCTCCAAAGCTCCTGAAGGCTGGACAAAAAGCAATGGGTGGAAACTAACCGAGGAGAGATCCACCCTAGAACTGAGGAGAAATTTCCCAAAGTGAGAATAATTAACCAGAGGAACAGTTGTAAATGCTCCAACACAAAGTTTATAGGAAGAGGTTGGACAGCCATTTGTCTGAACTGGTATAGGCCAGGGTTTCCTGCCTGAACAAAGGGATTGAACTAGAAGACCTCCAAGGCTCTTTCCAACTCTGTTGTTCTGTTATTATGATTTCTTGAGGGCATTTTTCTCGTTTTTTTTCAAATGTAGCGACATCGTCACACTTTAAACATCTTAACTGTGCCTTTCCTTTTGATGATATCTCCAGACTATAATACTGATTAAATGTGACAATAATAATTGTTCATAATAAGGGTAATCCTCATTTAGCAAGCACAACTGGAACAGCAACTCAGTTATTAAATAAAGTAGTTGCCAAGTAAAACTTGTGAAAAACTTACGTTCTTTGTTTAGCTTTCCTTTGCGTTACGGACCTGCAAAGGTTGTAAATGCAAGGAGTGGTTGTAAAGTTATGTTTTCCTCATCTAATGGCAAATGGTTGTTAAACAAGATGGTCACTAAACAAGGACTATTTGTAATTATGAGAATAACTGCTGATCTGGTTACCAACTGTGTGCATCGGCATTCCCCAGATGATTTTCTACTGTGGGACGAACTACAAAGCTCATCATTCCCAGTCAACAGAAAATGCTCCCACTCGTCCTTTCTAAAACTGTTCTATCTTACAAGATTGTTGTGGAGGTACACTATAGGCAGCTTCAGGCTCCTTAGAAAATTAGATAGACATCTCTGGATATCGATACAAATATTCCTCAAATTACAACCACAATTAGGAATAGAATTTCTGTTGTTAAACAAGGCAGTTGTTCAGTGAATTGTGCCCGACTTTACTTTTTGCCACAGTTGTTAAGCGAATCCCTTAAGTGATTGTTAAAGTGAATCATGCGGTTGTTGGAAACTGGCTGGGAAAGTCACAAATGCTGCTCACCTCACCCCAGGTTGCTGCAACCACTATAAATACTTGCTAGTTGCCAAGTGCCTAAATTGCAACCGCATGACCGTAGAGATGCTATGACGGTTGTAAGTGCGAGGATTGGTCATAAGTCACTTTTTCAGTGCTGTTGTTGACTTAGAAGATTCACTAAATGAATGGCTATACATCAAGGACTGTCTATATAATACGCTACCCAAAGTTGAGGGATAAATGCAGTGGTGAAATCCAAATTTTTTTACTACTGGTTCTATGGGCGTGGCTTGGTGGGTGTGGTGTGGCTTGATGGGCATGGCAGGGGAAGGATATTGCAAAATCTCCATTCCCACCTCACTCTGGGGCCAATCAGAGGTGGTATTTGCCGGTTCTCTGAACTACTCAAACTTTCTGCTACCGGTTCTCCAGAACCTGCTGGATTTCACCCCTGGGTAAATGGCATATTGAATCGGGGATGAGAAGCTGAGGACATAACCTTCAACGGTGGATCGGTTCCCACAACCTCCTTTCATCCGTCAAAACTCAGACCTCGCATTTGCATAACATGTGAAGCTTGTGGGTTTTAACTGAGTTTCTCGCGGCTTCGTGGCTTGTAAGAAATCACTCTTTTTTTTGTGTATGTGTGTGGCGGGCTGTAGCTTATGGTCTGTGGCACAACACGAACCCAGAAAGTGGGATAACTCAGGAATTGGATTGAAGATTTTAGCCCAACCAATCTGTGGTGTGTTTCCACTCCCGTTTTTAGGGAGGTCAGCCGTAGTTCACAATCTGAAGCATTCAGAAAACAAGCCGAAAAATAACACTAGCAGGGTTGTGCTTTGCAAAAAGTTGAGAGTCACCTAGAATACAAGTAGCCCTCGGCTTAGGACCACAATTAAGCCCAACATTTCTATTGCTAAGTGAGATGTTTGTGAATTGAGTTTTGCCCTATTTTACAACCTTTCTTGCCACCGCTGTTAAGCGAATCACTGCAGTTGTTAAATTAGTGTCGCGGTTGTTAAGTGAATCTGGCTTCCCCATGGACATGGCTTGTCAGAAGGTCACAAAACGGGATCATGTGATCCCAGGACGCTGCAACCGTCGTACGTATGAATCAGTTGTCAATCATCGGAATTTTGATCATGTGACCTTGGGAGTGCGGGAAATGCTCGTAAGTGTAAAAAACGGTTGTAAGTCACTTTTTTCCAGGGCGGTTGTAACTTTGAACGGTGACTAAACGAATTGCTGTACAGTCAAGGACTATAGTGTTTCCTCAGCAACTTGAAGACGGGTGGACTTCAACTCCCAGAATTCCCTAGCTACAGTGTAGTGTAGCTGGCCTAGGGAATTCTGGGAATTGAAGTCCACCCATCTTCATTTTGCCATGGGGTTGAGAAATTCTGCTCTGGGAAAACCGATGCTTTTAATTTTGTAGCACTCTGTGCTCTTGAAGGGGGAAAAAAAAAGAATATAGGACTTTTGGTTTAAAAACGCCCTTCTCCTCCTAGGCCAAAGCAGCCATTCTCCCTCCCTCCCTCCCTCCCTCCCTCCCTTCCGCCCTAGTATTCTACTCCCCATTGCTCTGCTCCGTTGCCGTTTAGCAAAGGACTAATTCACCGATCCTCGTCTATTGCTGGCAGTAGAAAATAGCATTTCAGCAGGGATCCGATGGCATTTACAGGCTCTGTGCTGAAACCTAGCTAAGTGGGGGGCATAATAGCCAGACTGAGTCTTCCCCTCCACTTCCCTCATCCTGCATCCCCCCCCCCGCTCCTTCCAGCCCTTTTTCCCCCTCTTCTTCCAAAGTTGCTTAACTGCTGTAGCGTGCAGCTATTTTCGACCCCAAAATCGTAGTTCTCCATTTAATCGTTTTTGTCCAGTTCAGAGGTGAGGTGCCTAGAGTAAAAACCGATCCCACCTATCCCATTCCTGTGCCCGCTGAAATAATTTATATGTAGATTAAATGAACACCCCATAAAAAGCACCCCTTATGCTGTAGTTTGAGAGTGTTGGTTGAAAACCTATTAAAAAAAATAAACTTTAAAAAAATTCAAACCGCTGCTTAAAACAGGAGAGGGCTGTTTTAACCACAGATTAAATTTTAAAGTGATTTTTTTTAAAAAAGCGATCTGATAAAGATTTTCTTCCATTTACAATTTACCTTTACAATTTTCCCTCAACTATGCCGTATTTAAGCAAGATCTTTCTGAGGAAGGTTTCCTAAACAGATGCATTTTTCTTGAGGTAGTTTTTCTCAGGGAAGGCTTTTAAAGATTGCCGATATTTCCACAATGCATAATTACAGGTTGCCGCAATTTGTGTACCTGTCTACGGCCTTGACTTATTAAATTTCAAACCGTTTTTAAGACCTGGATTAAGCTAAAGCCCATGTCTCAATGGAAGCTAAATGGAACTTCCATTTTTTTGAGCCACTTAATGCCAGATCCTGACTTTCTAAGCTCCGTTGCTTTCTAAATTTGTTGGACTACAAACTTCATCATCCACTGCTGAACAGTCGCGTCCTGCTGGTTTATCAGGGTTGCAAACTTATCTGGGAGGCCTGAGCTAGGAAAGGCGGATCTAAGCATTACTATTATACCTTATTCTATCCCAGGAATAAAGTATTTCTTTAAAAAAAAGATTATTTAATACAGTATAGTACTATATTAGTGCTAGTACTAACATTGTTTAATATATTGCTAGTAAAGACCCTAATGGATAATTTCTCCCCCACCCTAAATGAGCTCCACCCTTATTTTTCAATCTCTCAATTTATCTCTTCTTTATCACACTTTGCCTCCTCTTGTTATTTTTACTTTTTCATATATATTCTAAATACTAAAATATTTTTTTCATATTTTTGCGTTTTTACCGTCTTGTTAAAGGGAGAAGAAGTTTCAGTAAGTGAAATGACTAAAAATAAATAAATAAAGGGATATTTAAATGAGATTGTAAAGGATTTCTCAGCGTAGGAGTTCGAATAAATCATCTCTAAACAAGCAGAGGTCCGTGTGAAGTTAATTGAGGTAGTTATTTTCCAGGCTTGAGTGCATAATATGGACTTTTCCAGTTGCTTTTCTTCTTAAGATCGGGTGAGTGAAACATATATAAAAGCACATACACTTCCTTCCTTCCCTTCTTCCCTCCCTCCCTCCCTCCCTCCTCCCTTTCTTCTTTCCTTCATTTTCCCTCCCTTCCTCTTTTCCTTCTTCCTTCCTTCTTCCTTCCTTCCTTCCTCTTTTCTTTCCTTCCTTCCTTTCCTTCCTTCCTCTATCCTTCCTTCCTTTCCTCCTTCCTCTTTTTCTTTTATTTTCCTTCCCTCCTTCCTTCCTTCCCTCCTTCCCTCCTTCCCTCCTTCCTTCTTTTACTTTTCTTCCGTCCTCTATCTTCTCTCCCTCCCTCCTCTTCCTCTTTAAAACCAAGGCCTATTCACATGGCATGCAAGGCAGCCGAGCTTTCCCCAGGACCGGGGGACCCACATACAAAGGCAGCCCACCAAGGCGAGGCAGGGAAGAAGTGAGCAAGTGATTGGAAAATAAGCTTACGTTCGCTTGGTATGACGCCCTTTGCTCCTTCATCACTGCCAGCAACCAGCCGGGCTGGGGGATTAATGCAGAAAACTGTCACAGTGTTAGCAAATGATTTGGCTTCCAAGACTGAGCCGAGGAGCGATCAGTGCCGTAATACGCCAGCAGCCTTTGACTCCTGCAGACAATGTTTTTGTTTTCGGATCCTTTTCTTTCATAAACTGTTCTCTCACGTTCGGTTTGTTCGGAGAAGAATGAGGAATGGCTTTGCTAACACACGGATAAAAACTCGGTAGTAATGGACACAGTCCTGTCTCCCGATCCTTCTTTTTGGTGGACTAGAAAACATTTATAATCCTGCGCTCTTCTGGTACAAAAGCCATCTCGTTTTAACAATGGGGGAAAAATAAATAACTAGAAGCAAACGAAGCAATGTAATGGCCGCATTACCCACCAAACCAGGATCCAGAAAATTGAAACCAAAAACTTCCTTTACCATTCCTGCCTAAACATTTGAAAATACCATTTTATAAATGACTTGGTAAGGCCACACTTGGAATACTGCATCCAGTATCGGTCACCACGATGTTAAAAAAAAAAAAGGATGTTGAGACTCTAGAAAGAATGCAGAGAAGAGCAACAAAGAGGATTAGGGGACCGGAGGCTAAAACATATAAAGAACAGTTGTTGGAATTGGATATATTTAATTTAATGAAAAAAGGGACATGGGGTGACATGATAGCAATCTTCCGATATCTAAGGGGCTGCCACAAAGCGCCAGAAGGCAAGACAAGAAGCAATAGATGGAAACTAATCAAGGAGAGAAGCAATTTAGAACTTAGGAGAAACTTCCTAACAGTGAGAACAATTAATCAGCGGAACAACTTTCCTCCAGAAGTTGTGGGTGCTCCCACACTGGAGGTTTTCAAAAAGAGATTGGACAGCCATTTTTCTGAAATGGTAGAAGGTTTTAGGCTTCCTTCAAGAACGTTAAAATGACGTTTGCAATAAGAGTGAAGGCTTCACCACAAGATAATTTTGGCCTTCGGGTTTATTCACAGACAATTTTTGTCAGCTTCCCCAAAAAAAGAGTACACTTTTCTAGTAGCATCTGCTGTAACATCTGAAACTACTGGGAACCGTCGTTTGTCACGCCAAGAAAAACAGTGGAGTTCAACCAAACTCAGCATCCTCCCCGAGACTGGATAATAACAAGAATGATCTTACGGCTTCGATGTTGTGCATGTGACATAAAGCACAACTTGTGTTTCAGTTGCTCAGATAAGTATGGGACAATTCGAACAGCTTTTGAGTCAAGGCCCACCTGTTCGAGACCCACGTCTCTCTTTATTTACTCAAAGCGGACCCAATTTTCACCTGTTCCTGGTTAATCCACGCATCTCCCACTCCGTCCTGAATCTATTGGAGGGAAGCCAAAGGATGCCAAGACACAAATGGAGTGATCCTGGCTTTTACGGGTCTGTTAAATGTGCTTGGCAGGTTCATACCGTTTCACCATTCGTGGCTGAGCAGGAGGTCCCCTTCTATCGTCTGGATTTATTTTTCAAATCAGAGATGGCCTGCTGTCCACTCAAGGCTGTTGGCTTCACAACAGAGAAGCAGGATCTGGAGGAGGCCCTTAACTCGTCTTCTGAATCCTCCGGTTGTCCCTTCATTTTCCTTTCAAGCTCTTTCCCCCACCCCCACACCCCACCAATCTCCTGCAGGGTTCTTGATATGTTTGCAATGTTTTTATTACGTGCATTGCCAGACTGTGCATGACTTACAGCAGGAGTCCCTGAGATGGTATTCAGGCGGTCCGGTCCGGTTCGCCTGAATCGGTAGCAGAAATCGCGGGTGGGCCCGCACACTTGCCCCAGCTCTATGCCATCCTATTTAGGTAGGTTTTTTTTTAGGCCGGGCGAATGCGTGGAAGATGCGCACACCAGCAAAATGCATGCGCGGAAGTCCGGGCGCATGCGTGGAAGGAGTGTGTGCACACGCTTACATTTGCGAACTGGTAGGGAAAGTAAGTGAATACCATCCCTGAGGGGTCACAGACCACTACCGGGTCGTGGCTTATTCGGAACCGGGCTGCATGAGAGGTGGACTGGTGCATGCGCACACACATGTGCAGTTCAATTCATGCAAGTGGCGGTCCAGCACTCATGCACATGCGTGCGGTAGAGCGGTGTGCACATGCGCGTACATGCCGGTCCACCGCTCACACGACCCAGTCCCCCTTCCCCCCAGCCAGGCCACTAAGCCACAAAGGTTGGGGACCACTGAGTTACAGGGTAATTGGGTCATAGAGAAGGAGAAGATAAGGGCACTTTTCCGAATCACCTATTTTATGAAAAGGTGCAGCTTAGGCCGCCTCCTGATTTTTTATTTTTTTTTGCTACCACAAGAGCTACTCTACGTCTACAACATTTATGCCTATAGCAGGCGTCTCCAACCTTGGCAACTTTAAGACTTGTGGATGTCAACTTCAAAGCGAAGCTGGCTGAAGAATTCTGGGAGTTGAAGTCCACAAGTCTTAAGAATTGCCAAGGTTGGAGACCCCTGTTCTAGTCCAACCCCCTGCTCAAAGCAGAAGCTTTATACCAACCCGGTCAAATGGTTGTCCAGTCTATTTTGGAAAACCTCCGGGGATGGAGCACCCCACAATTCCAGGAGGCAAGCTATTGTATTGATTTTGATCGAGAGTCCCCATTTAGCTGTTCTGCCAATTCTCATTTTAACATTTCCTATTTCATGTTTATGTATTGCATACGTTGAACTTTACATGGTTTGTGGGAATTGTTTGTTGTAGCTTTGGGCATTATTTTTCTTTTTTCTTTTTATGCTCCAAACTACACAGAGTCACCTTGTTTGAGTTGGGCGGCCTTATTACTTTTGTTAATAAATGAATGAATGAATAAATAAATAATGCTGGTAATTAATGGTTCCCAAGTTGAGATTCCTCTTTTTTTTATTTGCATTTATATCCCGCCCTTCTCCGAAGACTCAGGGCAGCTTACACTATGTCAAGCAATAGTCTTCATCCATTTGTATATTATATACAAAGTCAACTTATTGCCCCCAACAATCTGGGTCCTCATTTTACCTACCTTATAAAGGATGGAAGGCTGAGTCAACCTTGGGCCTGGTGGGACTTGAACTTGCAGTAATTGCAAGCAGCTGCTGTTAATAACAGACTGTCTTAGCAGTCGGAGCCACTCAAGGACCCCTCTTCACCTCCTTGTAATATCTAGTCCTTAAATTGATCAAGATTCAGGAGACCATTGCAAAAAAAAAAAAAGGTAACTTTTCTATGACTGGAGAAGGAACCTGTCACTTTGCCCATTTCGATGCGTTAGAAATACAGATGCCTGTGCCCTGACTGCATATAAAAACAGGTTTAGTTGCTGAAATCCTTTTTATCGGGTAGAAACTCTCTTTTTCTACCTGATAAATCTTGCAGAGGAGTCTCTATGATTTTCAAGCTTGCTCACGGCTGGAAAGAATCAAGAAAAAAAGATCTATGATAAGATTCGATATCTTTACCGCTAATCTGGAATAATTACAAAATTTTGCAAATTGCAAGAGGAATGTCCAATCCTCATTCATAGCGGGTGCCTTCAAGTGGAATCTTAAATTCAGCGTAAGGTTAGAATGCTGGGCTGCCAATCAGCAGGTTCGCGTTCGAGACCCATTGCTGTTATGGGATGGGATGAGTTCCCATCACTAGCTTCAGCTCCTTCCAACTCAGCTTTTCAAAATCAGGTGACCATGAGTAGGTTAATGAGTACTACTTCGATGGGAAACTTCACAAGGTCACAAAAGGACACCCCAATTGGGCGTCACCTGGGTGACAATAAGATTACCGGAACGACAGAAGCACTTTGGTCCTTCTGACACAAGGGGGGGAAAAATGGAATCTTAGTTTTCTTGGCGGTATTGGTAGTCCTTGACACCATGATGTTGTTATTATTATTGTTGTTGTTACTATTGACATCCTTTCATATTAACTGTTTTAATTGTATTATTATGGTTTCAGTATTCATTGCCAAGACTATTGAGAGTGGGACAGCCTAGGTGGGCCTCTGGTGGCTCAGCAGACTAAGTCTGTCTGTTATTAACACAGCTGCTTGCAATTAGTGCAGGTTCAAGTCCCACCAGGCCCAAGGTTGACTCAGCCTTCCATCCTTTATAAGGTAGGTAAAATGAGAACCCAGATTGTTGAGGGCAATAAAAGTTGACTTTGTATATAATATACAAATGGATGAAGACTATTGCTTAACACAGTGTAAGCCGCTCTGAGTCTTCAGAGAAGGGCGGGATATAAATTCAAATTAAAAAAAAATAGATATGTTGTAAAAATTGATAAGCAGTACATGAAAAGTGAATTTTCTGCTGTTGAGGGGAAACACATCCCTTTCCCCCTTCCAGAATGTTCTTGAACCATGGAGCAGGGCAAGCATTCTAGATAAATTAAAAGGCCGCTCTAGGAAGTGTTCCCGCTGTCCTTAACAAAGATTTGCAAAAATAATGCTTGAATTAAGAAGGAACCATATCATTAAAATCAAGGAGAGCAACAAACTCATGCAAATGGGACGAACGAACTGTAGAACAAGTGCAAACTGAAGAAATCACTTACGGAAAAAAATAGGGCTGAATAAGAAAAAAAGTTGGTGGAATGAAACTAGAAAGGAGTTTATAACATTGGGCTTCTGATGTCTCAAGATGCTGTCATTGGGGGATAAGTGCATAGCAAAAAAGAACGATTTACTTCCAATTTTCTTTTCAGTTATATTAGTCACACAATCTGTGAATCGATCCTTGCAAGTTTGGGAAAATATAACTAATGCTAGGAACTGTTGCAAGCTATTAATGTGCAGTTGAGTGCAGGTAGTCCTCACTTAGCAACCGGCTGCTTAGCAACCATTTGGATTACAACGTACCTCCCCAAAACTACGTACGACCCAGTTCTAGAGTTCTGACAGCCATACAACCCTGCTAGTCACATGATTGTATTTTGGCCACTGGGTAACTAGCTCGCATTTACGGCCATTTGCAGCATCCTGAGGTCACCTGATTGCAATTTTCAGTGGTTTTTTTCGCTTGCGGGCATTTGCTTCCAGTTTCCAGCAAAAAACACCCACTGAGTAAAACGGCTTCATTTAATAACTGCCATATTTGCTTAATAACCTCTGCAAAAAAAAAAAAGGTTGTAAAATAGGACATGGTCACACAGTGACCTGCTTAATGACTGCCATGACATGACCATATCATTCAAGCTTAATTAAAATTGTACATTTGACCTCCCGGGACACTGCAACCGTCATAAACAAATGCCAGTTGCCAAGCGTCCAAATTTTGATCACAAGTTACTGTAACAGTCGTAAGTGTCTAAAGCAGCCATAAGTCACGTTTTTCAGTGCTGCTGTAATCTCAAACAGTCATTCATGGTTGTAAGTTGAGGACTACTGATACATTGCTTCAAGAGGCTCACTAGTAGTAGATTGCTGCATTGGTAGTGGGTTGGGCTAGATAATCACCAAAGTCTCTTATTAGACATTATACTAAGAGAGTAACAGAATAACAGAGTTGGAAGGAATCTAGAAATCTTCTAGTCCAGGGGTGTCCAAAGTTTTTTGAGTGAGGGCCAAATACAGAAAAATAAGCAAAGGCCCGGGCCACGGGGGGAGGGGGGGGGCCTAAATTTTTTGTACCAGTTCTGTGGGCGTGGCTTATTTGGGGTGTGGCTTGGTGGTCATGTGACTGGTGGGCGTGGCTAACTCCTCATGTGACTGAGTGGATGTGGCTATGGGCATAGAAACCTAAATACATAGAGACCTAAATACTGACAGCGGCTACCAGTAATCCTCGGCTTGCAACCACTCATTTAGCGACCAATACAACAGCACTGAAAAAAGTGACTTACCACCAGTCTTTGCATTTATGACCTTCGCAGCATCCCCAGTTACATCAAAAGTCAAGCTTTTGGCAACCAGCATGTATTTACTGGGATTTTCTGTCATCCGTCATGAACTCTCTTCCCACTGAGGGAGACACAGCAGCCAATGGAGGGACTCCGGGAGGCCCAGGCGAGGCCCGCACCGCCTCGCAGCCACTCAGGTGTGCCACGTGGCTCCCACCCAGGCCAGAAAGGGACGGGCTAACTAGGGGCGAGTGGGCGGGCCCCGGCCCCTCCTCCGAACGCCGAGTGGCGGCGCGGAGCGGCAGGCGCGGCGGCCAATTGGAGCGGGCGAGCTCGGCCGCGTCACGGGCCGGCACACGGGCCCGTGGCTGAGGTAAAGCGGAGTGTGGCGGGCGCCGCGCGGCTGCTTCGGGCGGCGCATGGAGGCGATGCCTTGCCGCGACCGCGCGTGGTGGGCCAGCGGGGCAGAGGCCGGGATGCCGGCGGCGGCGGCGGGCCTCGGCAGCTGCGCCGCCGACCCGGCCGGGCAGCGGTGACAGCCTGAGCCCGGACAGCAGCAGCAGCAGCGCCGACGGCAGCCGGCGTCGCTGCGCTGGCGGAACGGCTGCTGTGCGGGCGACGGGGCGCCGAGGAGGCCACGGCCACGCCGGGCGACGGCGACGCGCGTCACGACTGGCCGGGATCGGCTGCGGCCCAGCTCAAACTCCTGCCCATGAACGACCAGATCCGGGAGCTGCAGACCATCATCCGCGACAAGTAGCGCCCCTGAGCGCGTGCAGAGCGCCGCCTGGAGAGGATCTCGCGGGGCTGGGAAGCAGGCGCCTCGCCCGCCTGGCTTCCGGGCTGCAGCCCGCGTGGGGCGATGGGCGTCGCCGCCCGCCCGCCTCTTCCTCTGTCTGGTGGGCCGGGCTGGAGCCATGGGCGCCCTGGGCGCCTACAGCCCAGTGGCGGAATGGCCGCCCGCAGCCCCGGTGGGCGGGATCGCCAGCGGAGCCACTCCACATCTGCAACCGGGCGGGGGCTTCCTTGGGGGCCAGGACGGGGGCCGCACCCCCCTGTCCACCGAGAATTTGCTGCGGGCCAATAAAAACTGACCCGCGGGCCGCAGTTGGCCCGCGGGCCGTAGTTTGGACACCCCTGTTCTAGTCCAACCCCTTGTTCAAGCAGGAAACTCTACACCATTTTAGGTAAATGGTTGTCAAGTCTCTTCTTAAAAACCCACAGCTTCTGAAGACAAGTTGTTCCACTGATTAATTGTTCTAGCTGTCAGGAAATTTCTCCTTAGTTCTAGGTTGCTTCTCTCCTTGATTAGTTTCCACCCATTGCTTCTTGTCCTGCCAACAGGTGCTTTGGGGAATAGGTTGACCATCTCTTCTTTGCGATAGATATTGGAGGACTGCTATCATGTCACCCGTTGTCCTTCTTTGCGTTAAACTAGAGGTACCCAATTCCTACAACCATTCGTTGTATGTCTATGGAGCGTCTCAGTCATCCAGGTCATGGTTGTCCCAAAGGTGCTTTTTTCAAGAGGCAACTGGACTTTCTGGTTTTTCTTTGAAAATGTTTCGCTTCTCATCCGAGAAGCTTCTTCATTCCCCCACTATCCTATCAGAGCTGAAGAAGCTTCTCGGATGAAAAGTGAAAACATCTTCAAAGAAAAACCAGAAAGTCCAGTTACTTCTTGAAAAAGCACCTTTTGGGATATTCTTCGTATGTTTGTGTGCTTCCAGTCCCCTAATCATCTCTGTTGCTCTTCTCTGCACTCTTTCTAGAGTCTCCAAATCTTTTTTACATCGTGGCGACCAAAACTGGATGCAGTATTCCAAGTGTGGCCTTACCAAGGCCTTATAAAGCAGCATTAGCACTTCACGTGCTAATCTTGATTCTATCCTTGTATTAATGCAGCCAAGTCAACCTGTGAGTTGTTAGATCATGGTTTCAGAGCTACTGCCTTACCTAAACAGAGAAACTAAAGGGCCAGGGGCGGGCAAAAAAAGCAGTGGGAATCGGAGTGGCTTCTGACTTCCTGCCAGCTTCTCCATTGATTTTCCTTGTAGGAAGCTGGCAGGGAGCCTTGGAAACGATGATTACGTGACCACGGCTGACCGCAGTGATGCAGCAGCGTTGAAGTGGCCACAACTTTGCCAAAATGTCAATCCTGGAGGTGTCCTGGGTCCCAGATTTTGGACCCGTTCTGTAAGTTGGTCTGTTTGAGATAGGTAAAGGTAAAGGTTCCCCTTGCACATATGTGCTAGTCGTTGCCGACTCTAGGGGGCGGCGCTCATCTCCGTTTCAAAGCCGAAGAGCCAGCGCTGTCCGAAGACGTCTCCGTGGTCATGTGGCCGGCATGACTCAACGCCAAAGACGCACGGAACACTGTTACCTTCCCACCAAAGGTGGTCCCTATTTTTCTACTTGCATTTTTACATGCTTTCAAACTGCTAGGTTGGCAGAAGGCTGGGACAAGTAACGGGAGCTCACCCCGTTACACGGCAGCACTAGGGATTCGAACCGCCGAGCTGCCGACCTTTCGATCAACAAGCTCAACGTCCTAGTCCCTGAGCCACCGCATCCCTTCTGTTTGAGATACGTAGATTCAAAAATTATTGCCCTAGGATGCATTATTTTGCCCAGTTAGAAGTTACAAACAGTCAAACAGACACAGGTTTTAGTAATACAGGCAGTCCTCGGTTTACAACCATCTGCTTAGTGACCATTCAGAGTTGCACAGCACTGAAAAAAGTGACTTATGACTGTTTTTCGGTTTTGACCACTGCAGCATCCCCATGGTCATGTGATCAAAATTCAGGTGCTCAGCAACTGGCATGTACTTCTGACTGTTGCAGTGTCCCTGGGGTCACGTCAGTGGTGAAATCCAATTTTTTTTTTACTATCGGTCCTGTGGGTGTGGCTTGGTGGGCGTGGCTTGGTGGGCGTGGCAGGGGAAGGATACTGCAAAATCTCCATTCCCACCCCACCCCAGGGGAAAGAAACTCCAAAATCTCCATTCCCACCCCACTCTGGGGCCAGCCAGAGGTGGTATTTGCCGGTTCTCCAAACTACTCAAAATTTCCACTACTGGTTCCCCAGAACCTGTCAGAATCTGCTGGATTTCACCCCTGAGTCACGTGATCACCTTCTGACAAGCAAAGTCAATGGGGAAGCCAGATTCGCTCAAACAACTACGATACAAACTTAACAACTGCAGTGATTCACTTAACAACAGCCAGTTTCCACTAAAAAAAAACCCAACAACCCGTCAGTTGGGGAAACTTAGTTCGCTTAAGGACCTTAGGATTCACTGAACCGCCAGAATGATTTTACTCTGTAAATGCTCCTCAAATTGGATCTGGTCATGTGATGACTTGACTTATGACCTCACTCACGACGGAAATTCCCGTTCCAGTTGTAAGTCTAGGACTACAGGCAGATCAATTATATGATGAGGAGAACATCAGAGGTTACATGGGTTCGGGAGAACCTCTAGCTAAAGTTCTGTGCAGTTCAGAGAACCCCCAAATCCCACTCTTGGCTGGCCCCACCCACTCCACCCCTCCCCTCCCAGGAGTCCCCACACGGCCTGTTTAGATGCAGGTAAGTGCAGGGCGCACACGGAGGCTCAGAGAGGGTGAAAAACAGGCCTACCGGAAGTTCAGGAAGGCCCATTTCCAGCCTCCAGAGGGCCTGGGGAGGCTGTTTTCACCCTTCCGGAGGTTCGAAGAAAGCCTCTGGAGCTTGGGGAGAACGAAAACGCCACCCCCGCGTGGTGCAGGAGGCCGACTAGGCCACGCCCACCATGGCCACGCCCACCCAGCAACCGGGCAGAGAACCCTTTGCTAAAATTTTTGAATCCCATCCCTGGAGAACATCTTAATGGTAGGCAGACTCCTTGGAAGTGGTGGACTCCTGTTGCTGCAGATTTTAAAACAGAGCTCGGAGGAGCATTTTTAAGGAATGTTTGATGGGGGGGGGTCCTGTTTCTGCGGAGGGTTGGACTAGATAATCTTCAAAGTCCCTTCCCATCCTTCCATTCTGTTATTCACTGCAGAGCTTCAGAATGTATTGCTTACTGGTAGCAAACATGAATTTCATAGAAGAATAACCCACAGTGGTGGGTTTCAATTTTTTTTACTACCGGTTCTGTGGGCGTGGCTTGGTGGGCGTGGCATGGTCTGATGGGCGTGGCATGGTCTGATGGGCGTGGCAGGGGAAGGATACTGTAAAATCTCGATTCCCACCCCACTCCAGGGGAAGTAATACTGTAAAATCTCCATTCCCACCCCAATCCAGGGGAAGGTTACTGCAAAATCCCCATTTCCTCGCAATCATCTGGGACTTGGGAGGCAGAGAATAGAATTTTTACTACCGGTTCTCTGAACTACTCAGAATTTCCGCTACCGATTCTCCCGAACTGGTCAAAACCTGCTGAAACCCAGCTCTGCTTAGCAAAATACTGCTAGCTCTGGGCTTGTCTTTTTTCAACCTTTGCAATCCTAGGACAAGTGGATTTCCAACTCCCAGAATTCCCAAGCCAGCCATGTTTATAATGCCTCTAGATTTTTCTGGTCAAAAAGAGATGTATTTCCACTAAAAAAAAAGGCTGCAGAAAGTTTGATTTCAACCTTGGTTTGGTTAATCTCGTGCCTTCCTAAGTCTTTTGATCCTGACTAAATTCATTGGTAAACTAACTTGACCCTTGTTTTACTTTCGATTAGTTCTACAGCCCGGCCTGAAGCACAGGTTGTGTTTGCATAGTTGTTAACTCGAATTGAACTGATCGGTCATTTCTCACAAGAGACTGAAGTATAAATCAAACCCCAGAGGTTGGAGTTTTGCAAAATATTCAAGGCAAAAAACTAGGTACCCAGCCATCTAGTCTGTGATATGAAGACAGCCACCAAATGTGAGGATGTCTCAAAATGAAGCCATGGGTATCACTTGAGTTGAGTCAAGAGTTTTAAGCTAAGAATCTAAACAGACCCAATTATCTAATAAATATAGTTTATAATTGCCTAATAAACTTCAGACAATGGAGATACCCACTTCCTAGTGAAGAGAATTCACAGTCCTGGTAAATAGTCCTCAACAATCCATTCATTTAGTTCAAAGTTACAACAGCACTGAAAAAAAGTGACTTATAACTTGGTCCTCACACTTACAACTGTTGCAGCATGCCTAGGTCACATGATCAAAATGTGGACACAAAATGTAGTATGTATTTATGACGATTGTAGCATCCTGATCGTCATTTGCAACCTTCTGAGCCAGCTTTTGGCAATGGAAAATCAACACGGAAAATCTGCTTCACTTAATGACTGCATGACTTGCTTAACAACTGCACTGATTCGCTTCATAACTGTGGCACAAAAGGTCATAAAATCAGACATGATGATTCACTTAATGATTACGCTTAGCAATGAAAATTCTGGTCCCAATTGTTGATGTACATCGAGGTCTACCTGTAATTTGTTCCTGAAAGCCTTCTAGTACCTACTCAGTTCAACCTGTAGTAGAATCAGGACTTGCACACGGCACATAGCAAGTCCCAGAGACTGAAATTGTGGGGTTAGTTATAGTCGAAATTTGAAATTTTGTACCTTGTAAAAATGACAAAGATGGTGCTTTCTGTTGTGGTCTGCCAACAGCCTGCGGAGCTAGCAACAGACTCAGACAGCAATGAGGCTGAGGAAGAGTGTGGGCCAGTCCTGGAGGCTGGGGAAGGCCCGGATAAGGGCTCTGCATCAGAGGCTGAGTTGGGGCCAGGGCCATCGGGGAGTGAGGTGTGGACTCCAGAGCCTCCAGAGACTGACAATAGTGAGGCAGAGGAACAGGAGGAGCCTGTTCCTAATGCACGCATGAGAAGAGCTTCCAGAAGGCAAGAGCAGCTCAAGCAAAAAGGACAACTCGGGAGTAGGGCCAAGAGATGATTGGCCCCTCCCATAAAGCTTAAAAGACCAGCAACAGCAATTGGGCTCTTTGCCGGAAAACAACATTGGAAGCTTTATCTTGTTGCTTTTATTTTGTATCGGTGTCTTCTGAACTTTTTCCAAGAAAGGCCTTTGGTAGTTTGCCTAATTGGACCAAGGTTGGTGATAGGACTGAGGAATTGTGTTGGGAGGAATTTGCTTTAATTTAGTTGAACTCTGCTGAGAATGAGTTAATTCTCAGCTGTTTGAACAAAGTTTGTTTGTTTTTACACTGACTTGAGTTTCCTACTGCCTACTTGGGCCTGGGTCACAACACTTCCATTTGCCCTCAAAACTATTGAGGATAAACTGCTTCAGCAGATGCAGGCTTCATCCAGGTATCCCAAGGAGATACAGGCAATCTTTGACTTACAACCATTCGTTTAGTGACCGTTTGAAGTTACAACGGCACTGAGAAAAGGAACTTATGACCATTATTTCACACTTACAACCGTCTCACATAGTCACGTAGTCAAAATTCAGACGCTTGGCGATTGCCTCATGAGGGTTGCAGTGTCCCGGGGTCACGTGATCCCTTTTTGCGACCTTCCGACAAGCAAAGTCAGTGGGGAAGCCGGATTCGCTTTAACAACTGTGAATCGCTTATAATGATTTATAATGAGGTTGGTAAAATGGGGCCAAACTCACTTAGCCACTGTCTCGGCCTAGCCACAGAAATTTTGGGTGCCATTGCGGTCGTAAGTTGAGGACTACCTGTACCTCCGACTTTGGATGGATCTCAAACTGGATTTGAACCGGAAACTGGAGGGCACGTTTCCGAGAGAGTTTCTGGTTCCCACTCCAGATCCCACTTCCAAAGAAAGGAAAGGGGGACGGGCGGGGAGTGTGTGGGGACACATTGCCACTGAATAATGATAATGATAATGATAATAATAATAATAATAATAATAATAATAATAATAATAATAATAATAATAATAATAATAATAATTTAATTTTTATACCGCCCTTCTCCCGGAGGACTCAGGGCGGTGAACAGGCAAATAAAATAATACAATATATTACAATAAAACACATTTTAAAAAACTTATTCAAAATAGCCTAAATTTAAAATACCATACAAAATATAAAAAATAAACCCCAATAAAATCCATATTTAAAAACCCCATTTAAGCCAGTCCTGCTCGAAAGAATAGATATGTCTTCAGCTCGCGGCGAAAGGTCCGGAGGTCAGGAAGTTGTCGAAGTCCTGGGGGAAGCTTGTTCCAGAGGGTAGGTGCGCCCACAGAGAAGGCTCTCCCCCTGGGGGTCGCCAGCCTACACTGTTTGGCTGACGGCACCCTGAGAAGACCCTCTCTATGGGAGCGTACCGGCTGGTGGGAGGCATGTGGTAACAGAAGGCGGTCCCGAAGATATCCCGGTCCTATGCCATGGAGCGCTTTAAAGATGGTAACCAGCACCTTGAAGTGTACTCGTAAAACCACAGGTAGCCAGTGCAGCCTGCGCAGGATCGGTGTTATATGGGAGCCACAAGTGGCTCCCTCTATCACCCGCGCGGCCGCATTCTGAACCAACTGTAGTCTCTGGGTGCACCTCAAGGGGAGCCCCATGTAGAGAGCATTGCAGTAGTCCAGGCGAGAAGTGACGAGGGCGTGAGTGACCGTGCATAAGGCATCCCGGTCTAGAAATGATTAGAAGCTACTGCATTCTCTCCCTCCGCACACACCCTCCCTCCCGCGGTGACATAGATGAATGTCTGGCCGTGATCTTTTTTTTCCTCTGGTGGGATGTTAGGCAGACAATTGACTCTTCCAAAGCTCTCGTTTCTGTCTGCTACCATTAAGGGCCAGGTTCATGGCTAATTGGACGCTTTGTTAGAGGAATTTGTTAACTCGAGCGAAGCAACTGATGAGGCTTCTTGGTGTCTCCTTTCCCCAACTGGCGGCTCCCTTGTTCACCCTCCATCGCCACCCCCTCCTCTGACTCTGTAAAGTACTTGGAGGTGAGCTGCAGCCCGTTTTGGAGCCGGCAGAATACAGGCCTTTGAGTGACAAGGACATCGCCTGTTAACATGCTCTGGGTCTCAGAATAACAGAGTCGGAAAGGACCTCGGAGGTCTTCTAGCCCAACCCCCTGCTCAGTGAGAGCGTATGCACCAAGACAAATTCCTTGTGTGTCCAATCACACTTGGCCAATAAAAATTCTATTCTATTCTATTCTCAGGCAGGAGACCCTATATGATTCCAGACAATCCAGGGGTCTCCAACCTTGGCAACTTTAAGACTTGTGGGACTTCAACTCCCAGAGTTCCTCAGCCAGCAAAGTTGAAGTCCCACAAGTCTTAAAGTTGCCAAGGTTGGAGACCCCTGGTCCAATCTATTTGTCGTGTCCCACTCCTCCGCTGACGGCCGGGTCAGGGAAATCCGAATCAGGCTTGCCTCTGCAGCTCTGCCCAAAGTCCTAGCAAAGCCCTCAGAGCAGGCAGGAGACCAGTAAGTGACTTCAGCAAGATAAGTTCGACTTTGCCTGACTCAGAGACTGCCAGAAAGCAGATCCTTTATATAGGCCATGGGGTGTGGCTCCATGACTCAGCACTCATTAAGGCCTGCCCCTCCCTTCCTTCTGTTGCCTCCACCTATCCAATCTTCTGATGCGAGGGTCACTCCAATCAGCTGTTGGAAGTAAACTTTCCTCAGGCTCACATGCTGTGGAGGAGGGGGAGGGGTCTAGCTGCTCCGTTTGCCTGGGCATGGAGCCAGGGCTGGGGCCGGGGGATGCTCCCTCCTCTGCAGCCTGCTTGGGCATGGAGCCAGGGCTGGGACCGGGAGGTGCCCCCTCCTCTGCAGCCTGCTTGGGCATGGAGCCAGGGCTGGGACCGGGAGGTGTCCCCTCCTCTGCAGCTTGTCTGGGCATGGAGCCAGGACTGGGGCCGGGAGGCATACATTCCTCCGTGTTCGGGAGCAGATAAGCAGACCCCGGCTGCGGTGAGAGCGGACAAGACACAACACTATTCTTCAAACCCTCCAGTGTTAGAACCTCCACAACTTCTGGAGGCAAGTTGTTCCACTGGTTGATTGTTCTGTCAGGAAATTTCTCCTTAGTTCCTGGTTGCTTCTCTCCTTGGTTAGTTTCCATCGGTTGCTTCTTGTGGCAGCCCCTGAAATAGTGGAACACTGTTACCGTGTTTCCCTGAAAATAAGCCCTCCCCAAAAATATTTAATTGCATGTGCAGCCGGTCCCCGCCATTTCCTCTGGTTAGGGTTAGGGAGACAGAGCTGGAAATCAGGTAAGACGGCAAGAGGAGCCCCGTCTTGCTCCACGCGCCCCAAAATAATAAGACCTCCCTGAAAATAAGGCCAAGCACTTATTTTGGGGTTCAAAAATATAAGACAGGATCTTATTTTGGGGAACACAGTATCATGTCACCCCAATTCCTTTTTTTCACTAGGCTAGACAGACCCAATTCCTTCTATCTATTCTATAGATAGAATAGACAAGTGGCAAAGTCCAAATTTTTTTACTGCCGGTTCTGTGGGTGTGGCTTGGTGGGCGTGGCAGGGGAAGGATACTGCAAAATCTCCATTCCCTCCCCACTTCTGGGGGGAAGGATATTGCAAAATCTCCATTCCGACCCCACTCTTGGGGCCAGACAGAGGTGATATTTGTTGGTTCTTCAAACTGCTCAAAATTTCCGCTACCAGTTCTCCAGAACCTGTCAGGACCTGCTGGATTTCACCCCCGGAATAGACTAGAGCTGGAAGGTACCTTGGAGGTCTTCTACTCCAGCCGCTTGCTCAAACAGGTGATCCTATACCATCCCAGCAAAGTGACTGTGCGGTCTCTTCTTAAAAACCTCCAGTGATGGAACGCCCACAATTCCTGAATGCAAGCTCTTCTGCGGGTTAATTGTCCGCACTGTTAGGAAGTTTCTCCATTCTTTGTATGTTTTAGCATTCAGGCCCCTAATCATCTTCGTTGTTCTTCTCTGCACTCTTTCCAGAGTTTCAATTATGTTTACCTCAATAAAGGAGAATATTTGTAGATCGGGGTTCGAATAGGGGGGAGATCAGTGATGTTGTTAACCTAGTTTGGATAATGAAAACAACCAAGCTCAGAGAGCACCAAGACTCCTCAATATTTACATCATCCTTGCTAAGACGGGCCTTGCCACAAAGCATGCAGCCTGGAGCAGGAGTGAACGTGCTGGATTAGAAAGAGAAAAGTCAAGTTTCTAGTCCTTCTCAACCACGGAGAATGTCTGTACTACTTTGGATCTCTCTCTCTCTCTCTCCCCACCCCGCCTCAACTTGGTAGTCCTCGACATACAATCAATTGGGACCAGAATTTCCCAAGCAAGACATTTGTTAAATGACTTATGCCCAATTTTTTACTGTTCTTGCCAGAGTTGTTAAATGAATCACTGCAGTTGTTAAGGGAATCCAATGGTTGCTTAGCAAATCCAGATCCCTTGTTGACTTGTTTGTGAGAATCTGGCTTGGAAGGTCACAAATGGCGATCCCAGGAGTCCGGGATATAAATGCATGCAGGTTGCGAAGCAAGGGAGCGAGGAGCTGCAGTTGTGCTGCGGTTGTATGTCCGAGGAATAGTTTTAAAACATCATTTTTTTCAGTGACATTGTAACTTTGAAGGGTCATTTAACCAATGGTGGTTAAGTCAAGAATTATCTGTAGATCCAACAAATAAATGAAGTGTATACCAAGGCAATTCACGAAACAGATTTCTGGACTTTCTTCTCAAGAAAAGTAGCCAGATGTTTCCTTTGTACAAAGTTGAAATAATTTTATATTTTGCACATTTCATTTTAATGGGGGTGGTTTAGTTCCTGCAATAGTAAAACAGGCAGGGATAAGAATAGAATAGAATAGAATAGAATAGAATAGAATTTTATTGGCCAAGTGTGATTGGACACACAAGGAATTTGTCTTGGTGCATATGCTCTCAGTGTACATAAAAGAAAAGATACGTTCATCAAGGTACAACATTTACAACACAATTGATGATCAATATATCAATATAAATCATAAGGATTGCCAGCAACAAGTTATAGTCATACAGTCATAAGTGGAAAGAGATTGGTGATGGGAACTATGAAACGATTAATAGTAGTGCAGATTCAGTAAATAGTCTGACAGTGTTGAGGGAATTATTTGTTTAGCAGAGTGATGGCCTTCGGGAAAAAACTGTTCTTGTGTCTAGTTGTTCTGGTGTGCAGTGCTCTATAGCGTCGTTTTGAGGGTAGGAGTTGAAACAGTTTATGTCCAGGATGCGAGGGATCTGCAAATATTTTCAAGAAATATGAATGCCCAGAGTTACCTTTAGGTAAGATGGCAGACTATGAATTTTATGAATGGATGAATGAATGAATGAATGAATGAATGAAATACAGATAGAAGTCTTTTTTGTGGCATGTTAGCAGCGGTGGATTTCACATTATGTTACTACCGGTTCGCCGCACACACGCAGGCTTCGTGCGTGTGCCTGCCTCCCACACATGCCCACACCTGGCCTTCCATGTGTGCGCTTTGCTCACCCGTGCGCCTTCTGCGCATACGACCAGCCTCAAAAAAATGCTTAAATAGGATGACATGGAGCCGCAATTTCCACTACTGGTTCGTGTAAACCGGTCCGAACCGGCTGAATACCATCTCCGCATGTTAGACAAAAATGCAGAGAACATCTGCAGATATCAGTGATATACCATGGAAAATGAAACACGTTTCATTAAAACAGTGTCCTCAACTTTGCTTCCTTCTCCCCAAAAACACGTGTAGGGGGGGTGTCTTTTCCCCAAATCACATCCTTTTCCCCCTGAAGATAGAAGAGGCAAAAAATGGCAACTGAACTGAAAAACTGAGCCAAGGTGTGCTCGCATTCCAATCTGTGAATTTTAGGTTTTAACTTGCGTTGTGTTGTTTTTAATGACAGAGAGAGAGGCCAGATTCACTCTCCATTAAAAGTAAGGTAAGGGACTTCAACCAGGAGCGATTAGAGCCAGCCATTCATCGGGAAGATCAAATTAATGAGCAGAAAATCGAAAGTCAAAGGCAATCTGAGATTTATGTCAAAACCAAAGAAACAAAAAAAAAATAAAAAAAGTCCCCCACCACCATCCCAAAGATATCCTTCTTGCCTGGGTTGGGGGCATCAAGGTGAACCTGGGCAGAGGGCTGCAATCTGTCCAAGGTGAGGAACAGGTGAGGGTCTCACCTGAAGGGAGATCCGGGGCTTCCTGGAACCTCAGCAAGGACAAGAACTGGGGGGGGGGGGAAGACCATCGAGCAGAGATCTTAATGCTAGTCCACTTCCCCGAAGGTAATCAGTAATCTCCTTGAGAATCCAAGGCTGGTGTTCCTGTGCTGATTGGCAGTGAGCCAGACACTAATGCTTATAATCCATGCAATGCTGCCTTACAGATAAACCCACAAACTTTTCAACTATTTGTATGTGTCCGTCTGTGACGATCAACGATGTGGAGGAGAGATTCCAAGGCAGGATGACTGGCAATCCTCAACCTATAACAGTTCGTTCAGTGACAGTTCAAAGTTACAACAGCACTGGAAAAAAAGTGACCTAGGACCGTTTTTCACACTTAACGACCCTTGCAGCGTCCCCGTGGTCACGTGATCAAAATTCAGACGCTTGGCAACTGACTCATATTTACGACGGTTGCAGTGTCCCGGAGTCCTGTGAATCCCCTTTTGCGACCTTGGGAAGCCAGGTTCGCTTTAAAAAAAACAACGTGTCACTGACTTAACAACTGCAGTGATTCACTTAACGACTGTGGCAAGAAAGGTCGTAACATGGGGCAAAGTTCACTTAACAGATGTCTCACATAGCAACAGAAATCTGGGGCACGATTGTGGTCGTAAGTTGAGGACTACCTGTAGTCACTGTTGGAGTGTTGGGCCTCCGTGTTACACCTAATGCTGGACTGTAACTTCAAACGGTCACTAAATGAATGGTCGTAAATGACTTGATCTGTGTTCGGATAGTCCTCAAATTAGGTTCAGTTGCTTAGCAACCATTTGAGGTTACAGTGGATCTCCTTCGGCGTACTTAACCACCAGATTCTGATGGATGTCCCACATACACACTCATTTATGATCATTTGCAGTGATCAACAGTCACACAGCGCACAGTTTAATAATGTTTTTGCTGAGACAATGCAAAAAAAAAGGTCAAAAAAATCAGGTTGGTCACACGGGGGACTTGCTTTATGACCATCTCACTTTATGACCTTGATGGACAGGCTCCATTACAGTCGTAAGTTGAGGATTACCAAAGTCTTGGCAAGTCTGCCAGTTCAAAGCTTACGCTTCAAAGGTGCTCCCCGGGCTGTAAGGCTGATTGGTCATCGCATATCGTCAGCTGACAGTTCCCTCAGCCAATTGCAACCCACCAGACCTTATAAACATTCTGGTTCCAACAGTTGCTCCTCAGTCTGGAGAAGATATTTGAAGCAGGAGGGTCTCTCTATTCTTAGGGTGTCCAGGATAGTTCCATATTTAAAATGATCAATATACCAGTTTGGGGTAGGGGGGTTAACGTGCTCGGCTAGATACCAGGGGACTCTGAGTTCTAATTATCCCTTAGTCATGGAGGCCAGGGAATTCTGGGAGTTGAAGTCGATATGTCTTAAAGTTGCCAAGGTTGGGAAACATTGTCCTGGAGAAACTTCTTCAGATCTTCTGGTCACCTGGCAAGGAAGATACCTTTCGAAGGTACTACTTGGGTCTTCTCAAACATAGAGCTCAGCTGCATTCCACTTACCCTGACTTGTATTCTGGGAGGGGATGAGTAGCCTGCAGATGGACTATTACCATGTTTCCCTGAAAAATAAGGTCTTATATTATTTTTTGCTCCAAAAGATGCATTAGGGCTTATTTTCTGGTTAGGTCTTATTTTGGGGGAAATACGGTACTAAATGCATCCATCTGGCTGACAGTCTTATCTGGGGCTTATTTTGGAGGTAGGGCTTATATTACAAGCATCCTGAAAAATCATGCTAGGACTTATTTTCCGGTTGGGTCTTATTTTCGGGGAAACAGGGTGTATATATATGCACGAAGCTGAAGCCTGAAGATGACGAATGAGACTTTGTCGAAACGTCGCCAAGACACTTCCAATTTTACGCCGGAGAAAACCCAAATAACCAAAGACACACACACACACACACACACACACACACACACATATATACTTTACACATACTTTACAACTCCTGAGTTGCAAGGGAGCAGAGCTGGCATCTAGAAGACCTTCTTCTCCTACCTTTAATTCGAGCCCAGTTGCAGCTGAAAATGGTTCCAGATTATCCTTACCATTAACTTGCAAACTGTCAAGCAGGCAATCACGCTTTTGGACACGGCCCATCTTGGAGGGGGGGGTTGTACCCCACCCCCCTGCTTCTTCCCTTTGCAAACCCATTTCACTTTCCTTTCCGCCCCCTCCCTCTCCCAGGATCAGAGATGACCTAAGATACCCACCATAACCGAGGCAGTGGAAGGGTGCTGATGCGATTGATAGTGTAATTTAAGCGATCAATATTTAGAAAGCACTCTGCAAATCCCAGAGGCCTGGGGAGGGCTGGACATTATTTATTAATAATTAGGTTATGCCGTTTGCATGCAGAGATGCTAAGCACCTGGATTTCAGTGTTTGGGGGGGCAGAGGGAGGAGCTTAATCTGAGAGAGAAGAGGAAGCGAAAGAACAAAAGCATGATGATAATTTTTTTTAAAAGAGAGGATTCCAAATTTTTGCTGGGAGAGAAAAGGGCCCAACACTTTGCAAATGAAACCAGATCCATGCTTGGGATTTCAACTCAAAGCAGAGCCCACCCACCCCACTCCCGGCCTGGCATGAAAAGGGTCTCTAATTTGATCCCCAACATCCCCAAGGGTATCTGAGAATGAAGCCTTCCCAGAAGATAGAAGAACTGTTGCCAACCTGTGCAAAACGAAGCTTTGAAGTTTCTTATCGATCGGAAGGCTAAAACAGGACGGCCTCAGTTAGGTGCAGACTGCGTTCCCAAAAGTGGGTGGGGCTGGGGATCTGGATCTGGGGCTTGGGGATCAAGGCTACAGTGTGTTGTGGTCCATCAGCAGCCTGCAGATCTGGCAACGGAGTCGGACAGTGATGAGGCTGAGGTGAGGCCAGGGCCATTGGGGAATGAGGTGCGGACTCCAGAGCCTCCAGAGGCTGACAGTAGTGAGGCAAAGGAACAGGAGGAGCCTGTTCCTAATGCATGCATGAGAAGAGCTGCCAGAAGGCAAGAACAGCTCAAGCAGAGGACAACTCGGGAGTAGGGCCAAGAGATGATTGGCCCCTCCCATAAGGCTTAAAACAGACCAGCAACGGCGTTTGGGCTTTGCCGGAAAACAACGTTGATAGCTTCGTCTTCTGCTTCGTCTACGTCTTGCATTTATTTCTGTGACTTCTGAAGGTTTGCCAAGAAAGGCCTTTGGCAGTTTGCCTAATTGGACCAAGGTTTGCAATAGGACTGAGGAATTGGTGTTGGGAGGAATTTATTTTAATTTAGTTGAACTATGCTGGGAATGAAGTAATTCTCAGCTGTTCGTATAAAGTTTGTTGTTGTTTTTTCACAGACTGAGTTTCCTACTTCCTACTTGGGCCTGGGTCACAAAAATAATGAGGGAAAGCAAGGTTAAACCTCTGTGGGGCTGGAGTCCCTGAATGAAAATCTTGGGCCAACGTGTGACTCCCATCTTCTCTGGGAACACGGAAAGGCGGCGCAATGGAATGAGCGAATGACCTTGGGAGAGAGGAGGAAGAGCTTCAGACTAGGCAGTGATCAGATAAAAGCAGGGGTGGGATTCAAAAATTTTAGCAACTGGTTCTCTGCTTGGCTCCTCCCATAAGGCTTAAAACAGACCAGCAACGGCGTTTGGGCTTTGCCGGAAAACAACGTTGATAGCTTCATCTTCTGCTTCGTCTACGTCTTGCATTTATTTCTGCCCAGTTGCTGTGGCCATGGTGGGCGTGCCTATTCGGCCTCCTGCACCACGGCAGGTGGGGGGGCATTTTCCCCCTCCCCAAGCTCCGGAGGCTTTTCTCAAGCCTCCAGGATAGCGAAAACAGCCTCCAGAGGCTGGAAACAGGCCCGTTTTCGGACTTCTGGAACTTCAGGGAGGCCCGTTTTTTGCCCTCCCAGAGCCTCCACGCGGGCGGTGCACTTGCCTGGCATCCAAAACAGGCTGTGTAGAGATTCCTGGGAGGGGAGGGGGGGGAGGGGCCAGCCAGTTCTTGAAACTACCGGTTTGGCGAACCAGATGCAAAATTAGCATACGGTTCCCCTGAACTGGTCTGAAGCGGCTGAATCCTACCCTTGGATAAGAGGCAGCTGAGCCTGCGGAAGGAATGGAGCATGGGAGATCTCTCTCCCTAGTTTCTTGGACTGTAGAATTGTACTTTCCAACTTGCAAGATTCTGTTAATGTAACTTTGGAGTCCTTGGTGTTGTCTGAGCTTGGCAGTTTCCTTGCAGACGTTTCATTACCGAACTAGGTAACATCATCAGTCCTACTGCCTCTGATGTGTTAGCACTAATGATAACAGGCAGCTTAGCCTCCAGAAGGAATGAGGCCTGGCAAACATCCCAGAAAGGGAGATGTTTCTGGCACTGTAAAGGTGAGGGGGGAGAGAGATGCTTTCTGACTTGGAAGATTCGGCTAATGTATCTTTATAGTAAAGTTCAGATTAGTGCTTCTGGGTGTGCTTTTTGTCTGGACTACCTCGGAAGCAGTGGTAAGTTGCCTCCGGTTCGGACCGGTTCGCCAGAACTGGTAGTAAAACTGGCCGGAGGCTCCGCCCATCAACCCAGACGTCATCAGGAAGTTTCTGCGCATGTCCAGAAGCAGCCTGAGCAAAGCAAGCACATGTGTGCAGCCCCGTTGTGAACCGGTAGTAAAGGTAATGTTGTGACTCCAGCCCCCGAACCTGGCCCCATGCCCGAAAGTGACTCCGAGAGTGATGGGGAAGGGCCGGTAAGGCTTACCTCGGGAACACCGATTTCTTTGGCCCGGCTCCAGGAGCCAGAACCAGACCAGTCAGAGGACGTAATGGGGCCGTCATCCCCTGATTCCTCCGTTCCTCAGGCTACGCCTTCAGGCCCAGCTGATTATAATAATCAAGCTTGGATCAACCCACGCTTCAGAAGATTAGAGAGGGGGCGTCATCAAAGGGAAGGGTGGGGCAGGAGCCCCACCCCAAAGGATATATAAGGAGCTTTGGGACTGCTCTCATTCCATGGGAAGCAAAAATTAGCTGAACCGTTTCAAAGAAAGCTGAAAGTCTTACTCTGTGAGTCATTTGTTTGAACTTTGGCAAGCAGCTGCGATTTCTCTGCCAGGACTGATAAGAACCGTGAATCCACTGGCTGAAGGCCAGCTCGTTGCTCCGAAGTGGGGAAGGAGACAGAACAGGTAAGTAGAACCCACCCGTGCTCGGAAGGCTGACAAGTGCTGATACCTGCCACATATTTTGCTCCATTTACCGAGCTGGATGGTCGCATGATCTAGTCTGGCAAAAAAAAAGGCTCCAAAGTTGCTATTTAAATGTTCCGTATCTTCAGCGAAGATTGAAATGTTGCTTTCTATGGGAGCAGGGAAGACAGCATTGCTCAATGGGAGAAGAGCCCATGATTGTTGGTAGAAAAGGATTTCAGTTTTGAATCCTTGCAAGAAGAGGAGGCACTATTGTATTTTGGAAGTTACGTATGAAATCTCGAGAGATTTTGAGCGATCCTGCGCCAGGTAATCCTCAATTTATGGCCACAATAGAGCCCAGAATTTCTGTTGCTAAGCAAGACGTTTGTTAAGTGAGTTTTGTCCCATTCTATGACCTTTCTTGCCACAGTTGTTAATTGAAACTCTGCAGTCGTTAAATTAGTAACACCGCTGACCCCAGAATATTGCAAATGAGTCAGTTGCCAAGCCGCTGAATTTTGATCATGTGACCATGGGGATGCTGCAATGGTTGTTAAGTGTGAAAAATAGTCATAAGTCATTTTTTTTAGTGCTGTGGTAACTTTGAGCAATCACTGAACAAACTGAACAATCCTTTTTTGGGGATAGGATTTTTTTGATCTTAAGATATACTTAATTTTAAACACCCATATTCAGTATTTTGGGATTGAAAAAGATTGCTGGTGTTCATTTTCAAAACTTAAACTGGTTGCCCAAATTTTGCTTGAAAACCTTCAGAGGAAAGAGCTCCTTTCTCAAAAATCACTTTTATTCCAGCTACCTTGACGTTTCTCCTAAAGTTATTCTCAGCATTTTCTCCTCCAAATATTAAAAAGTGTTTCTATGCCCCAGCTATCTTTATTATTCCGTTCTAAACTCATTGCTGCATATCTGTATATCATTCTTCAATTGTTATGTTCAAATCTGAAGTCAAAACTCCAGAAAAGACCCAGTGAGGACCAAATAAAATGGGAATATTATATTCCACAACTGGGAAATACAATTTCATCCTTTTAAAGTTTTTTTTTTTACCTCCAAGTATTGGAGGGATGAGCAGTAAACCCCCATTATTAAAAATGTAGGGAATCTCTTCATCATAATGGAAAAATCTTGAAGCAACTATAGCAAAAGCCTTGAAAGTTTTAACAAGTAAAAAGACATGGGATATTTTTACTTGTCGGGTTGGCATGGATTTCTTGCAGTGTCAAATTCCTTTTAAATTTATTTTGACAAGTAATTAAGAGCAAACTACAAAGATAATTCATAGATGGTACCAGCTTCCCTGCAAAACTACAGTCTATTAATCAAAGTTGGGCTTTGGAGGAGTTGTAAACAGATTGGGACATCTTACTATATCTAGTGGCAGTACCCATTTAATTACTCGTTTTGGTTGAAAGATCTTGAGAAAATAGGAAAAATTACACAACAATGTTTAATAATTAATGCTAGCGTAGCTTTATTGCCCATTTTTCCAGAACATGTAAAATGGTGCAGCATAACAAATTAATTCATTTCTTGTTGTTAGCTGCCATATCTACTATTGGAAAACACTAGAAAAGTAAATTATATCTTTCTTTGGTTCAGTGGTATTTAAAAGTGGGGAGGGGAGAAAGGCACGGGCTAAAAAAAAAATTAGTACAGCAGCAAAAATATCCTGAAGAATTTTTTTTTAATTAAATTAAAGAGGGCTTGGGGTTTTTTGTTTTCTATATTTGAACTCCATTTTCCGTTCTGTCAACAGTATAATTCCCAGTTAAATTATCTCTTTCCATTGAAAAAGTATTTGGGGATTGAAAGACTGAATATGGATGTTTAAAATTAAGTCTTCTTAAGATGACTAATCTATTTAGATATTGTCCCAAGCTATTTTTTAAGGCTTTGGTGCGTTTTCTGTTCACTTACTTTCTTTCTTTCTTTCTTTCTTTCTTTCTTTCTTTCTTTCTTTCTTTCTTTCTTTCTTTCTTTCCCTCTCTCTCTCTCCCCTTCCTCCCTCCCTCCCTCAATCTCTTTCCTCCCCTCTTTCCTTTTGGTTTCTTTTGTTCAAATGTTCAGTGTTTTGTTCATTGCTACAGGTTTAAATTAAATTAAATAACTCTGAAACAGTCATTCTTATTAAGCTCGCAAGACAGCTACCTGGGGTGGCTCTCCCATCACCTCTGTCTTGGGGTGACTTGCACCCACAATTGGGTGCCAGCCTGAAAAATGGTTCTCCCTAGGTTGCTGTGGCTGTTTTCGGGTGGCATTATTCAAACCATCCTGTCTCCGTTCTCAAAAACAATTAGAATTGCCTTCTGTTGCTGGAATCTGACCCGCAGAGAGATTATAACCTCTCTCTTTTTTTTCTTTCTTTCTTTTTTCTTTTTGCTTGTGTGCACATGCGTGCGTCTATGGGGCTTTTTGGATCTTTTTTTTTTTTATTCAAAAAAAAAATAAAAAAAATCCATTTTCACAAGCGTTTAGCCTGAGCTCTGGAGGGTATGGTAATTACACCTTCGCAGTTGGAAAAAAAGCTAGAAATAATTATGTAGTGGGTTCCTGGTGTGTGGTGGACCTGCATAGCAATTGAAGTCAGTCCCGGGCTGGGATGGAGGCAAAAAAAACACAAAAGACAATGCAGAGGCCATGCCTCATTGTCCTGGGCAGAAGGAAGGGGGAAGGTGTGTGTTTTGGGGAGGATTTGGGGCGTCTTGTTGAAATTACGGCGTGCAAAGCAGAGAGAGTTGTTCATCCTCCCGAGTTGGGGTGAAGAAGGACAGGAAAGGAATGAGGTTTGAGGGCTGTCACAATTGCAAGAAACTGTCGTGGCCCGCTAGTAGATCTGGACAGTGAGAAGATTGGGGAGGAACATGGGCCAGTCCTGGAGTCTGGGGAAGGCTCTGATGAGGGCTCTGCATTGGAGGCAGAGAGGGGGCCAGGGCCGTATGCCAGTTATCAGCTGCCTTTGGAGTCAGACATTAGTGAGGCAGACGAACAGCTGGAGCCCGCTCCCAATGCGCGCATGCACAGAGTTGCCAGACAAAGGTAAAGGTAAAGGTTCCCCTCACACATACGCGCTAGTCATTGCCGACTGTAGGGGGCGGTTCATCTCCGTTTGAAAGCCGAAGAGCCAGCGCTGTCCGAAGACGTCTCCGTGGTCATGTGGCCGGCATGACTCGACGCCAAAGGCGCACGGAACGCTGTTATCTTCCCACCAAAGGTGGTCCCTATTTTTTCTACTTACATTTTTACATGCTTTCAAAACTGCTAGGTTGGCAGAAGCTGGGACAAGTAACGGGAGCTCACCCCGTTACACGGCAGCACTAGGGATTCAAACCGCTGAGCTGCCGACCTTTTGATCGACAAACTCAACGTCCTAGCCCCTGAGGAAGAAGGGTCGACTTGGGAGTAAGGACACAGGTGGACGATGAAGGGCCCCTCCCAGAGGGAATAAAAGAGGAGCGAAGGGGGAGTGGAGTTTGCAGGAGACAGTTAGTTCATTCCTGCATCCTTGCCAACTATTGCGGCCACACTCCAAGCCTGATAACGGTCAGTAATTGTGAACTACCTTGAAAGACTGTGGGAGAGAAAAGACTTTGCTGTAGAGGAATTTACTGTAAATTAAATAAAAGGGGTTTATCGGGACGAGGACTCGGCTTTGTGCTGCTGGGGAAGCCTAGGTCAGAACAGAAAACAATGCAAGTGCTAGCTGTTTGTTTGGCTAGCAAAGACAGGCAAAAATTAATGCTTGTTGACAGCCAGATGAGTTTTGATGGCCTCAGAGTTCAGACTGGAGGTGCAGTTCAAACCGAAGAGGTGGTCTTGTTTTGTGGCGTTTGTTTTATGAGTCACAACTAGCCTTCCCTTCGGCAATCAACAGCCAGGGTGAAACTTGGATTCATTTTTTTTTGTACAAGTTTTTATTGATTTTTTTGTTTCCCACACAAACACAATTCATAAACAACGTAGTGACCTTATCTTATACAGTTCAAACTATTCAAATATATTTTTCTTAATTACAATTTTTGCTGAAATATATATATATTTCCCCTAACTTTTTTCCTAATATTTCTTTGCTTATTTTATCAAATTACATCTTTTTTCGCCCTTTGTTTTGTAATTTCTTCATTTTTATTCATATTCATTCCCTTTCATTCCTTTTTTTTTTAAACTATTTCAATTTTTATTCTTTGATTATTTTCGGGGTTGTCATTTCTCCATTTCTTTCACAGCAACCTTTTCTTACGTGCCTTTCCTTCTCTCCTTTCTTCATTCCTCCTTTCTTCTTTTTTTTATTTTTTATTTTTTTTAATTTTATTTTGTCACAACAGTATACACAAACATAATATATAAGCAAAAGTATGCAACAACTATATTAATTTGATATAATAAAAGGGAACAATAGGACAGGAACGGTAGGCACTTTTGTGCTCTTATGCACGCCCCTTATAGTCCTCTTAGGAATGGGGTGAGGTCAATAGTAGACAGTTTTTGGTTGAAGCTTTTGGGATTTTGAGAAGAGACCACAGAGTCAGGTAGTGCGTTCCAAGCGTTAACAACTCTGTTTCTGAAGTCATATTTTCTGCAATCAAGATTGAAGCGGTTAACATTAAGTTTAAATCTATTGTCTGCTCTTGTATTGTTGTGATTGAAGCTGAAGTTGTCTTTAACAGGAAAAAGTAGTAAAGTAGTCTTTAAAGTAGTCTTTAACAGAGAAGTAGTCTTCTCCCCTCCTCTCCTATTCCTTCCCTACTTCCCTTTCCCTTCTCCTCCTCCACCCTACTTCCTCCCTCTAACTTTCTCTCCTTACCTCCCAGGGTTAAACTTGGATTCAGAAAGGAGGAAACACCAGGGTGAAATGTAAAATTTGTTACTACGGGTTCTGTGAGCGTGGCTTGGTGGTGGTGGGGTAATGTGACTGGGTGGGCGTGGCCAACTTTTTTTTATTATTTTTAAAAGCATTTTTTCTACAATCTCTTCAGCCGAAGAGGTTGTAAAAAAAAATGCTTTTAAAAGCCTCTGATGATCGGGCAACTCAGCTGGGATTGCCGGAGGAGCCTTTTAAAAACATTTTTTCTACAACGTCTTTGGCCAAAGACGTTGTAAAATGTTCTGACGATCCCAGCTGAATGGGAGCTTTTCACTCCTGGGACACGCCCTACTGTGTATATAACAGAGGCAGGACATGGAAATTCTTCTATATGCAGCGACACAGGCTCCTTGGTGAGGAAGTACGGGTAGACTTCTAGCCGTAATTGAGCCCAACATTTCGGTTGCTAAGTGAGGCCTTTGTTAAGTGAGTTTTGCCCCCATTCTACGACTTTTCTTGCCACCGTTGTTCACTGAATCACTGCACTTGTTAAATTAGCAGCACGGTCATTAAGTGAATCTGGCTTTTCCCCGTTGACTTTGCTTGTCAGCAGGTTGCAAAAGCTGATGACCTGACTTCGGGACACTGCAACCGTCGTAAGTGTGAGTCAGTTGCCAAGCATCTGAATTTTGGTCAGGTGACCAAGGGGATGCTGTAATGGTTGTTTAAGTGTGAAAAATGGTCAAAAGTCCCTTTTTCCAGTGATGTTGTAACTTTGAACGGTCACTAAATGAGGACTACTGTATAGAGAGTCCTTGACTCATCTGAAGGCAGGACAAGAAGCAATGGGTGGAAACTAACCAAGGAGAGAACTAAGGAGGAATTTCCTGACAGTGAGAACAATTAATCAGTGGAACGACTTTCCTCCAGAAGTTGTGAATATTCCAACACTGGAGGCTTTTAAGAAGAGATTGGATAGCCATTTGTCTGAAGTGGTGTAGGGTTTCCTGCCTGAGCAGGGGGTTGGACTAGAAGACCTCCAAGGTCCCTTCCAACTCTGTTATTCTGTTATCACCATTGGTGATCTTCCCAAGCATCTTCCGACAAGCAACGTCAACGTGGCAAGCCAGATTCGCTTTTATCGACCGCACAATTCACTTAACAGCTGTAACAATTCGTTTAACAACCATGGCAACAAAGCTCGCAAAGTGAGGCAGACGTGCCTCACTTAACCATCGTCTTGCTTAACAATGGAAATTCTGGTCCCAATTGTGGTCATAAGCCCGTAAGGACTTCCCGTAATTCTGCTTAGGGTTAGGGTTAAGGGCATAGGAAGTCCAGTCTAGGCATCAGGGGAAGAATAGATAACACCAGATTGAGAAGGACGGACCTGAAAATATCAACCCGATAAATGTTAACGTGCCTGAATCATGAACTTTAGGATGGAGAAAGGGAGGGAGGGAGGGAGGGAGGGAGGGAAGGAGAGAGAGGAAGGGAGAGAGAAAGGGAGGAAGGGACAGAGAGAGAGGGAGGGAGGGAGAGGGAGAAAGGGAGAAAGAGAGAGGGAAAGGGAGAGAGAAAGAGGGAGAGGAAGGGAGAGGGAGAAAGAGGGAGAGAGAGAGAGAGAGGGAGAAAGGGAGAGAGAGAGGAAGGGAGAGAGAGGGAGAGAAAGAGGGAGAGAGGGAGAAAGAGGGAGGGAGGGAGAGAGAGGGAGGGAGGGAGAAAGGGAGAGAGAGAGGAAGGGAGAGAAAGAGGGAGAGAGGGAGAAAGAGGGAGAAAGAGAGGGGGAAAGGGAAAGGGAGAGAGAAAGAGGGAGAGGGAGAAAGAGAGAGGAAAGGGAAAGGAAAGGGAGAGAGAAAGAGGAGAGGAAGGAGAGGGAGAGGGAGAGAGAGATGGAGGGAGAGGGAGAAAGGAGAGAGAGAGGAAGGAGAGAGAGAGGAGAGAAAGAGGGAGGGAGGGAGAGAGGAGGGAGAAAGAGGGAGAGAGGGAGAGGGAGGGAGGGAGAGATGGAGGGAGAAAGGGAGAGAGAGAGAGAGGAAGGGAGAGAGAGAGGGGGGAGAGAGAGGAAGGGAGAGAAAAGAGACAGGTTGATGTGGTGAGGGCATCCTACATTTTGCTTATCTGGCTTTCTCCCTCTGAAATCGCTCCCCCCCCCCCGCCACACACACACACATACACACCCATTTAACGCAGAAGCCACAGCTCAGTTGCCTCCTTCCATTCCGCCCTCCCTCGCTTTCTGAGTACATTAATTGTTATTAAAAATTAAAGGCTTTGTGTCTCTTTGGGGAGTTGAGAAATCTCTTTTGGCAACAAAGGTCAGTCTTGTTCCGCTTATACCCACACCTCGCGCTGGCGGATATCGGCCGGGCTCAGCTGCACGCTCTGCCGCGAACGGGATCGACTTAACCGGCATCGTGACGCGCCCCCTCTTGTCAAACACGGGCTCCGAAGAAGGCCGCCGAGAAACTACGAGGTATCGGTGGGCTTGGAGGCATCTTGAGTTTAAGCAACGAATCGCAAAGCTTTGGGAGATGCAGCCGGCCTTCTCCATCCTGGTGCCTGCTCAGAAAGATTACGAAATACGGGTAGTCCTTGACTTACCACCGTTCGTTCAGTGACCAAAGTTTTGACAGAACTAAAAAAAAAGTGACTTACGACCATTTTTCAAACTTAACAACCGTTGCAGCCTTCCCCACGGTGCCATCATCAAAATACAGACACTTGGCAACTGATAACTCATATTTATTTTATTTATTTATTTATTAGATTTTTATACCGCCCTTCTCCCGAAGGACTCAGGGCGGTGTACAGCCAAAAAGATAAAAACTCAATATATATACAATTAAAACAAAAATTTAAAACAGAGCATATCAGAAAAAGGCCGACATTAAAAATTTAAAAATTTAAAAACCCTAACACAATAAAACCCCAATTAAAATTAATAAACTATTAAGCCAGTCCCGCTTGAATAAATAAGTATGTTTTTAGCTCACGGCGAAAGGTCCGAAGATCAGGCACTTGGCGTAGGCCAGTGGGAAGTTCGTTCCAGAGCGTAGGAGCTCCAACAGAGAAGGCCCTGCCCCTGGGGGCCGCCAGCCGACATTGTTTGGCAGACGGCACCCTGAGAAGACCCTCTCTGTGTGAGCGTACGGGTCGGTGGGAGGCATAAGGTAACAGCAGGCGGTCCCGTAAGTACCCGGGTCCTAAGCCATGGAGCGCTTTAAAGGTAGTAACCAAAATCTTGAAGTGCACCTGAAAGACTACAGGAAGCCAGTGCAGACTGCGTAGCAGTGGTGTTACGTGGGAGCAACGAGTGGCTCCCGTTACTACTCGCGCAGCCGCATTCTGGACTAACTGCAGCCTCCGGGTGCACCTCAAGGGCCGCCCCATGTAGAGAGCGTTGCAATAATCCAAACGAGAAGTGACCAGAGCGTGAGTGACCGTGCATAAGGCATCCCGGTCAAGGAAGGGGCGCAACTGGCGAACCAAGCGTACTTGGTGAAAGGCCCTCCTGGAGACGGCCGCCAAATGATCGTCAAACGACAGCCGCCCATCCAAGAGGACACCCAAGTTGCGCACCCTTTCCATTGGGGCCAATAACTCGCCCCCAACAGTCAGCTGCGGTTGCAGCTGATTGTACCGTGGTGCCGGCATCCACAGCCACTCCGTCTTGGAGGGATTGAGCTTGAGTCTGTTTCTCCCCATCCAGACCCGTACGGCTTCCAGGCACCGGGACAGCACTTCGACAGTTTCGTTGGGGTGGTCCAGGGTGGAAAAGTACTTACATATATTTATGACGGTTGCCGTGTTCCCAGGGGGGTTGGGGGGGTCATGTGATCCCCTTTTGCAACCTTCCGACGGGCAAAGTTAATGGGGAAGCCAGATTCACTTTACAACGGTGTCAGTGCTAACCTAATAACAGCAGCGATTCACTTAACAACAAGGTGGCAAGGAAGGTCGTAAAATGGGATAAAACTCACTTAACAAATGTCTCACTTAGCAACAGAAATGTTGGGCTCAATTGTTGCCGTAAGTTGAGGACTTGCCTGTAAAAACCAGTCCAGTTGCTTTTGAGGAAATGTTTCGGTCAATCTCTTGGCTGCCTCTTCTGTTTTCCATCACTCTGCATTCTTTGAAGGACAAGGGACTTCCGTGGCGTTTCCACCTTTCACTTTTAAAATAAAAGTGGGCATGCAAATTTGTACCCGTTTTGATATGCAGTTCCTCCGACTCTAAGCATTTTTGCAATTTCTCCTAAACGAGGTGTTTTTATGCGTTTCCTGACTGGTGAACTGCAGTTTGACATCCAGAGAAAGATGCGGAAACAGGAAGGCAATTGCCTTCCAGTTTACACAACAGTTTTCAGGAGTCTACGGAATACAAGCTGTTTATATTAAAATGCAAGCAAAACGGAGGAGTTGGTGGGAGAGGAGGAGGAGGGGGAGGGAAGGAAGGAAGGGAGGGAAGAGAGAAAGAGAAGGAAGAAAATGGGAGGAAGGGAGGGAAGGAAGGAGGGAAAGAGAAGGAAAGAAATGGGAGAAAGGAAGGTTGGGAGGAAGGAGGAAAATGGGACGGAGGGAGGGAAGGAAGGAAGGAGGGAAAGAGAAGGAAGGAAATCGAGGGAGGGAAGGAAGGGAAGGGAGGGAGGGAAGGAAAGAGAAGGAAGGAAATGGGAGGAAGGGAGGGAGTGGGGAACGAAGGAAGGAGGGAAAAGGAAGGAAATCGGAGGAAGGAAGGATGGAGAGAAAAAGAAGAAAGAAAATGGGAGGAAGGGAGGGAAGGAAAGAGAAGGAAGGAAATGGGAGGAAGGAGGAAGGAAGAGAAGGAAGGAAATTGGAGGAAGGAAGGGTGGGAGGGAAGGAGGAAAGAAGGAAGAAAATGGGAGGAAGGAAGGAAAGAGAAGGAAGAAAATGGGAGTAAGGAGGGAAGGAAAGAAGGAAGGAAATTGGAGGAAGGAAATTGGAGGAAGGAAGGAAGGAAACAGAAGGAAGGAAATTGGAGGAAGGAAGGGTGGGAGGGAAGGAGGAAAGAGAAGGAAGGAAATGGGAGGAAGGAAGGAAGGAAGGAAGGAAGGAAGAAAATGGGAGTAAGGGAGGGAAGGAAAGAGAAGGAAGAAAATGGGAGGAAGGAGGAAGGAAAGAGAAGGAAGGAAATTGGAGGAAGGAAATTGGAGGAAGGAAGGGTGGGAGGAAGAAGGAAAGAAATGGGAGGAAGGAAGGCTGGGAGGAAGGAGGAAATGGGAGGAAGGAGGAAGGAAGGAAGGAGGAAAGAGAAGGAAGGAAATCGGAGGAAGGAAAGAGAAGGAAGGAAGGAAGGAGGAAGGAAAGAGAAGGAAGGAAATGGGAGGAAGGAGGAAGGAGGAAGAAGGAAGGAGGAAAAGGAAGGAAATCGGAGGAAGGAAGGATGGAGAGAAAAAGAAGAAAGAAAATGGGAGGAAGGGAGGGAAGGAAAGAGAAGGAAGGAAATGGGAGGAAGGGAGGAAAGGAAAGAGAAGGAAGGAAATTGGAGGAAGGAAGGGTGGGAGGGAAGGAGGGAAAGAAGGAAGAAAATGGGAGGAAGGAAGGAAAGAGAAGGAAGAAAATGGGAGTAAGGAGGAAGGAAAGAAGGAAGGAAATTGGAGGAAGGAAATTGGAGGAAGGAAGGAAGGAAACAGAAGGAAGGAAATTGGAGGAAGGAAGGGTGGGAGGGAAGGAGGAAAGAGAAGGAAGGAAATGGGAGGAAGGAAGGAAGGAAGGAAGGAAAGAGAAGGAAGAAAATGGGAGTAAGGGAGGGAAGGAAAGAGAAGGAAGAAAATGGGAGGAAGGGAGGGAAGGAAAGAGAAGGAAGGAAATTGGAGGAAGGAAATTGGAGGAAGGAAGGGTGGGAGGGAAGAAGGGAAAAAGAAGGGAGGAAATGGGAGGAAGGGAGGGAAGGAAACAGATGGAAGAAAATGGGAGGAAGGGAGGCAAGGAAAGAGAAGGAAGGAAATTGGAGGAAGGAAGGCTGGGAGGGAAGGAGGGAAAGAGAAGGAAGGAAGGAAGGAGAGGGAAAGAATTTGGTCTTTATGCCACAATATCTTTCTGGGACGTGTGTAAAAGAGAAACACTTTTTCTTTGGAAAAATTCTAATCCTCTTGACAAGCATCTGGCTTTTTCCATAGATTTGTATTGCAACAGGTGTGCAAAAATACCGCTACAAAAAAAAAAACACCAAAAAAACAACAACAACCAAATCCTGTGCAAACTTCCTCCTCTAGTCTTGAGATGGTTCAGGGACTCTTAGCCTTTCCTTTCTCACAATTATTCCCTCTGTTTCCCCCAGCGCTGCTCAAATGCTTGAGTCAACCGAGGGAAAAAAATCAAGAGTGAAGTTAAAATTATAAGGCGGAAAGGAAGGAGGAAAAGTTTTCAGACAGAGAAAAGGGAGGGGGGAGGAAAAAAATGAAAAGAGCCCCCCCCCCTCCCAGCCTGCCAAGAAAAGCTGTTTGTTTCTGGGCTTGAGGGGTGGGGTGGGGAGGAGAGATGGGGAAGGCAGAGGCGATTAATGGCTGTTAAATGGCTCAAAATTTATGGAGCTGAAACCGGCAGAGGGAGGGGGGATATTTTTCTCCCCCACCCCTTTTATTTCCCCCTGTCTGTCTCTTTGCACAAAGTGCTCTCTAATCACAGGTTGCTGCTGTGCTATGAACACACACACACAAACACACGTGTTCATTCACAGTCTCCACCCATATGGTTTTAGCTGCCCGATTAAGCACTGACTGGCCTCATCCAGCAAATCACACACACACACACACACACACACACACACACACACACACATCTCTCTCCCTCTCTCTCTAGACCTGGTCTTGGGCTTAGTGCAGATGGGTGTGAGCACAGGGCAGCGTGGAAATATGCCTCTTTGTCCCCTGTGAGTGCTGGATTAGGGTTAGGGTCTCTTCGGAGACTGGGAAGGATTGAGGGGGGGTGAGGCCTGCAGGATTCAAACTCTATCACCATGGTTTGGGAGGGCCGATCCCGATCATTTGATCCTTTCTTTCTGAACTATGTGCTGTTAATCTGGGGAAGTTCCTTTTGTAGGCTGGCTATGGGGATGGCTGTCGGCATAGGGCAGGGGTGTCCAAAGTTGGTGTCGTGTCCCCCTCCCCCTCCGACGACCGGGTCTAGGAAGTCCGTATCAAATGTGGCAACGAAGCCTCTGCAGCTTGTCAAATTCCTTCGAGGTTTATCAGGGCAGGCAGGAGTCCAAGTTGTGACTTCAGCGATAGAGTCCGATAGCAGCAAACTAGATGAGACTTTGCTTGACTCAAGGCTGGAATGCCACAAGCAGGTCCTTTATATAGGCTGTGGGGTGTGGCTCCATGACTCAGTATTTATCCAGGCCTGCCCCTCCCTTCCTTCTGCTGGTGTCGCCTCTCAGTTCTCCGGAAGCGAGGATCCTCCCACTTTGAATTCTCTTCAGCTGGATCTGCTGTCAGTAATTCCAGCACGTGGCTGGCTTCCTGCTCACACGCTGTAGGAGTGAGGTTTATCAGGTTTGTTTGTTCATTCCTGGAATCCTCTCCGGGCATGGGGCCAGGGCCGGGGGGCTGGAGGCATGACAGGCCGTTCATCTTCATTATCAGACTCGGAGTCTAATAACAGGCCCGGGTTTAGACGGGAGGGGCCCGGCTGAGGAGAGGAGGGAGGACGAGGCACAACAGTTGGCAACTTTAAGACTTGTGGAGTTCAACTCCCAAAATCCCTCAGCCAGCTTTGCTGGCTGAGGGATTCTGCGAGTTGAAGTCCACAAGTCTTAAAGTTGCCAACTTTGGACACCCCTGGCATAGGGCTTTTCAAAAAGGGAAGGACATATCGAAACAAAGTGGGTATCCATTGTGGGTCTCCATACAGCCTCCATGCAGCAGGGCTGCATAAGAAACTGGGAGAAGGTGAGTTCTAGTCTCACCTTAGGCGTGAAAGCTGACAGGATGACGTTGGGCCAATCATTGGGAGAAGGTGAGTTCTAGTCTTACTTGAAGCATGAAAGCTGGCTGGATGACTTTGGAACAATCGCTGGGAGAAGGTGAGTTCTAGTCTCACCTTAGGCATGAAAACTGACTGGATGACTTTGTGACAATCACCAGGAGAAGGTGAGTTCTAGTCCTGCCTTAGGCATGAAAGTCAGCTGAGTGACTTTGGACCAATCATTAGGAGACTTTGAATTCTAGGTAGTCCCACCTTAGGCGTGAAAGTCAGCTGCGTGACTTTGGGCCAATCACCAGGGGACTGTGAGTTCTAGTCCTGCCTTAGGCATGAAAGCCGGTTGGGTGACTTTGGTCTAGTCCCTCTTTCCTAGCCCAGACCATTTTGCAAGGTTGTTATAGCAATAGCAATAGCACTTAGACTTATATACCGCTTCACAGTGCTTTACAGTCTTCTCTAAGCGGTTTACAGAGTCAGCATATTGCTCATTTTACCGACCTCGGAAGGATGGAAGGCTGAGTCAACCTTGAGCCTGGTGAGATTTGAACTGCCAAATTGCAGTCATCTGGCAGTCAGCAGAAGTAGCCTGCAGTACTGCACTCTAACCACTGCGCCACCACGGCTCCTTACGGGGGGAAATAGCAAGGGGAGCATATTTCGGGAGGAGGGAAAGCATAGTTTGCTATATTTTCCTGGGCTTGCCAGAGTTTTTTGGGTCACCGCCTAGAGGAAACATGATAATGTGGCTGGTTCAAAGGATTTAGCTCAGTCCTTCTTAACCTTAACAACTTCAAGCATGTGTGAATTTCTCAGCCCAAAAGAACATCGGGGACTTAACGAAATGCTAGGAGAATTGGCACCATGTGAATTAGAGAATGAGGTGCTCCAGAGCAGGGGTCTCCAACCTTGGTCACTTTAAGACTTGTGGACTTCAACTCCCAGAGTTCCTCAGACAGCGTTGCTGGCTGGGAGTTGAAGTCCACAAGTCTTAAAGTTGCCAAGGTTGGAGACCCCTGCTCCAGAGGGCAGGCGCTGCCCCAGACAAGGCACACTTATTGGTACTGATGGCACTCTTTAATAATAAGGACTCGGAGCATTGCTAACCTGTCAGGTTGTGATGCTCAGTGAAAACTATTGCCAACCTATGTCTGTGAAACAGAGCTTTGAAGTTTCCATCAACTGGAAGTCTACAACAAAACTACGGTACCTGAGTTAGGTGCAGGCTGCGTTCCCAAAAGTGGGTAGAGCTAGGATCAGATTGATTGATTGGAATAGTTTAATGAAAAGAAGGACTCGGGGAGACATGATAGCAGCGTTCTGATACCTCAGGGGGCTGCCACAAAGAAGAGGGGATCAAGCTATTCTCCAAAGCACCTGAAGGCAGGACAAAAAGCAACAGATGGAAACTAACCAAGGAAAGAAGCAACCTGGAGCTAAGGAGAAATTTCCTGACAGTTAGAACAATTAATCAGTGGAACAACTTGCCTCCAGAAGTTGTGGCGGCTGTAACACAGGTGAAATGCGCCTGGTTCGGACCGGATCGCCTGATCCGGCAGCGATGGTGGCAGGTGGTTCGGTGAACTAGTAGCAAAAATCCCTGCCCCCCTCCATGCCCAAAAAATGCTTTTAAAAGTAAAAAAAAAAGCCTCTGATGATCATGTGGCTAAGCTGGGATCGTCAGAGCCTTTTAAAAGCATTTTTTGTACGGCCGAAGAGGTTGTAGAAAAAATGCTTTTATTTTTTTTTAATTGGCCACGCCCACCCAGTCACATTACCCTCAAGCCACGCCCACAGAACCGGTAGTAACAAATTTTTCATTTTACCACTGCTGTAACACTGGAGGTTTGAAGAACAGATTGGACAACAATTTGTCTGGAATTGTATAGGGTCTCCCGCTTGAGCAGGGGGTTGGACTAGAAGACCTCTGAGGACCCTTCCAACTCTGTTATTGTGTTATTCTGTATCTGGGACTGGGGGAGTCAAGGTTATAATGAGGAAAAACAAGGTTATAATGAGGAAACCTCTGCAGGACTTTAGGCTCCCAATTAGCCCTTAATTGTCCCTCAGAATGAAAATCTTGAACCAACATGTCATTCCATTGCAGAGAAAGGCACAGCAATGGAATGAGCAAATGACCTTGGCCGAGAGGAGGAAGCGCTGTAGACTAGGCCAGGGGTCTCCAACCTTGGCAACTTTAAGCCTGGAGGACTTCAACTCCCAGAATCCCCCAGCCAGCAAAGCTTCCCCAACCAGGGGAAGGTTACTGCAAATTTCCTCCCGATCAGCTGGGACTTGGGAGGCAGAAAATAGATGGGGACAGAGCCAGTCAGAGGTGGTATTTACTGGTTCTCCGAACTACTCAAAATTTCTGCTACCGGTTCTCCAGAACTGGTCAGAACCTGCTGAAACTCACCTCTGACGTGGCCCCAATTTATGCCATTTTTACCCTTTTAACTTCCAGTTTCCAGTAAAAAGCACCCTGTAGCAATCAACGAGTTTACTTAAACAACTGCGGCATTTGCTTTACAAGTATCGCCCAAAAAAAAGAGGTCATAACATTGGTTGTAGTGACATGGTGACCCACTTAATGACCTTCAGGACTATACAGTTAGGGTCATCAGTCGAGGACTACCATCCTACCGACACCAATTCATATTTGAATTTGCTTAGGCCAGGGGTGTCAAACTCGATTTCAATGAGGGCCGCATCAGGGCTGTGTTTGACCTGGGGGGGGAGTGGGTGTGGCCAGGATGGGCGTGGCCAGGTTGACATCCCTTGTGTTGGGGGCGCCTGTGGAGACCCGAGCGCTGTGCCAGTGAAAACGGGTTCCCAGGTTCCGTTTTCGATTGCTACGACCTCCTTGCAACCCTCTGCCAGTGAAAACGGAGCGGCCCTCCCGAGCTCCGTTTTCGCTGGCAGAGGCACCGCGGGCTGGTCCTTCGCTGTTTCTAGGGCAGCCCCGCGGGCCAGATCTAATCACCCCCATGGGCCAGATCTGGCCCCCAGGCCTTGAGTTTGACACCCGTGGCTTAAGCCATTTTGATGACGTCGTTTCTGACTTCCTTCAAGCACAACCACGGCAAGGGGATTTTAAACCTTCATGAATTTACAGGTGCGACCCAAAGCGATTTGTGATTCTCTCGCAAGAAGCTGCTGCTGGGTACCATCCTTCCGCTTTCCAGAAGCATCTGAGGAGATAGATTTCCCCTTGTTTTCCATCGTCAACAAACCTGCTGGGTTTTCTGTCTTCTGTTGTGTCTGGTCTGCGTGAGAGAATTTTATATATCAATTCTTTTTTTTGGGGGGGGGGTTTCCGACGGGAGGTGGAAAAGAGCCCCCGTTTTGCCCGTAGATGGCAAATTAGTGGTGCACTCCACCGAGAGTGTTCGAACCCCCCTCGTTTTAATTACAGTGATTTGGCAGGCCCTGCTGCGGGAATTACATGAACACAGCAGGAACCTTCCCAGGTGTCATCATCTTAAAACTCGGTCGACATTTTACAGAGAGAATGGCTTTAAATGATAACAAATTAACAAGAAGCGCGCCCGCAAAGAGCGGTACGAGGCTGTCAGAGCTGAAAAGCACATCTGCGGGAGGCTTCGCCTAGACCGCCATGTCAGGTTGGGACATCTGTGTCCAGGTGTCATTGGAAAAGTTGGGGACAGCGATGTGAATTTGGGAGCAGAGCAGAACAGAATAAACCGAATTGGACGGGACCTTGGAGGTCTTCTACTCCAACCCCCTGCTCAAGCAGGAGACCCTCTACCATTCTGGACAAATGGCTGTCCAATCTCTTCTTAAGAACCTCCAGTGTTGGAGCACTCACAACTTCTGGAGGCAAGTCGTTCCACTGGTTAATTGTCCTCACTGTCAGAACATTTCTCCTTAGTTCTAGGTTGTTTCACTCCTTGATTAGTTTTCATCCATCCATTGCTTCTTGTCTGTCCTTCTGGTGCTTTGGAGAATAGGTTGACTCCCCCTTCTTTGTGGTGGCCCCTCAAACATTGTAAGACTGCTATCATGTCCTTCTTTCCATTAAACTAGACGTACCCAATTCCTGCAACTGAACTTCATATATTTTAGCCAGGGGTGAGCTTCAAAAACTTTAGCAAGGGGTTCTCTGTCTGGTTGCTAGGTGGGCGTGGCCATGGTGGGCGTGGCCTAGTCAGCCTCTTGCACCACAGCGTGGAGGGGCATTTTTGTCCTTCCCAGGCTCTGGAGGCTTTCCTCAAGCCTCCGGGAGGATAAAAACAGCCTGAACTTCCGGTAGGCCTGTTTTTTGCCCTCTACGAGCCTCCGCGCACACCCTGCACTTAGCTGCATCCAAAATGGACTGCATAGGGGAGGCGGGGGGGGCGTGGCCAGACAGGAGTGGGATTTGGGGGTTCTCCAAACTGCACAGAATCTTAGCTAGAGGTTCTCCCGAACCCCCAGCAGCCCAGCCCTGGTTTTAGCCTCCAGTCCCTTAATCATCTTTGTTGTTCTTCTCTGCACTCTTTCCAGAGTCTCTAAATCTTGTTTTGCAATGTGGTAGCCACTAGTCTATAATAGTTTAACCCAGAGGTCTCCCAACTTTGGCAACTTTAAGCCTGGTGGACTTCAACTCCCAGAATTCTGGGAGTTGAAGTCCACCAGGCTTAAAGTTGTCAAGGTTGGAGACCCCTAGTCTAACCTCTCTAGTTTTATTCCAATGCTTTGTTTCTCCCCCATCCCCCCCAACACTCCAGGGAAGAAAAAGGTACATTGTAAGCTGCGGAATAATTTTTTTCCTTATTTCTAGGTTGGTCCTCTCTTTGCTTAGTTTCCATCCCTAGTTTCAAGCAGTGTCAAAGCCTGCCTACTTTTCTGAGGCCCCAACGGCGGCCTCCAAGATGCCCAAAAGTCAGGCATGAAGATAATAAGTCTTTTCCATAGCTGTAGACTGCTCCTGAAACAGAAGTTCCATTAATGACTTTGTATATAAATATACAAATAGAATGAAGACTATTGCTAACATAGTGTAAGCTGCCCTGAGTCTTCGGAGAAGGGCGGGATATAAATGCAAATGATGTCACCCATAGTGAAATTTTGTTTTAAGGGTGTAATGGAGGCGACAGGCTGTTTCACATTTGAAAACGTCTATTGGTTGTTGTTAGTTGCGAAGTCGTGTCCGACCCCATGGACAACATTCCTCCAGGCCTTCCTATCCTATCTTCTACCATCCTCTGGAGTCCATTTAAGCTCACGCCGACTGCTTCAGTGACTCCATCCAGCCACCTTGTTCTCTGCCGTCCCCTTCTTCTTTTGCCCTCCATCGTTCCCAGCATTCGGCTCTTCTCCAGGGAGTCCTTCCTTCTCATGAGGTGGCCAAAGGATTTGAGTTTCCTCTTGAGGATCTGGCCTTCTAAGTCAGGATTGATCTCCTCTAGGACTGACCGGTTGGATCACCTTGCAGTCCAAAGGACTCGCAGGAGTCTTCTCCAGCACCAGAGTTCAAAGGCCTCAATACTTTAGCGCTCAGTCTATTGGTATGAAGTCCTAAATCGGTGTGCCTCAACCTTCCTTGTGTGTCCAATTGCACTTTATTTATTTATTTATTTATTTATTTATTTATCAAACTTATATACCGCACCATCTCCCGGAGGACTCAGGGCGGTTCACAGGCATATTAAAAACAATATAATAAATAAACATTAAAACCCAGTTAAAACTAAATATTATCATGGCCTGATCACTAAAACAGTAAAAACCGATAAAACCCCCATTAAAATTTAGCTAAAACATTTTATTCTTAGGCTAGTCCCGCACGCTGAAATAATAGAGTCTTCAGTTCACGTCTGAAGGTCCGGAGGTCGGGGAGTTGTCGTAATCCCGGAGGAAGCTCGTTCCACAGGGCTGGTGCCGCCACAGAGAAGGCCCTCCCTCTGGGGGCCGCCAACCTACATTGTTTGGTCGACGGCACCCCGAGGAGGCCCACTCTGTGGGAGCGCACAGGTCATTGGGAGGCAATCGGCGGCAGAAGGCGGTCTCGAAGGTATCCCGGTCCTAAGCCATGGAGCGCTTTAAAGGTGGTAACCTTTGGCCAAGAAAGAGTATTCTGTTCTTTCAATTGAGCCTAGCATTTCTGTCGCTAAGCGAGACAGTTGTTAAGCGAGTTTTTGCCCCGTTTTACGACCTTTCTTTCTACAGTTAAGTGAATCACTGCAGTTGTTAAGTTAGTAAGGCAGTTGTGAAGCAAATCTAGTTTCCCCGTTGACTTTGCTTGTCAGAAAGTCGCAAAAGGAGATCACATGACCCCAGAACACCTCAACCGTCGTAAATACATGCCAGTTGCTAAGTATCTGAATTTTGATCACCTGATCACGTAATGCTGTAGTGGTCGCAAGTATGAAAAACGATCATAAGTTACTTTTTTCAGTGCCGTCGTAACTTCAAAAATTCATGAAACAAAGGATTGTAAGGGCTACCTTTAATTATGGACACATTACAGTCTTCCCACGTAATACCTCAGCCTTGCCAGCTACACTGGCTTCTTGGTGGTTTCTGGATGCAATTCAAGGTGCTAGTCCTTAGTGGCAGAGAGCCTGCTAATTTATGGGGCTGCCCATCTCACATTGTTTGAGCCTGGCTCCCAAAGTCCAACAGGGTGAGTTTGTCCCAGGTCACTTCTATGAAACAGGGTCATCTGATGGCATCCATTCTCTGTCAGCGTTATACAGGTAGTCCTCGACGTGTAACAGTTCACTTAATGACTGTTCGAAGTTACAACAGCACTGAAAAAAGTGACTTATGACCATTTTTCACACTTATGACCGTTGCAGCATCCACATAGGCACGTGATTTACATTCGTAGGCTTGACAACTGACTCACATTTATGACGGCTGCAATGTCCCGGGATCACGTGATCCCCTTTTGGCAGCCTTCTGACGCGGAAAGTCAATGGGGAAGCCAAGTTCACTTAACAACCGTGTTACTAATTTAACAGTGATTCACTTAGCAAATGTGGCAAGCAAAGCTGTAAAGTGGGGCAAAGCTCACTTAACACATTTCTCACTTAGCCACATAAAGTTTGGGCTCAATTGTGGTCGCACATTGAGGACTACCTGTACTGGGTGACCTCAACTCCAGGGATTATTATCGGTTTGAATAATTTTGGCCTTTATTGTGCAGGTAGTCCTGGACTTAACAACCATAACTGAAGTCAGAATTTATGCTGTTTTGCAAGGCGGTTGTTACGTGAGTCACATCTGACTTTATGATCTCTTCTCTATGGTTGTTAAGTGAATCCCTGCAGCTGTTAAGTGAAACACACAGTTCTGAAGCAAATCTGGTTTCCCTCCCACATTGGCTTTGCTGGTCGAAAGCCAGCTGGGAAGGTTGCAAACGACAATCGCATGAAGCCTGACATTCTGCATCCTTTGTAAGTACATTTTGGTTGTCCGGCGCCTGAATTTTGATCATGTGACCATGGGGAATGCCACAATGGTCACAAGCGCGAGGACCACTTGCAGGTCATTTCCCCCCCCCCCCCAGTGCTCTTATAACTTTGAACGGTTGCTAAAACGAATGATTGTAAATGGAAGACAACCAGTACCGTCTTTTTATTTTTGTTGTGTTGGGTGCTGGGGGTTTTTTGGTTTTTTTTAAATAGTCTGTTCATCTGTTGTTGACTGCCGAGGGTTTCGCCGTGCGAGAGGCGCCGCCGTACAAATCAAATAAATCAAATACATAAGTAAATAAATACCATTTGCATAATGACATCATTACACAAATGACATCAATCACCAGAAATCCGGTTCGTTGCGCACAAAGGCTTGTGGTATCCCAGCCCATAAACCGATATTTTTGCTCCTGTTCGAGAAGGCAATCAATTAGGAAAAACCTTTGTTAAAATGGGAAGCAAAGAACTCCTTTGTTTTGCCTGCCCTCCGTCTCGCTAGATCTATTTCTGCGGAAGCCCTGAAATTTAAATATTATAAGAAAGGGAGGTGGTGGGGGGGAGAAACAACAACAACATCTAGAGCCGTTATTATTATTTTTTCTCGCGTATCAGTCACCTCCAAATGTGCTTTTGGACATTGTCGTGCAACACAGTGGGGTTTTGTTTAATCTCTCTGTAGCTCTTCTTAACTCTCGGAACTTGCTTTGAATTATGAGCCGCTAGAAATTATTGTCTCAGAAACAGGGTGTATTGTCATCATTTTTTTCCCCAGAGACATAATACAGCTGCGATGGCTATTTTCTCCAATTTCCCCCTTTAATTATAGCAGAGCACGTGTATAGCATGTGCGCATGGCAGAGCACCGAAAACCCAAAGACCAGCTGGCTGACGCGCGCATGCCTGTTTTGGGGCCTTTTTTCAACCAGGTTTCAAGCCAGTTTTGGCTCAAAAACGGTCTGGAAAATGGCCTTTTTGGGGGCTGTTTTTTAGGCCCTTTTTGGGCCGTTTTCCAGGCCGTTTTCTGGCCATTTTCCAGGCTGTTTTCCAGGCCATTTTCTGGCCGTTTTTCAGGCTGTTTTCCAGCCATTTTTCTGGCTGTTTTCCGGCCATTTTTCCAGCTGTTTTCCAGCCGTTTTCCAGGCCCTTTTCTGGATGTTTTTGAGCCCTTTTCTGGGCCGTTTTCCAGCTGTTTTCCAGGCTGTTTTCTTGGCCGTTTTCCAGGCCATTTTCTGGCTGTTTTTCAAGCTGTTTTCCAGCCATTTTTCTAGCCATTTTCCAGGCCCTTTTCTGGATGTTTTTTGGGCCATTTTCTGGGGGCCCTTTTCCAGCAATTTTTTGGGCTGTTTTCAGGCCCTTTTCCAGCCATTTTTCTGGCCTTCCAACACTCTGGAGTGGAAACTAGAAGAGCAGCTGGCAACAATGCACATGCTTACAGAGAGAGCTTTGTGTGCCACCTCTGGCACGCATGCTATAGGTTCGCCATCATGGCTCTAGAAAAAGTGCAGAGAAGAGCAACAAAGCTGATTAGGGGACTGGAGGCTAAAGCATATAAAGAACATTTGCTGGAACTGGGTATGTCTAGTCTTATGAAGAGAAGGACTAGGGGAGATATGATAGCAGTGTTCTAATATCTCAGGGGCTGCCACAAAGAAGAGGGAGTCAAGCTATTCTCCAAAGCACCTGAAGGCAGGATACGAAGCATTGGGTGGAAACCAATCAAGGAGGAAAAACAAAGTGCCATTGTCTTTTGGAAAAAAGCATCTTTGAATCTACACAGGTCGTCCTTGAGTTACTAAGTTCATTTAGTGACCACTCAAAGTTACAAGGGCACTGAAAAAAGTGACTTATTATGACCATTTTGCACATTTTATGACCATTGCAGCATCTTCGTTGGTCATATAATCAAAATTCAGACACGTGGCAACTGACTCCTATTTATGACGGTTGCAGTGCCCCGGGAGTCATATGATCCCTTTTTGCAAACAGGGAAGCCAGATTCACTTAACAACCATGTTACTAACCGAACAACTATGATTCACTTAATGGAGGCCCACCCAAAGACAAAAAAAACCCCATCGCGATACATCACGTGACATGATCGAGTTTGACATCCGTAACTTAATGGCAAGAAAAGTCGTAAATTGGGGCAAAACTTACTTAATTGTCTTGCTTACCGGTGGAAATTTTGGGCTCAGTTCTGATCATAAGTCAAGGACTGATTGAAATGATCAGATTGGTGTTAAATCTGGAAGTCTTACAGCTTACAAAAGGAAATAGAAAACTCTACTTTGTTTAAGCAACTTCTCTTCCAGGTGTTCATGAAAAATATAGGTTAAGCATAAGACATTTCCTATCCGACAACCTAACACAGGCGCGTCCAAACTTGGCAACTTTAAGACTTGTGGACTTCAACTCCCAGAATTCCTCAGCCAGCTTTGAATTCTGGGAGTTGAAGTCCACAAGTCTTAAAGTTGCCAAGTTTGGACACCCCTGACCTAACAGGTCCAATGTTCAAAACTCTCCAAGGTTGCAAAAAAGAGAATTTCTGTAGCTCAGGGTTAAACTTGTGAATTCCTTGGTGATCTTTGAGGCTGGTAGTTTTCTTGTAGACATTTCATTACCCAACTAGGTAACACCATCAGGGCGAGAGGGAAAGCTGCCTATTCCACATTCCTCCTGGAAAAGTTTTTGATATTTCTAACCAACCTCTTTGATCTGCTCTTCTCTTCCAGCTTTTTCAGCCATGTTTCATACATCTTGCTTTCTGATCCCACTTACCAGAAGTGGAGATTCCTGCTTGAAGGATCCTCCTGGTTGCTTCTTCCGAAGGGGGATCCACCGGGGATCCATCCGGGCAGGTTACAGGCAAGGCACCCTCAAGCTTGTGGGTGCCTGGAAGAAGTGGATCTCTGATTTGGTGCAAAGCATCTTTGCGTTGCGTTTGGCAATTTGATGGCTTCGGATTGATTAGGAAAACCAGGCCTGCAGAAGCCGCGTAGAGCACTAATTAGACCCGGGGGATGTGGTGATCAAGGATGGCCAAGACACAATTGATTAAACATCCTAGCAAATTACGCCGCCGTCTCGCCCGCCCCTTTGGCGTGCATTCCTTTCAATCAGAAGCGTTTTCCAAGGGTGCCTGCGGGGGAGATCGGCAAAGGAGAAAGATGGCTTTCTCCCCCATGTTGACCAGACCCCTGATGGCCATTTTCTCAAATAATTAACACTTTGTTTGTAATCAAAGGAAAGATCTCTGCCCTCAACAGCTTACAATTTGCCTTTCTTTCCGCCTAGAGTGTCAAGAGGGGTGGGAGGGGGGAGAAACAAAGCATCGGAAGAAAACTAACGAGGTTAGACCAGGGGTCTCGATTTCATTGAGGGCTGCATCGGGGTTGTGTTTGACCTGGAGGGGAGTGGGTGTGGCCAGGGGGCGTGGCCAGCTCAACGTCACTCATGTCAGGGGTGCCTGTGGCGGCCCGAGCGCTCTGCCAGAGAAAACAGGCTGCTGAGCTCCATTTTCGGCTGCAATGGCCTCCTGCAACATTCTTCCAGCAAAAACGGACCCGGCTGGGTGACTTTGAGCGCTCACCAGAGGTGGTATTCAGTCGGTTCAGACCGGTTCGCCCGAACTGATAGCGGAAATCACAAGTGGGGCCGCCCACCCGCCTCGGCTCCAAGTCATGCTATTTGGGCACATTTTTTAGGCCAGGCCCATGCGCGGAAGGCGCACATGGCAGCAAAGCGCATGCACGGAAATGTGAACGCATGCACTCATATTTGCGAACCGGTAGGGAAAGTAAGTGGATAGAAGAAGGGACCGCCTTCTGTTACCACATGCCTCCCACCGGCCGGTACGCTCCCATAGAGAGGGTCTTCTCAGGGTGCCTCAGCCAAACAGTATAGGCTGGCGACCCCCAGGGGGAGAGCCTTCTCTGTGGGGGCACCTACCCTCTGGAATGAGCTTCCCCCAGGACTTCGCGAGCTTAAAACAAATCTATTCTTTCGAGCAGGACTGGCTTAATAGGGTTTTTAAACAGGGATTTTATTGGGGTTTATTTTATATTTTGTACTGTATTTTAAATTTAGGCTTTATTGAATAAGTTTTTTAAATAGTGTTTTTATTGTAATATATTGTATCATTTTATCTGCCTGTTCACCACCCTGAGTCCTTCGGGAGAAGGGCGGTATAAAAATTAAATTATTATTATTATTATTATTATTATTATTAATAATAATAATACCACCTCTGGATCAGCCGAACTCAACTTATAGGGTTGTTGTTGTGGGGAAAATAGGAGGAAGTAGGCGTATTACATATCTTCACTACCTTGAGTTATTTATAAAAACGGTCACTAAACAAACTGTTTTAAATCAAGGACTACCTGTAGTCCAGGGGTGAAATCTAGAGGTTCTGACAGGTTCTGGAGAACCGGTAGCGGAAACTTTGAGCAGTTTGAAGAACCAGTAGCGGAAATTTTGAGTAGTTCAGAGAACTGGCAAATACCAAGACAAATTCCTTGTGTGTCCAATCACACTTGGCCAATAAAAAATTCTATTCTATTCTATTCTATTCTATTCTATTCTATTCTAATACCACCCCTGGCTGGCCCCAGAGTGGGGTGGGAATGGAGATTTTGCAATATCCTTCCCCTGCCATAGCCACCAAGCCATGGCCACCAAGCCATGCCCACAGAACCGGTAGTAAAAAAATTTGGATTTCACCACTGCTGTACTCATACTTACAGATTGTCCTCAATTTACAGCCGCATATTTAGTGACCCTTTGAAGTTACAATGCCACTGATAAAAATGACTTATGACCGTTTTTCACGCTTACAACCATTGTAGCAGTTCCATGATCTGTGTGATCAAAATTCAGACGCTTGGCCACTTGACTCTTACTTATGACAGTTGCAGTGTCCCGGGGTCATGTGATCACTTTTCGCGACCTTCTGACCAAGTCAACAGGGAAGCCAGATTTCCTTAACAACCGTGATACTGTTGTGCCTCGTCCGCTTTCCCCGCAGCCGGGCCCATCTTATCTGCTTCCGAACGCTGAGGAATGTCCTAGCATGCCTCCCGGCCCCAGCTCTGGCTCCATGCCCAGGCAAACGGAGCAACTAGACCCCTCCCCCTCCCCCACAGCATGTGAGCCTGAGGAAGGTCAGTTACCAACAGCTGCAGACTGGAGTGACCCTCGCTTCAGGAGAATTGATAGGCGGCGGCAACAGAAGGAAGGGAGGGGCAGGCCTGGATAAGTGCTGAGTCATGGAGCCACACCCCATGGCCTATATAAAGGATCTGCTTTCTGGCATTCTCTGAGTCAGGCAAAGTCTACCTTATCTTGCTGAAGTCACTTTCTGGTCTCCTGCCTGCCTTGAGAACTTTGCTAGGACTTTGGCAGAGCTGCAGAGGCACGCCTGATTCGGATTTCCCTGACCCGGCCGTCAGCGGAGGAGTGGGACACGACAGATACCCACTTAACAACTACAGTGATTCACTTAACAATTGTGACAAAGAAAGGTCTTAACATTTCTGTTGCTAAAATGAGGCAAAACTCACTTCACAAATGACTCGCGTAGCAACAGAAATCTTGGGCTCAATTGTGGTCATAAGTCGAGGACTATCTGTACCAGAGGTGGATGCTGGCTGGGGAATTCTGGGAGTTGAAATCCCGTCTTCGGAAAGTTCTCAAGCTGTTTTAAGTTGCTGCCTGTTGGTTTTGCTGTGAAGAGTTAACACTGGGGAACCAGTCTTGATACTCAGATGTGGAATATTCCCACCCTTGGATATTTGCAAACATTTTAAGCGCTCAGACAGAATATCGAGCAGCACCATTTCGAGGGGGGAAAAACCCTGCCGTTGGCAAGAACCCAAATCTCACGTTCGACGGACCCGCAGACAGAACAGCTGTTTTGGCAGGAAAGTGAGAATGGAAGTGCCGAACAATTTAGTCGAGGGACTTAAATAACTTAAATTTACCTTTTTGAGAGACGGAGGGGTTGTCGTTATGTACGCCAGGAAGAAGAGAAGTGAAAGAAAGAGGCGCCCGTGGCCAGAGTCGGTCAGATTAAGAGCAAGGAGACCCTTGTTCCAATTTAGGGCGGTCAGGGGACCCCCAAGTGTTGTGGACTCCTTTGCAGGATTGTTCGGAGGATAAACAGGGAAGAGCAAAAGGAATTTTTGCAGCATTTATAGGAAACATGGGAGCTAAATCAATCAGTTACCTAAAGATGGAAAGAGGATTGCTCTTTGGGCTTTGATGCTTAAAATATTATTTTAGGGGTTTTTTTCGGTGAATAATTCTTCTTCTTCTTCTTCTTCTTCTTCTTCTTCTTCTTCTTCTTCTTCTTCTTCTTCTTCTTCTTCTCTTCTTCCTCCTCCTCCTCCCTCTCTTCCTCCTCCTCCTCTTTTTCTTCTTCTTCCTCCTCCTCTTCTTCTTCCTCCTCCTCTTTCTCTTCCTTCCTCCTCTCTTCCTCTTCCTTCTCTCTCCTCTCTCTTCCTCCTCCTCTTCCTCCTCCTTCACTTCCTCTTCCTTCCTCCTCTCTATTTTCTTCTTTCTCCTCTTTCTCCTTCCTCCTCCTCCATCATCTCCCCCCCCCCTCTCCTTCTCTTTCTCTTCCTCCTCCTTTCCCCCTCCCTCCTCCAATTGCTGTGTAATGTTGAAGATATTATTTGGGGGAGGAGTTCCTTGAAACTACCTGTTTCTGCCCCTCCTCCTCTCTTTCTCAGTCTTACATTAATAGTCAGGCTTTTCTCCCAAATTCTTCCTTTATTCTGCAAAGGGCTCAACGAGAAGGGATATTCTATGGCTTTTATACGCAAGGAAAGGGGCAGAAAGAAAAGAATCTGCCATAAATCTGATTTCCAGGAGAGGTTTCTCCTCCTTCTACTTCTGCACATGGGGGGGGGGAAAGTGGGGGGGGGTCTTTTCTAATAGGGAGACAATGGGAATGATTGTCCTGCCCCACCCACGCAGGGCGTCTGGATCCCCACCGCAGTTTAGCATGTGAAAAGATCAGCAGGAGTGAGTCCCCTTCACGTGAGGCTGTTCGCCCTACGGAATCAATAAAATTGATTCATTGAATGAATGAAATTGATTCATTCATCCTCAGAACGGTGGCAGCATTTGGGGGTTCACCCATTTGCCAAGCCCTTGACTTCAAGGGGCTAAAAACAAAGAAAGGGGGGGGGAATGACATTGGCATAGGATGCAGAGAGGAAAAGGCAAGAGGCCTCATCCAGTCTGCTTTAGCCTTAAAAAACAGCTGGGGGGCCATGCTCACATACCCTCCATCACAGATGCACACCTGCGTGGCCCCAACGCAGTTCCTTTGTCAATCATATATAAGATTACAGGTAAAAGTATTAACATAATTTGGATACATGAAAAGAGTTAAGTAAAAAAGGAATATTAGGACGGGGACAGGGGCGGTAGGCACGCGAGCGTACTTATGCACGCCCCTTACAGACCTCTTAGGAATGGGGGTGAGGCCAACAGTAGACAGTCTAAGGTTAAAGTTTTGGGGGTTTGGGGAAGAAACTACAGAGTCAGGTAGTGCATTCCAGGCATTGACCACTCGGATGCTGAAGTCGTATTTTCTGCAATCGAGTTCGGAGCGGTTTACTTTGAGTTTGTATCTATTATTTGCTCGTGTATTGTTGTGGTTGAAGCTGAAGTAGTCATTGACGGGTAGGACATTGTGGTAATGTCCTTGCCTTGCAAAAGTTCACCCTGCCTCCCCCCCCCCCCCGGGCCACTGCATTCTGCCCCCCTACCCCCAGACCCGCATTTCAAGCGTGCTGCACCCCGTGGAGAACAGGGCTTGTATTTCAGACCCGCTGCAGATACCTGGCCGATAACATTCATCGGGCCTTGTTTAGCCGGTTTCTCCCAGCCAGGGTGACCACAGGTTGCCTATTGTGTGTTGGACACAGATGGAGATCAACGGAGAGGAAAACTTTTTCTCCTGGGTCAGCTCCATTCTTCCTCATTTGGACTTGCAGGGCTTGGCCAGTGTCCAGGTAATCCTCGATTTACGGCCACCATTGAGCCTCAGATTTCTGTTGCCAAGCGAGACAGTTAAGTGAGTCTTGCCCCATTTTACGACCTTTCTTGCTCCAGTTGTTAAGTGAATCGCTGCATTTGTTAAGTGAGTAATACTGTTCTTAAGGGAATCTGGCTTCCCCCACTCCCTCCACTGACAGATGGTCGCAAAAGGGGATCGCATGACCTTGGAACACTGCAACCGTCATAAATATGAGCCAGTTGCCAAGCACCTGAATTTTGATCACTAGATCACGGAGATGCTGCAGTGGTCGTAAATGTGAAAAACGGTCATAAGTCTTTTTTTTTTCCAGTGTAACTTTGAAAAGTCACTAAATGAACTATTGTAAGTTGGGCAGAATAAGTAACACCCCGCTAAAGCTTAGGCTCTGGGAACTATTAGGCAGGAGCTGTCTTCACCCTCTTTCTCCCACACAGGCTATCTGAACTGCTTTGTCTCTTGCTGCTCTGGAATGCAGCCCCTCCCTCCGGGAATCCAGACAATATTCCACCGCAAAGTTCATCCGCAGAGTACTCCCCCCACCCCCGCATGTGTGGCAGAGACCCAAAGACCAGCTGGCCAGTAGGAGGCTCAGAGGCATGCGCAGCAGAGCTCAACTAGGGCGATGTGCCATAGGTTCGCCATCCCGGACCTACAGCAAGGAATCATTAAAGGGAAAGAAAGGGGAAGCAGAGGAGGGAAGAGAGGGAGGGAAAGAGGAAGGGAGAGACAGGGAAAGGGAGGGAGAGAGGGAGGGAGGGAGAAATGAAAAGAGGGAGAAAGGAAGGAAGGAATGAAGAGACAGAGAAGGAGGGAGAGGGAGAATGGGAAGGAGAGAGGAAGGAAGGGAGAGAGTGAGAAAGGGAGGAAATGAAGGAGGGAGGAAAAGAAGGAGGGAGGGAGGAAACATTGTTGTACTGTATACCTCCCAGAGTCATTTGCTTGTGAGATGGACAGCTATGTAGAGAAACAAAAATAAATAAAAAGAAAGGACATGTTCCAGCATCTCCTTTGTAAGATCTTCTCATTCAACAAGAATGGATCTGCCCAAAAAGAAAATCTCCGATGGGTGGGTCAGTTCCAATTTGGAGCCTGGAAAATGTCCAGTACACTATTTTTTTTCTTTTTCTCCTTCCTTCCTTCCTTCCTTCCTTCCTTCCTTCCTTCCTTCCTTCCTTCCTTCCTTCCTTCCTTCCTTCCTTCCTTCCTTCCTTCCTTTTTTAGTTTCTTTCTTTCCAGAATCCTTCCTGTTCATCAGTCTGTCATGTGGGCTCCTCCGAGACAGATTAATCGAATCTATATTTTCTTTAAAACGTTCCAAATGGATCCCTCCTCCATCCAGCAGATCAAATAATCGCCCCCTGCTTTTGTTGTTGCCATTCTGTGCCACTTTGCCTCAACAGCCGGGGAGGTTTTGCAAGGGTGGACGGGGGCTTTTTCCACCAGAAAGGAAACCCTTTCATATTCCCCCGCAAAGTTACCTTGCCCAGGGGCAGGAGGACCGGTGGAAAGGATGGGAGAGAAGAAAGGGCAGGAGAAACACGGGCAGAAACTCACATCCACAAAGACCACCCAAGAAAGAAAAAAAAAGGTGGGGGGGAAACCCTTTGCATTAATTAGTTTATTTCTCTCTCTGATCCAAGTCCTTATGAAGCAAGTAATGAAGTGTACAGGCATTAACAGGCTGTGGGGCTCACGGATCAAGCCGTCCCTGAGTTTAAAGAATAAAGTGTCCTTTCCTTTCCTTTCCTTTCCTTTCCTTTCCTTTCCTTTCCTTTCCTTTCCTTTCTTTTCCTTTCCTTTCCTTCCCTTCCCCCTTCTTCTCTTCTCTTCCCTCCCCTCACCCCTTCTTCCCTTCCCATCATTTTCCTTCCCTTTCTCTTCATCTATTTATTTCCTTCCTTTTCCCTTCCCTTTCCCTTCCTTCCCTTCCCTTCCCCCTTCTTATCTTCCCTCCCCTCTCTCCCTTTCTTCCTTTCCCTTCTCTTCATTTTCCTTCCCTTTCTCTTCCTCGTCTATTTATTCCCTGCCCTTTCCTTTCCCTTCCCCTCCCCATTCTTATCTTCCCTCCCTCACCCCTTCTTCCCTTCCCATCATTTTCCTTCCCTTTCTCTTCATCTATTTATTTCCTTCCTTTTCCTTCCCTTCCTTCCTTCCTTCCTTCCCCTTCTTATCTTCCCTCCCTCTCTCCTTCTTCCTTTCCCTTCTCTTCATTTTCCTTCCCTTTCTCTTCCTCGTCTATTTATTCCCTGCCCTTTCCTTTCCCTTCCCTTCCCCATTCTTATCTTCCCTCCCCTCTCTCTCCCCTTCTTCCCTTCCCTTCCTTTTCCTTCCCTTCCCTTCCCTCATCTGTTTATTTCCTTCCCCTTCTTCCCTTCCTTTCCCTTCCCCCTTCTTATCTTCCCTCCCCTCTCCTCTCTCCTTCTTCCCTTCCCTTCCCTTAACAATTGGGGTAATGATTCACTTAACAACTGGGACAAGAAAGGTCATAAAACGGGGGCAAAATTCACTCTAAAATGTTCCGCTTAACAACAGAAATGTTGGGCTCAATTGTTGTCATAAACCGAGGACTACTTCTAACTGGAAATCTGTTCCTGTATCAGGAAGAGATTATTGGGCAACTGAGAAAATAGAAGACGTTTGCTTATAGTGAGTCGCATAGCCCCAAACTCTCAACTTCCTAATAAATTCCCTCCCTCCTCACACAAAGATTTTGTAGCGGTCTTTGTGAGTTTGATGACAATTGTTTATCCATACCCGCCGTTTTGCCCTCTGTGCATCCCGTGTGCGTAGATTTGTAGGTTGACTTGAAAAACCCTAGATGCGAATGCTGGCTTGTCGGCATCAAGGATCATAGCTTTTCCAAGCCTCAGGAGTCCATCCCACCCCACCCCACCCCCAAATTCCCGCCTGGCTGATCTGCCTTTGATCATCACCCCTGGGTTTGCAAATGACAAGCTCCCCACAACGCCACCAAAGGGAAGATGATTTATTTAACTATCAGGACGTGGATCTGTATGTTTTTAAAAAAAACACACAAAAAAAACCCGGAAAATAGATTGTCAATATGGAAGATCAGCCAAGCACAAATACAGCCAACACACGTTACGATAGAGGAACGAAAACATCTGTCTGAGTCTCGTTTTCAAACAGACGATTCCCAAAGTCTGTGACCAGAGATAATGTTTCATCAGATTTGTCTGATATCTTTGCTGACCTTTTTCCTTTTTTTTTTTCAACGTTGTGATTTCTCTGCCTTCCTGCTTTTTTTTTTCTTTTTTCTTTTCTTTTTCTTTTCTTTTTCTTCTCCTCAAAAGACAGGCTGAAATTACAGGGATTTGCCAAATCAAGCAGATCCCAGGTGTATATCATTACACTGTTTGTAACTTCTACGCTGGAGGGATGCAGGGAAGACTACTTTGGCTTGCAAAGTAGACGGTTTGGAGTAAACCTGGGCTAAGGTTGGGCTTGTGGCATCCTTGGAAATGGGCCGGTTGGCAGCGCATGTACAATTAGAATTAAAAAACAGAGTTGGAAGGGAGAGAATCGGCCCTGCGGCACCCACAAGTGAGGCGCCTCGGGGCGACCTCTGCCCCGTCAACACCGTCTGCGACCGGTCGGAGAGATAGGAGGAGAACCACCGATGCGGTGCCTCTCACTCCCAATCCCTCCAACCGGCGCAGCAGGATACCATGGTCGATGGTATCAAAAGCCGCTGAGAGGTCTAATAGGACCAGGGCAGAGGAACAACCCCTATCCCTGGCCCTCAGAGATCATCCACCAACGCGACCAAAGCCGTCTCAGTGCTGTAACCGGGCCGGAAACCGGACTGGAGCAGGTCTAGATAGACAGTTTCATCCAGGTGCAGGGAAACTGATATGCCACCATACTCTCTACAACCTTCGCCGAGCGGGTTGGAGACGACGATAATTACCTAAAACAGCGGGTCAGGAAGGCTTCTTGAGGAGGGCCTCACCACCGCCTCTTTCAAAGGCGGCGGAAGACTCCCTCCAACAAGGAAGCGCTCGTAATCGCCTGGAGCCAGCCTCGTGTCACCTCCTGGTGGCCAGCACCAGCCAGGAGGGCAGGTCCAGTAAACACGTGGTGGCATTCAATCTACCCAGCAACCTGTCCATGTCCTCGGGAGCCACAGGGTCAAACTCATCCCAGACAATATCACCAAGACCGCCCTCAGACGCCCCGTCTGAATCGCCGCAATTTTGGTCCAGACCGTCCCGAAGCTGAACGATTTTATCGTATAGATAACCGTTAAACTCCTCAGCACGTCCCTGCAACGGGTCATCCCGCTCCCCCTGGTGAAGGAGCGAGTGGGTCACCCGAAACAGGGCGGCTGGGCGGTTATCTGCCGACGCAATGAGGGAGGAGGCGTAGCAACGCCTCGCTTCCCTCAGTGCCACTAGGTAGGTCCTAGTATAGGATCTAACTAGTGTCCGATCAGCCTCCGAACGGCTGGACCTCCAGGAACTCTCTAGGCGTCTTCTCCGGCGTTTCATCCCCCTCAGCTCCTCGGAGAACCAAGGGCGGTTGGGATCTGCGCGGGTCAGAGGCGCAGAGGCCGACACGGTCTAAAGCCCCAGCCGCAGCCCGTTCCCAGGCTGCGGCTAGTTCCTCTGCTGTGCCGTGAGCCAGACCCCCAGGAAATGGCCCAAGCTCCGTCCGGAACCTCTCCGGGTCCATCAGGCGCCTGGGATGGTACCAGCGTAATGGTTCCATCTCCCTGCAGTGTTGGGTAGCGATCAGAAAGTCTAGGCGAAGGAGAGAGTGATCTGACCATGACAAAGGTTCTGTGACTATATCTCTCAAGTCCAGATCCTTAAACCACTGACCAGAGATAAAAATCAAGTCCAGTGTGCCTCCCCCGATGTGAGTGGGGCCATCCACTACTTGAGTCAGGTCCAAGGCCGTCATGGAAGCCATGAACTCCCGAGCCACTGTTGATGACGAGCGGCAGATGGCAAGTTAAAGTCCCCATGACTAAAAGTCTGGGGTCTCCACTGCCACCCAGCAAGCACCTCCAGGAGCTCGGGCAGGGCAGCTGTCACGCAGCAAGGAGCCAGGTGCGACCAGCAAGCCCATCTGACACCTATGACCCCATCTCACAAAGAGGGATTCACACCCGGCAATCTGAGGTACAGTGGTCTCCCTCGGCTCTAGACTCTCTTTAATAACAACCGCCACCCCGCCACCCCTACCCTGGGCCCTCGGCTGATGAAATGCACGGAAGCCCGGCGGGCACATTTCAACCAGGGGCACGCCCCCTTCAGTGCCCAACCAGGTCTCAGTAACGCCTATAAGATCTGCGGCGCCCCCCTGAATAAGATCATGTATTAGGGGGGCCTTATTTGCCACGGACCGTGCGTTGCACAACATAAGCCGAAGGCCCAGGCTCTGAGGGTCTTGACCATCCGGGGAACGGGAAAAGTCCGAGGGATCGGGGCACGCGATCGCCTGCAAACATCGAGCGCGTGCCCCCCTAAACCGATATGATCCCCCCCTTCCGCCATATCTGCCCCTCCCACTTACTGTGCAAATAGAACCACCCTCATAAAAAGGAACGCGTTCTCCCTCCTTAACCTCCGAACCCATTAAATAGTCGCCGCGAGCGCGCGCAGGAACAGTTTATGTCCAGGATGCGAGGGATCTGCAAATATTTTCACGGCCCTCTTCTTGATTCGTGCAGTATACAGGTCCTCAATGGAAGGCAGGTTGGTAGCAATTATTTTTTCTGCAGTTCTAATTATCCTCTGAAGTCTGTGTTTTTCTTGTTGGGTTGCAGAACCGAACCAGACAGTTATAGAGGTGCAAATGACAGACTCAATAATTCCTCTGTAGAATTGGATCGCCTTGGGCTCAGGTGATCACCGTCGGCGACTTTCTGAAAAGCGAGGTCAATGAGGAAGCCAGTTTCTCTTAACAGCTCTCTTATTAACTGCAGTGATTCACTTAACGACTGTGGCAGGAAAGGTCGTAAAATGGGGCAAAACTCGTTGAACAATTGTCTCACATAGCGACAGAGATTTTGGACTCCGTTGGGGTCATACGTCAAGGACTACCTGTAGTATGTTAGCACAGCGGGAGTGCCACCAAGGCAGGTAGCCTCGCGCCATAAAAAACGGTGTTACGTGAAATTCTCCATTGTCCAAAGTCGTAATAGGCATAGGGAAGGTTGTGATTTGGAGTATAAGAACAGCACAGGCAGTCTTCGAGTTATGACCGTAATGGAGCCTGCCCATTACAGACATAACGTGTGACATGCCTGTAAATCAAGTCAATCACCTAACTGACCCAATTTTGTGACTTTTTTTTTGAAATGGTCATTAAGCGAATTTCTATGGTCGCTAAATGAACACCACAGTTGTTAAGCAAACCAGTGATTCATTATGGATGTGGTTTTGCCAAAAATCAAAAGTACAAGAAGTCCTCAACTTACAACTGCAATGGAGCCCCCATATTTCTGTTGCTAAGCAAGGCAGCTGTTAATAGAATAGAATAGAATAGAATTTTATCGGCCAAGTGTGATTGGACACACAAGGAATTTGTCTTGGTGCATATGCTCTCAGTGTACATAAAAGAAAAGATACGTTCATCAAGGTACAACATTTACAACACAATTGATGGTCAATATATCAATATAAATCATAAGGATTGCCAGCAACAAGTGAGCGGCACCCCATTTTATGACCATTTTTGCCACACTTGTGGAGCAAATCACTGCAGTTGTTAAGTGAATCACGCGGCCATTAAGCGGATGTGGATTCCCCCATTGGCTTTGCTTGTCAGAAGGTCGCAAAAGGGGATCATGTAACACAAACGTCATAAATATGAACCAGTTGCCAAGCATCCAGATTTTGATCACATGGCCATGGGGATGCTACAAAGGTCGTAATTCTGAAAAACAGTCCTCAAGTCACTGCTGTAACTTTGAATGGTCACTAAATGAACTGTTGTAAGTGCAGGACTACCTGTACAGAGGAACAGGAGGAAGAGGACCAAGACAACAGTCAGATAAAAGAGGTTTAATTTCAGGGCAAGAATTTAACCTGAGAAAACATCTCAGACAACACCCTCCCTAGTTCACACAAAGATAGGGGAGGGGGCTGAGTGTCAGCCCTGGAGGCCATCTATTTTTTTGGATCTTCAGGGCTGCCACACTTAGTGCTGTGGGAAACTGGGAGGGGGGAATAGGATAGAGTGGTGGAGATTTTAACATTCCTTTCTCTGAGAGTCAAGGACGTTCTGCCTGCAACTGGAGTGTTGTGACTGGGAGGCATCTCCAGTTGGGACGGTGCATTGATTGGACCATGTGACGCAGGGGTGATATTCACTTACCTTCGCTACCGGTACGCAAATGTGAGCGCAGAGCCTTTCGCGCATGCGCAGAGCATCAAAAACGGGATGTGATGACGTCCGGGCGGGTGGGCGGCGCCTCCTGTAGCTGCCGCTACCGGTTCGCCCAAACTGGATAGAACCGGCTAAATCCCACCACTGATGTGATGGACATGTGGGTGCAGGGGAAGGGGCTTGGACTTTCTTTTGAGTGGGGAAAACCCGGAAGCTTTCAGATTCAATATGACATCGCTAATAAAATGGAACGTTGAGGAATTTTTAGCCTCTTTCTTCTTTCGTTGGGGTTGTTACTTGGAACCTTGACACTCAGATGCATTCAGATTACAAAGTTCAGTTCCTGTAACTTTTTTGACCTCCGTCACTGTTGATTTCCGCCCTAGTCTATCCTGAAGGGCTGACCGACAATGAGCAGAGCTTGAGAGACACACAACGCAAGTTTACGCCGTCCGTGTATGCGTTTGTGTGTGCAGCAGATTTTTGCTCTTCTCCAAGGTCTTGGGAAATGGATGACTGTGAGCGAGAAAAGTTTATCCGGTGTTTGTTGATATTGTTGATATAGAGAAATAAAGTGAATAGGCATGAATTATGGAATATTTTGCACCAGTTGAAGGTTGGTGGCTGACTGCGGTAAGGGATATATGATGGAAACAAAGCAGACATGCAAATAAATATAATGTTTAGCAAATGGTGCAGTGCTGAGCGGGGAGTATCCGAAGGATGGGTGTTGCTGCTCTGATATTGATAGATAAATATTGGGAGCTGTCACTAATGGACAGGTTTGACAGGCCTCAGTAAAAAGCCCTGAAAACAGTATGCTGTCTTTGGCTTTTGACTTCCTTCCCTTTCTTTCTAAGAAAAAAACTTCTTACTGTGAATATTAAGCTTCTAAGTAAATGAAACACTGCATAGCTACATCCTTGGGGATTAGGAGCAAATGGAGGAGCCTGGGTGTTTTCCTTACCAGAATGTGTTAACGGAATAACAGAGGTGGAAGGGACCTTGGAGGTCTTCTAGTCCAACCCCCTGCTCAGGCAGGAAACCCTACACCTGTGATGTAGGGTGTAGGGTGCATGCCAGAGGTGGCTCGCAGAGCGCTCTCTCTGGGCACCCGCACTTCGCCAGCTGGTCTTCCGGTTTTCCAGCACGCGCATGCACTCCAGCCATCTGGTTTTCGGGTTGCCATTGCACCATTGCGCACAAAGACCAGTTTGCCCTTACGCACACGTGTGCTGGAAACCTGAAGAGTAGGTGGTCTTCAGGTTTCCAGTGCGCGTGTGCAGACGCGCATTCCAGTTTGGACACTCGGGTGCCGAAAAGGTTTGCCATCATTGCCCTACACCATTTCAGACAAATGGTTGTCCAATCTCTTCTTAAAAACTTCCAATGTTGGAGCATTCACAACTTCTAGAAGCAAGATGGCAAATCATTCCACTGGTTAATTGTTCTCACTGTCAGGAAATTTCTCCTTAGTTCTAAGTTGCTTCTCTCCTTGGTTAGTTTCCATCCGTTGCTTCTTGTCCTGCCTTCAGGTGCTTTGGAGAATAGCTTGACCCCTTCTTTAAAAAAAAAAAAATCACTTCCGGTGCTATTAGAAGAACATTGGTTAGAGCCAGTCGGTAATCGTGAATCGGAATAATTTGCAGCAAATGCTAGTTGGATTGTATTATGCAACGAGAAGCGTTTGAAAATTGGAGCAAAAATTAGCCTTGTTTGACAGGGAAGCTGGTGTGAATGGTAGCAAATCTGGTTTGACAAAAGTAGAGTAGGTAGATGAATGTGGGTACATTGGTACAATGTTTATTAAAGATAGGAAAACAGAAAGTGTTTAAGAACAGCTACCAGTGCTAATAGTGGGCAGACAATGATTGCTTGTTGGAAAGAAGCTAAAATTGTTGTGTATAAAATCATGCATCTCCCAACTTTGTCATATGGAAGGAGAGTTGGGTGTCTTAGAAGAAGAAAAAACAGAAAAATATGGGTCGTCCTCGACTTACAACCACAACTGAGCCCAACATTTCTGCTGCTCAATGGGACGGTCGTTAAGCGAGGTTTGCCCCATTTTACGACCTTTCATGCCGCAATTGCTAAGTGAATCCCTGCAGTTGTTAAGTTAGCAACACGGTTGTTAAGTGAACCTGGTTTCCCCATTGACTTTGCTGGTCAGAAGGTCGCAAAAGGGGATCATATTATCCCGGGACATGGCGACAGTTATAAACAGTCAGTTGCCAAGCGTCCGAATTTTGATCACGTGATCGTGGGGATGTTGCCACGGTCATAAGTGCAAAAAACGGTCATAATCACTTTTTTTCAGTGCCTTTGTAACTTCGAACGGTCACTAAATGAGGACTGTTGTAAGTCAAGGACTACCTGAAAAGCGGATGAAGTAGGAGTGGGGTGCTTTTTAAAAGTATGAGGGTCCCTCATGACCTTCTCAGGTCTCCTCAGAATCAAAATTATTTACCAGTCTATGTTGAAAAATAATACAATATTAAAATCCCATCAAACAATCATGAGGTGCTGTAGCCGAAGCGGATGCATCGATTTAAATTTTTAATACGGCAAATATCAATAAACATGACCCATACGAACAAATACCCTTTGGGGGCCTTCTATAATTTTTGAAAGGGAGAAGGCATTCTGAAATAATTTTTGTTTTTTAAAGAAACAATATTGTGGAGGTTTGTATGCCTGCGTTAGAGGAGCGAAGGTAAAAAGGGACAATTATTTATTCATTTTATGTATTTTATTACCCGCCCGACTCAAATGGCCTCTGAATGATACAGAATGAACATGAACCGAACAGAAAATTGAGAGACTAGCATTAAAAAAAAGGGTGTTTACTCATTTAGTGCTCTACTTATAATCTTTCTGTCAGTTTTGGAAGACAGTTTTCTTTTTGCTTCTTAACTGCCACATATTTTAGCTGGGGAAGTTGGGAGGGGTTGTTGTTGGAGGGATAGAAAGTTAGTCATAACAACATTCCGTATTCAAGGACTTTTGTCTGAGTCTGATGGAGACTGCCTGAAGATTGTATCCAATTGAGTGTGAAGAGTTGACTGGACAATGTGATGAATTTGTGGGTATGGGGCAGGGCTGTGAAGTATCAACTGGGTGTGGAAAACCCAGAAGCTTTCAGTTTCGGGTTTTCCCAGCTGTGCCAACATGACATCTCTAATAAATTGGAACTTTGAGGAACCTCAAGCCTCAGAGCTTTATTTCGTTGGGGGTGTTCCTTGGAACCCTGACACTTTCATTTAGTGATCGTTCAAAGTTATGACGACACTGAAAAAAAGTGACCGATGACCAGTCCTTGCACTTACAACCGTCACTACATTCCCCACAATCGTGTGATCAAAATTCAGGCACTAAGAAAATCAACATGTATTTTACGAGAGTTGCAGCATCCCAGGTCATGTCATCCCCACTTGCGACCTTCAAATCAGTGAAGGAAGCCGAATTTGCTTTAATGGCCATTTGATTCATTTAACAACTGCAGTGATTCACTTAACAACCGTGGCCCAAGAGTCCTAAAATTGGGGCACAATTCATTTAACAACCGCCTTGCTTTAGCCGTGGAAATTTAGATCCCAACTGCAGTCGTTAACTTGAAGACTGCCTATATACAGATCATCCTTGATTTATGACCATTTGTTTAATGACCACTTCAAGTTACGATGGCACGGAAAAAAGTGACTTATAACTAACCGGTCCTCGGACATATGAGAGTCAAAGGATCCTCAAGGTCACACAATCAAATTCAGGTGCTTAGCAATTGGCATCAGAATGGAACAACAACTATTTACGGGACCGCCTACTGCTACCGATTGCCTCCCACCGACCCATGCGCTCTCACAGAGAGGGACTCCTTAGGGTGCCGTCCGCCAAGCAATGTCGGCTGGCGACCCCCAGGGGAAGGGCCTTCTCTGTGGGGGCTCCCACCCTCTGGAATGAACTTCCCCCAGGACTCCGCCAACTTCCTGACCTTCAAACCTTTCGTCGCGAGCTGAAGACATATTTATTTATTCGCGCAGGACTGGCATAGAATTTTAGATTTTATTTGGTTTCTAATTTTTTAGTGGGTTTTACCGTTTTAAATATATTTTAATCTGGGCCAAATTTAATAAGTTTTTAAAATATTATTTTATCTTGTATTTATTCTGTTGTTCGGTTTTATCTGGCTGAGTCCTTTGGGAGAAGGGCGGTATTATTTATTATTATTATTATTTATTAAATTTTTATACTGCCCTTCTCCCGAAGGACTCAGGGCGGTGTACAGCCAAAGATAAAACACAATACATATACAATTAAAACCAACAATTAAAACCTAGCAAATTTCAAAAGGCTGATAATTAAAGTTTAAATTTAAAATTATAAAAAATTTTAAAAACCCAATAAAAACCCCAATTTAAGATTATAACTATAAAAACCATTATGCCAGTCCCGCTTGAATAAATAAATATGTTTTTAGCTCACGACGGAAGGTCCGAAGATCAGGCACTTGACGTAGGCCAGGGGGAAGTTCATTCCAGAGCGTCGATGCTCCAACAGAGAAGGCCCTACTCCTGGGGGCCGCCAGCCAACACTGTTTGGCGGACGGCACCCTGAGGAGACCTTCTCTGTGAGAGCGTACGGGTCGGTGGGAGGCATAAGGTAACAGCAGGCAGTCTCGTAAGTACCCGGGTCCTAAGCCATAGAGCGCTTTGAAGGTGGTAACCAAAATCTTGAAGCGCATTAAAAAATCTATAAAAATCTAATTAAATAAATAAATAAATAAATTTGCTATGGCCAACTCGCCAAGGCCAAATTTCCAGGGCCAACTCACCATGGAACAACTCAAAGTGGGACAATTTAATAATTCAATTTAATTATTTAAAACAAATAAAAAATATTTTAATTTTTGCCATTCCCATTTCATTTTATCCCACCTTTTGCATGGTTTTTTTGCATCCCACCTTTAATGATTCTGTTCCACCGTTTCTTGGATGTTAGTGTAACTTTTCTCCCACAGTGAGTTGTCCCGTGGTGAGCCGTGGTGAATTGGCCGTGGCGAGTTGGGCGCAGCGAATTGTCACAGACCTTTTGACATATATTTATGATGGTTGCAGCGTTGACAGGTCACATGATCGCCATTTCTGGCCTTCTCAGGGATCTTCCAACCAGCAAATTCAAAGGGGGAGGTCACCTTTGCTGAACAACTGTGGCAAAAATGGTTGCAAAATCAGATGCAACTCACTTAACGATCACTTCCAGTCCTAGCTGTGGACATAAGGCGAGGACTACCAGTCGAGAGAATAAATGAGAAATCAGTCCCAAAACAAATACAAGATGGGAAGAGTGAACAGTTGAAAAGGAAGGGGAAAAACTGTGAAAGTCAGGCAGATTGAATGTAGCTCTTCAAAAAGAGTAAAGAAGTAGAAAAAGTAATAGAGAAAGTAAAACCTGGATGTGGATGGAGGAAAAAATAGAGAGATACAGAGAGAGTCGGGAGTGGGTGGGTTGGTGTATATCTGATTTAATTGCATTTCTTTCTCTTTTCCCTACCTTATTTCTTTCCTTTACAATTCCTTACCTTTTCCCTGTGCTTTGAATGGCCTGTTGTGACCCAGGCCCAAGTAGGTAGTAAGAAACTCAGTCAGTGTAAAAACAATCAAACTTTATTAAAACAGCTGAGAATTACTTTTTTTTTTTTTTGTTTACATTTATACCCCGCCCTTCTCCGAAGACTCAGGGCGGCTTACAGTGTATAAGGCAATAGTCTCATTCTATTTGTATATTTTTTACAAAGTCAACTTATTGCCCCCCCAACAATCTGGGTCCTCATTTTACCTACCTTATAAAGGATGGAAGGCTGAGTCAACCTTGGGCCGGGCTCGAACCTGCAGTAATTGCAGGCTTTGTGTTCTTAATAACAGGCTGTTCTTAATAACAGGCCTTACCAGCCTGCGCCATTCACTTCATTCTAATTAGGGTGCCGTCCGCCAAACAGTGTCGGCTGGCGGCCCCCAGGAGTAGGGCCTTCTCTGTGGGGGCACCGACGCTCTGGAACGAACTTCCCCCTGGCTTACGTCAAGTGCCGGATCTTCGGACCTTCCGTCGTGAGCTAGAAACACACCTATTTATTCAAGCGGGACTGGCATAATAGTGTTAATTTTTAATTCGGGGTTTTATTAATATTTTTAAAATTTTTAAACTAAATTTTAATTATCAGCCTTTATTGTAATTTGCTAGGTTTTAAATGTTTTAATTTGTATATATTCCTGTGTTTTATCTTGGCTGTACACCGCCCTGAGTCCTTCGGGAGAAGGGCGGTATAAAAATTTAATAAAATAATAAATAAATAATAATAATAATAATTCTCAGCATAGTCCAACTAAATTAAGGCTGAAGCAGTTTATCCTCAATAGTTTTGAGGGCAAATGGAAGTGTTGTGACCCAGGCCCAAGTAGGCAGTAGGAAACTCAAGTCAGTGTAAAAACAAACAAACTTTATTCAAACAGCTGAGAATTAACTCATTCTCAGCAGAGTTCAACTAAATTAAAGCAAATTCCTCCCAACACAATTCCTCAGTCCTATCACCAACCTTGGTCCGATTAGGCAAACTACCAAAGGCCTTTCTTGGCAAAAATATAGAAGACACCGATCTGAAACAAATGCAACAAGACAAAGCTATCAACATTGTTTTCCGGCAGAGTCCAAAAACAGTCACTGGTATTTTAAGCCTTATGGGAGGGGCCAATCATCTCTTTGCCTTACTCCCGAGTTGTCCTTTTTGCTTGAGCTGCTCTTGCCTTCTGGCAGCTCTTCTCATGCGTGCATTAGGAACAGGCTCCTCCTGTTCCTCTGCCTCACTACTGTCAGCCTCTGGAGTCTGCACCTCACTCCCCGATGGCCCTGGCCCCATCTCTGCCTCCAATGCAGAGCCCTCATCCGGGCCTTCCCCAGCCTCCAGGACTGGCCCCTGTTCTTCCTCACCCTCATCACTGTTTGACTCCGTTGCCAGCTCCGCAGGCTGCTGGCGGACCACAACATGGCCTGGCTTACTGCAGAAGAGAATGTAGGTAATCCTATACTGGCAACTGTAATGCATTTATGACGGTTGCAATGTCCCCGGGGTTGTGTAAACCCCTTTTGCGACCTTCTGACCAGCAAAGTCAAAGGGGAAGCCAGATTCACTTAACAACCGTGTGACTAAGTCGCCAGCTGCAATGACTCACGTAACAACTGTGGCAAGAAAGGCCATAAAATGGAGCAAAACTCACACTTACATTTCTCACTTAGCACTGGACGTGTTGGGCTCAATTGCAATCGTAAGTTGAGGACTATTCGTATTCTATGAGCCTTTGCCAAACAACAATGAGTCCTTCGGGAGATAGGGCGGTATATAAATTTGAATAATAAATAAATAAATAAATAAACGCCGGTACTAAACACCCAGAATGGATTGGGAGAACTGGTGATAAGATCGTGATAATTGTGGAAGAATTTTATATGTTATCATGTCCCTTTGCCGGTAGGGAGAAGCGGTTTTTGGCTTAGGGTTACAAATAAGCAATTATTTAATCAGACTGCATTTTTATTTTTAAAATAAGTGATTTAAATAAAGTGAGTTCGATCCTAGGTAGAGGCAGATATTTCTCTCTCTGGGCACAAACTGCTGAACAAAACTCTGCATTGGTGACAGGAAGGGCATCCGGCCAGTAAACACTTTGCTAGCTCCATTCAGTTGCCCCGCAAGGGATTATGGGGTCGTTAAAAGATGATGATGATGATGATATTTTTATTTTTACATCCTTGGAAAATTCCTGTCCGTCATGGATAGGAATATTAGGTTCACGTGGTCCAGTTCGGCATGCATCGCATGGTAATTCCGTTGCAAAACCCAGCGTTCTAATTGACAATTTTAATTAAAACAACACGTTTCTAACTCTTCCACTTGAAGGTTTCAGAGGCTGGGAAGGGAAGACGGAGAAGATTTCATAGCAGTGAATAGGTTAAGTACTCCTGTTTAACTACCTTCTCTCTCTTGCTTCTTTTTCTCCTTCCCCCAATGCACCAAAGCTGGGTGACTTATGAGAAAGATTTGAAGCAGCAGAATAAACTATGCAAAGCAAGGGAAATCATGCAAGTTTCGCTTAATTTCATTAAACAAATTAATTTAATTAAAAGCAATTGTGCTCGTTTGCTTAATAGCTTTTAGATGATTTTGCTGCTGCGTTAAGAACGTAAGAGAAATTCAGCTCATTCAGGCTAAGGGCCCACCTAGTCTAGTTTCTTGCTTCACAGAGATGGTATGCAGATCCCTCATACCCCTAAATAGGGGGCAGTTCTTCCAGCTGTCACCCCCCCCCCCAGTGGTGGGTTGCTCTCGGTTCGATCAGGTTCTATAGAACCAGTAGTAAAACCAGCGGGAGGCTCCGCCCACCTGCCAAAATGTCATCAGTAAAGTTAAGTAGAACCTCCCCCGCAGTTCTATCCTCTTCCCCATATACCGATAGTCCTTAACGTACCACCACAATTGAGCCGAACATTTCTGTTGCTAAACAAGACTGTTGAGTAGAGTTTTGCTCCATTTTAAGACAATTCTTGCCACAGTTGTTAAGTGAGTCATTAGTTGTTAAAATTAGCAACACGGTCGTTAAGTGAATCGGACTTCCCCATTGACTTCGTTTGTCAGAAGGTCGCAAGAGTTCATCGCCTACTCCCGGGGGCACTGCAAGCGGTCGTAAGTGTGAAAAACGGTCATAAAGTCATTTTCAGTGTCGTCGTAACTTTGAATAGTCACTAAGTGAACAGTTGTAGCAGGACTACCTGATTCTGTAACAGCTTCGTTCTCTAGGCCAGGGGTCTCCAACCTTGGCCACTTTAAGCATGGTGGACTTCAACTCCCAGAATTCCCCAGCCAGCTTTGCTTGCTGGGGAATTCTGGGAGTTGAAGTCCTCCAGGCTTAAAGTTGTCTAGGTTGGGGACCCCTGCTCTAGGCCATCCGTCTGGTAAACTCACAAGATTAGTTTTTCTCACCATGTACATGTACAAATCCGAACTAGACTGTTGTTTTTTTGTGTCATATAATATATGTGGGGTATATGCATAATTTTGCAGCTGTTCAGATTAACAGAGTTGGAAGGGACCTTGTAGGTCATCTAGTCCAACCCCCCCGCCCAAGCAGGAGACCCTACACCATTTCTGACAGATGGCAGTCCAGTCTCTTCTTGAAAGCCTCCAGTGATGAAGCTCCCACAACTTCCAAAGGCAACTTCTGTTCCATGGGTTGATTGCTCTCAGTGTCAGAAAATTTCTCTTTATTTCCAGGTTTGAATCTCGCCTTGATTTATTTGTATTTAGTTAGCTAGTTGTCATGTTTATGTAATGTATATTGGAGCTGGAAATCCTTTGAGAGCTGTATGCAATGAAATTTCATTTTCATGTACTGCTGATTAGTGTACGTGTAAAGTGACAATAAAGTTATTCTAAGTCGAAGTTTAACAGAACTGCGTCGGGTCAGTTGTGGCTTTCCATCCTTAGGGGCATGTCAGTGGTGGGATTCAGCCGGTTCGGGAACATTCACGGGAACCGGTAGCTAAATTGGTGGCTGGCCCCTTCCCGTCCCTTCCAGGAATCCCCATACACTCAACTTTGGCTTCCAGGTAAGTGCAGGGAGGCACTAGGTTCAAAACAGCGCACAGGGGAATGTGGGTGCGGTGCTCCCCGCCCCCGGCAGCCTGTTTTCGCTCCCAGGAGGCTACAGAGAGGCCTACCAGGCCCAAAACGGGGTGCGGGGTGCAGCAAATCCCTCCGTGGCCCATTTTTGCTCCCAAGGGGGTGCAGGAGGCAAAGTGCTGTCTGTCACATCCCCTGGCCACATCCAATGTGGCCATGCCTACCCAGCCGGTCATTAGGGCAGACAACTGGTTGTTAAATTATTTGAACCCCACTACTGGGCATGTTCCTTGAGAGCCCAATCCTTCTCAACTGTTGTGGTCCGCCAGCAGCCTGCGGAGCTGGCAACAGAGTCGGACAGCGATGAGGCTGAGGTGGGGCCAGGGCCATCGGGAAATGAGATGCGGACTCCAGAGCCTCCAGAGACTGATAATAGTGAGGCAGAGGAACAGGAGGAGCCTGTTCCTAATGCACGCATGAGAAGAGCTGCGAGAAGGCAAGAGCAGCTCAAGCAAAAAGGACAACTCAGGAGGAGGGCCAAGAGATGATTGGCCCCTCCCATAGGGCTTAAAACAGACCAGCAACGGCATTTGGGCTTTGCCGGAAAACAACGTTGGTAGCTTCGTCTTCTGCTTCGTCTACGTCTTGCATGTATTTTTGTGACTTCTAAACGTTTGCCAAGAAAGGCCTTTAATTGGACCGAGGTTTGCCTAATTGGACCAAGGTTTGCGATAGGAGTGAGGAATTTGTGTTGGGAGGAATTTGTTTTAATTTGAGTTGAACAACGCTGGGAATGAAGTAATTCTCAGCTGTTCAAACAAAGCTTGTTTGTTCTTTTCACTGACGGAGTTTCCTACTACCTACTTGGGCCTGGGTCACAACATCGACTTCCTCAGGGGAAATCCTTCCCCAGCAAAAGAATCTGGTGAAACGCATTGCTGATGCTCTGTTAGGACTTAAATGCACTGTCCACAGCTTAGCACCTCTAAAATGTGCTTTGCTCTGTGTCTGTCTGCTTTCCTCAGAAAACTAATGCATGAAATATGAAGCCGGGCTGGGCTTTAACCACAGGAGACGCGATGCCCACTGCCTGGCTGTTTTTTTAAAAAAAGCTTGGAATTCATCTCTGAAAGGAACAGCGATTTCTGCGTATTTTGGAGACAGCGTGGCTCCCGTGACATTGATGTGTCGGCCACAGGGTGGGATGCTGGAGTTTATCTGAGGTTCATCGTTCACATGTTGCTTTGCAAAACGATGATTCTTCCTTGGCCAGCCACCAGAATTTGCTGAGCCGTGGAATATGGGAGTAAACGCTCGTAAAATAGTTCCCGGGAAAGATGTCAGAATATAAATTTGACTGGATAGAATTTTACAAACAGCTTTGCAGAGCGAATCAGTCATTCGTTAATTCTGATGTCTTCATTTTTCCTTCTCTTTTTTGCTCCGGAATTCAGGCCAAAAAGAGATCGGAAATCTACAGACTAGAGAAAGCTATACAGTTTTAAGAGTGGAAAGCGATCCATGAAGATCATCTAGTCAACCCCATACTCACGCAGACAATTCAGTGCAGGAATCTTTCCGAAATTCCCTTTCTATACAGCAGTAGTGTCCAACCGTGGCAACTTTAAGATGTGTGGACTTCAACTCCCGGAATTCCCCAGCCAGCCACAGGTCTTAAAGTTGTTAAGGTTGGTGTACAGTATTTGGTAGTAGACAACCTCTGCAAACAACCTTATTATTTAATACTGTAGTTGCATTTTTTTTCTTGCATTTTTACTCCAAGAGCTCAAGGCAACATCTGTAGCGTTTCCTTTTACAGTTACACAACAACCCTGTGAGGCAGACAGATTGACTATTCTAGAGTTACCACAGAAGCACTTGTATCTATTCTCTCCAGTCCTAGCCCAACCTCTCATTCATTCATTATTCATTCATTCATTCATTCATTCATTCATTTTCTATAGCCTCCCAATTTAACTAAGTGACTTTGGAGGGTTTGCAAACCTTAAATTTTAAAACAATTTAAATCAGGGGTCTCCAACCTTGGCAACTTTAAGCCTGGCGGACTTCAACTCCCAGAATTCCCCAGTCAGCAAAGCTGGCTGGGGAATTCTGGGAGTTGAAGTCCGCCAGGCATAAAGTTGCCAAGGTTAGAGACTCCTGATTTAAAGAATTTAAAATACATTAAAATGATGACAACATCCACAATACCAGCATTAATAAGTACAAGTAGTCCTCTCAACTTAACAAACAGAATTGAGCCCAAAATATCTATTGCTAAACAAGACAGTTGTTAAGTGAATTTTGCCCTATTTCACAGTCATTCTTACCACAGTCATTAAGCGAATCACTGCTGTTATGAAGTGAGTCACACGGTTGTTAAACGAACCTTGACTTTGCTTGCCAGGAAGTCACAAAAAAGAGATCACATGACCCAGGACACTGCAACAGTCATAAATTACATGGCAGTTCCCAAGAGACTGGTTTTTTTTTTTGATCACATGACCATGGAGATGCTGCAAAAACGGCCATAAGTGTGAAAAACGGTCATAAAGGGTTTTTTTTTCTGTGCCATTGTGACTTCGAACGATCACTAAGTGAACTGTTGTAAGTCGAGGACTATCTGTATAAATCAGGGGTGGTATTCACATACCTTCGCTACCGGTTCGCAAATGGGCGCTCGTGTGCTCCTGCGCTTGCTTTGCTTGCACGTGTCACCTCCATGCGTGCACAGGATCTTCTGCGCATGCGCAGAGCATCAAAAACGGGATATGATTTTATTTATTTATTTATTTATTTAAATTTTTATACCGCCCTTCTCCCGAAGGACTCAGGGCGGTGTACAGCCAAAGATAAAAACAATAAAATATACAAAGTTAAAATATCAATTTAAAAAACATATTCAATAATGGCCGAATTAAAACCGTCAATTGACCCACCTAAAATAACCCATATAAAATTACAAAAAGTTAAAATTTAAAGTTTAAAAATCAGGCCAGTCCCGCTTGGATGAATAAGTAAGTTTTTAATTCCCAGCGAAAGGTCCGAAGGTCAGATATTTGGCGCAAACCGGGGGGAAGTTCGTTCCAGAGGGTAGGTGCTCCAACAGAGAAGGCCCTTCCCCTGGGGGCCGCCAGCCGGCATTGCTTGGCGGACGGCACCCTGAGAAGACCCTCTCTGTGTGAGCGTACGGGTCGATGGGAGGCAGAAGGTAACAGCAGGCGGTCCCGTAAGTACCCGGGCCCTAAGCCATGGAGCGCTTTGAAGGTGGTAACCAGTACCTTGAAGCGCACCCGAAAGACCACAGGTACCAGTGCAGACTGCGCAGGAGCGGTGTTACCCGGGAGCAGCATGCAGCTCCCTCGATCACCCGCGCAGCTGCATTCTGGACTAACTGAAGTCTCCGAGTGCACTTCAGGGGTAGCCCTGAATGATGACGGGCAGGCGGGTGGGTGGAGACGCCGCTACTAGTTCGCCCGAACTGAATAGAATCGTCTTAATAGCACCACTGGCATGAATATAAATAGCAGCCATGGCGATTAATCAGTTAATAGTAAAGCCAAATAACAGCACCACGTTTCACATATACAAAGCTGAGGCCTAGAAACATAGCCAAGTTTTTAGAGCTTTGCAAAATGCTAACAAGGTTGGGGGCCATTCTAATCTCTGAGGTGAGGATATTCCATAAGGGTGGAACTGCAGCATAAAGTAGTCTTCACTACTTTATCACTACTGCCTCTGACACATTTATTGATGGATTAATATTGATTAGTTGCTTGAGAGAGAGAAAAATCCCCCATAATGTAATGATCATAGCTAAGTACTTTAGGCATTCATAAACTTCTCTAGAAAGAAAATGACATTGCCCGATGCGGTCAGATCCAAAGGTTTGCATTTGTAGGTGCTCGAAACGAGGTTGAATGCGATAGCACCTTGTCATTTATCTTCCCAAATGATCCAGAAAGGTAGATTGCATCAGACTCTGGAGGCTCCATAGTACAGTCATGCTCGAATTGTAATACAATTTTCAAGAGCAGAGGTGGGTTTCAGCAGGTTCTGACCAATTCTGGAGAACCGGTAGTGGAAATTTTGAGTAGTTCAGAGAACCGGTAGTAAAAATTCTGACTAGCCCCGCCCCCATCTATTCTCTGCCTCCCGAGTCCCAGCTGATCGGGAAGAAATGGGGATTTTGTAGTTACCTTCCCCTGGAATGGGGTGGGAATGAAGATTTTGCAGTAACCTTCCCCTGGAGTGGGGAGGATGGGGATGTTGCAGTAATTTTCCCCTGGAGCAGGGAGGGAATGGGGAATTTGCAGTAACCTTCTCCTGGAGCGGGGTGGGAATGGGGATTTTGCAGTAACCTTCCCCTGGAGCGGGGTGGGAATGGGGATTTTGCAGTAACCTTCCCCTGGAGTGGGGAGGAAATGGGGATTTTGCAGTAACCTTCCCCTGGAGTGGAGTGGGAATGGGGATTTTGCAGTAACCTTCCCCTGGAGCGGGGTGGGAATGGGGATTTTGCAATAACCTTCCCCTGGAGTGGGGTGGGAATGGAGATTTTACAGTATCCTTCCCCTGCCACACCCACCAAGCCATACCCACAGAACCGGTAATAAAATTTTTTGAAACCCACCACTGGTCAGGAGTTGATGATATCATTCATATTTAATGTAACATATTCAATCCTTGGACAAAAGATGATTTCCTTGTTCAAGTTGTAAATCATCTTGATGAGATATACAAATAATGCTCGACTTGCAACCACAATTAGAACCAAAATGTGTGTAATTAAGTGAGTGGCACCTGATTTTAAGATCTTTTTCTGCCATAGCCTGGTTCAATTCCCAGAATTTCCAATCAAGAGCCAAAGTGGTTGGAGAATTCTGGGAGTTGAAATCCATCTGCGCACACCTTCAGAATCATCCAGATTGAGGAACGATGCTTAGGTCTGCCTGTCAGTGTACAAGTGGTCCTCAATTTACGACCACAATTGAACCCCAAATTTCCATTGCTAAGCAAGCCATTGTTAAGTGAGTTTTGCTCCATTTCACCTTTCTTGCTTTTCTTCAGTTACGTGAACCACCGCAGGTGTTAATAACACGGTTCTTAACTGAATCTGGCTTTCCCATTGTCTTTTCTTGTCAGAAGTTTGCAAAAAGTGATCATATGACCCCAGGACTCCGCAACCGTCATAAATATGAGTCAGTTGCCAAGCATCTCAGTTTTGACTACGTGATCATGAGGAGGCTGCAAAGGTTGTAACTGTGAAAAACGATCACAAATCACATTTTTGAGTGCCGTTGGAACCTTGAATGGTCACTAAACGATATGTTGTAAGTCAAGGACTACCTGACTATTTGACGTGAACATGTACTCCCAGTACTCAATGTTTTTTAGTACTCGACGCGCTGCAAAAGGAAGAAAATAGAATAGAGTAACAAGTTGGAAGGGACCTTGGAGGTCTTCTAGTCTTGGAATACTTCTAGAAGACTAGAAGACTAGATTCTAGAAGACTAGTCTTGGAATACTTTACCTGACTCTGTGGTCTCTTCCCATAATCCTAAAAGCTTTAACCAAAACTTTCTACTATTGACCTCACCCCATTCCTAAGAGGACCATAAGGGGCGTGCATAAGAGCAAAAACGTGCCTACCGTTCCTGTCCTATTGTTTTTCTTTTCTTCTTCCTATATATATATATGCTTATACCTCCTAATATTTACTCATATATGTGTTAATATACTATATAATCTTTTTGTATGATACTTACATATATTGTTGTGACAAAATAAATAAATAAAATAAATAAATAGTCCAACCCCTTGCTTAGGCAGAAAACCCTATAACATTTCAGAGGCAGAGAAGAAATAGGAAGCTGGCCATGTTGGGAAGATTGCTGACGTAGGAAAAGGAAGAGAGAGAAAGTTATTCCCGGCCAAACAAGGGGTCACGTGGTAAGTCACGTGGTTTGCTTGGGACTCGTCCTTTTTAATTTCTCATCCCACCTCCTGGAACCAATTAACGACGTATACCGAGGCACCGCTGTATACCGTTATGTGGGACCTCTTGAAAACCCGATCGGACACCTAGCCGTTATTGGTTTTCTTGAGTGCTCTGATGGCAATCTCCTTTCAAGAGCTTTGCATGAGTGGGCGCTAATGGTGAACCCCGAGCTGAAGAGCAATGTGATAACTTCTCCCTGCACTAAGGGAGCTAAGCGCTGGAGCACTCTACAGCAGCCTAAATGCCAAAAATGACTGACATTTTTTTTAAATTTAACAGAATAACAAGAGTTGGAAGGGACCTTGGAGGTCTTCTAGTCCAACCCCCTGCTTAGGCAGGAAACCCTGTACCAGTTCAGACAAATGGTTGTCCAATCTCTTCTTTAAAACATGCGGTGTTGGAGCATTCACAAATTCTGAAGGCATGTTGTTCCATAGATTAATTTTTATAACTATCAGGAAATTTCTCCTTAGTTCTAGGTTGCTTCTCTCCTTGATTAGTTTCCACCCATTGCTTCTTGTTCTACCCTCAGGTGCTTTGGAGAATAGCTTGACTCCCTCTTCTTTGTGGCAACCCCTGAGATATTGGAAGACTGCTATCATGTCTCCCCTGGTCCTTCTTTTCATTAAACTAGACATACCCAGTTCCAGCAACCGTTCTTCGTATGTTTTAGTCTCCAGTCCCCTAATTACGTTTGTTGCTCTTCTCTGCACTCTTTCCAAAATCTCAACATTTTTTCCATATTATTGAGATCAGTGGTGGTATTGACTTACCTTCGCTATCAGTTCGCAAATGTGAGCATGCGCGCTCTCTCGCTTTGCTCGCACGCAACACCTCTGCATATGCGCAGGACCTTCTGCACATGCGCAGAGCATCAAAAATGGGACGTGATGACATCTGAGCAGATGGGCCACCGCTACTGGTTCGGCCAAACTGGATGTTGTTATTAGTTGCAAAGTCGTGTCCGGCCCATCGCAACCCCATGGACCACGTTCCTCCAGGCCTTCCTGTCATCTACCATCCTCTGGAGTCCATTTAAGCTCACGCCGACTGCTTCAGTGACTCCATCCAACCACCTCGTTCTCTGCCTCTCCTTCTTCTTTTGTCCTCCATCATTCCCAGCATTAGGCTCTTCTCCAGGGAGTCCTTCCTTCTCATTACGTGGCCAAAGTATTTCAGTTTCATCTTCAGGATCTGGCCTTCTAAAGAACAGTCAAGGTTGATCTCCTCTAGGACTGATCTGTTGGATGGACTTGTAGTCCAAGGGATTCGCAGGAGTCTTCTCCAGCACCATAGTTTAAAGGCCTCAATTCTTTGGTGCTCAGCCTTTCTTATGGTCCAATTTTCACAGCCATCCATTGCAACTGGGAAAACCATAGCCTTGATTATACACACTGGATAGAACCGGCTAAATACCATCACTGATTGAGACGCTAAAACATCCGCTTTTGTGAACTGAAATGTTTTTTTTACCTCATTTTTCCTCATTTCTACAACAGCCTAGGCCAAAGATGTTGAGACTCTAGAAAGAGTGCAGAGAAGAGCAACAAAGATGATTAGGGAACTGGAGACTAAAACATATGAAGAACAGTTGCAGGAACTCGGTATGTCTAGTTTAATGAAAAGAAGGACTAGGGGAGACATGATAGCAGTGTTCCAATATCTCAGGGGCTGCCACAAAGAAGAGGGAGTCAAGCTATTCTCCAAAGCCCCTGAAGGTAGAACAAGAAGCAATGCGTGGAAACTAATCAAGGAGAGAAGCAACTTAAAACTAAGGAGAAATTTCCTGACAGTTAGAACAATCAATAAGTGGAACAACTTGCCTGCAGAAGTTGTGAATGCACCATTACTGGAAATTTTTAAGAAAATGTTGGATAGACATTTGTCTGAAATGATTTAGGGTTTCCTGCCTCGGCAGGGGGTTGGACTAGAAGACCTCCAAGGTCCCTTCCAACTCTGTTATTATGTTATGTTAAAGTTTCTCACAGTTTCTCAACCCTGGCCCCTTGAAAATGGGTGGACTTCAACTCCCAGTATTCCCCAGCCAGCCATAGGAATTCTGAGAGCTGAAGTCCATTCATCTGAAAGTTTTCGAGATTGAGAAACACTGCTCTGGGGATACTTTAGGGCAGAAAGGATGGATTTCAAATGCAGTTGTGTGGCTGGATTTAGAGCACAATTGCTTTTCAGTGACAAGAGGCTGACAAAAGGGATCCTGCGGCTTAAAAGGTGGCATATTTTTCATCCAAAAGGTTTGGCTTTATTTTGGGGTTGTCTTCCTCTGAGCTTGATTCTCTCCCCGACCTTCCTAAGAATAGAAATGCATTTATTTTTTTCGCCATACATACATACGTCTGCCCCGGCTAACAGATCTATATCACTCCATGAGTTGTTTCTCCTCACAGCAGAAAACGTGGTTGCATCTCCATTTAAATGGGACTGACGCTAACAACCAGCTTCCCACTGTGTCGAGAAGTGGCAATTGAACACAGCGGGGAGGGCTGGTTTCTCCCAGATCTTTGGCACCCTCCGAGAGACGAGCACCGCTCTGTGTGCAGTGCAACCACCACAAGGGAAGAGTAGAGGGTGAGCGAGAGAGAAAACACACACACACACACGCACATAAACACACAAGGACAGAAAAGCTGGGGTGAATCTCGTTCACCATTCTGGGGCTCAGCAAAATAGCCTTGATATCATCTAGGCCAGGGGTGTGAAACTCAAGGCCCGCAGGTCGGATCTGGCCCGCAATGTGGTCGGATCCGGCCCTCAGGGCCGTCTTGGTCTACCCAATGCGTAGAGGAAAGAGAATTCTGCCTGGTCTACCTAATGCGAAGAGGAAATATGCAGACTAGTTTGGGGATTGGGTGTCAAGCTAGCCACACCCACCCAGTGGGGCCATCCATGCAGGGACCGCCGAGGTCAACCACAACCCTAACCCTCAATGAAATTGAGTTTGACAGCCCTGCTCTAGGCCAGTGTATAGAATAGAATGGAATGGAATGGAATAGAATAGAATAGAATAGAATAGAATAGAATAGAATAGAATAGAATAGAATAGAATAGAATAGAATAGAATAGAATAGAATAGAATAACAGAGTTGGAAAGGACCTTGGAGGTCTTCTAGTCCAACCCCCTGCTTAGGCAGGAAACCCTACACCACTTCAGACAAATGGTTATCCAACATCTTCTTAAAAACTTCCAGTGTTGGAGCATTCACAACTTCTGGAGGGAAGTTGTTCCATTGATTAATAGTTGTCACTGTCAGAAAATTTCTCCTTAGTTCTAAGTTGCTTCTCTCCTTGATTAGTTTCTACCCATTGCTTCTTGTCCTGCCTTCAGGTGCTTTGGAGAATAGCTTGACTCCCTCGTCTCTTGCGGCAGCCCCAGTTTCTCAATCTTGGCAACTTTAAGGTGGGTGGACTTCAGCTGTGCTGGCTGGGGAGTTCTGGGAGTTGAAGTCCACCCATCTGTTGGCAAAAAATAAAATAAAAAATGACGGCATAAAGTCCCCATCAGTCAATTGCAAAAGGCAGCTGTACTTAGATCAACTTACATCCTGCAATGATACCTTTAACACAGGGGTCCCCCAATCCACGGCATACAAGCAACCGGGCCGTGCCAAAAAGCGGAGCCCTATCTGCGGGATGCAGGCAACGTGCAAAACCACACTCTCTTCGGTCCATGGAAAAATCTTTATCTATGGAACCGGTCCCTGGTGCCCAAAAGGTCACTGCTCTAACACCATCAAACATCAACATCTACCTATCCTAGGACTTTGGGAAGAAATTGACAGATGGACCAAAAAGGTAAATCCAGTTTGAACATCTGGGTGGCTGTACAACAAACCATAATAAATGTATTACATTTGTCGTGGTTCATTGGTGGCCAAACCTGCAGTTCATAACTGGCAATATAAAGCGTCCTTTGCTTCAGGAAAGACCTAGATAATGTATGAGGGCTCAGCTTCTTTGAGAAGTCCACAGCTTGAGAAAGCTGTGGACTTTCCCCCTTTTGCTGGGGCAAAAATGGAAGGAAAGAAAAGGAGAGGCTAGCCAGCAGTAAAATGGCTGGTCCTTGGACAGCAAAGGTGACCAACAAGCAAGCAATGGAGTGCATAACACCAGACGTGTCACTGGAAGGAAAAAAATCACAAAACTGTGTTTCACTTATTTTGGCCTTCTCATGTGGGGAAATTCGGCGGAGAAAGCAATTATGTTGAAAAGAGTGAGCGGTAAAAGGAAACGCAGAAGAACATGGTGGCCGGACACCATCAAAGCGGACACCAGCCACAGCATAGAAAATCTCAAAGAAGTAGTGCAAGATCGGAAGATGTGGAGAGACCTGGCCCCATAGAATCGCCCAGGGTCGGACATGACTGAACGGATAACATCATCATCATCATCATCATCATCATCATCAAAGGTGGATGGACTCAGTTAAAAGGGGTGATAGGGTCACTGTTGGAAGACCTGAAGAACCAGGTTAGGGACAAATATCCATGGAGAAGTTCTAGCCGTGTTGTTACTAAGAGTTGACCGCAACTCTGAAGGCAGGACCAGAAGCAATGGGTGGAAACTAATCAAGGAGAGAAGCAACCTAGAACTAAGCAGGAATTTCCTGATAGTTAGAACAATTAATCAGTGGAGCGATTTGCCTCTAGAAGTTGTGAGGGCTCCATCATTGGAAGTTTCTTAGAAGATATTGGACAACCATTTGTCTGAAATGGTACAGGGTCTCCTATTTGAGCAGGAGGTTGGACTGGAAAATGTCCAGGATCTCCTCCAACTCTTTTTATTCGGTTATTCGGCAACCTCACGGCACATAATTAATCAATGGAAAGACCAAGCTCTCTTGAAAAAACCATAGGAGCCCTGCAGAGGTCGTATTCAGCGGGTTCACACCGGTTTGTGCGAACCGTTGGTGGAAATTTGGCCAAGGTCGCTGAACCGATAGTAATGGCCAGCTAGCCATGCTCCCCTGGTCACTGCTCGCTCCACCCACCATGTTCATTACCGCCATGTTCTTCACGCAAGTGCATCCCATTTCCTTGCAAGTCTAATGGGATGCGCATGCGCGAAGAACATGGCGACGGCAGCAGCTTTTTCTGTGACCTCTGGTACTTTTTGGCTGCCTGCGGCTGGGAGGCTTCTTTGCCAGCTGCTTTCGAGTAGCTGGCTGGGAGCCACCGAAAACTCCGGTCAGCTTGCCTTCCGAACTCTGGACCAGCCATCACGGAAGGTAAGCAGCCCGAATAAAGAGGCAGTGGTGGGGGAGGAAGCGGGGCTAGGGCTGGGGCTGCTAAAGGAAGGGAAACGGGGTTGACTGGTGAAGGGAGGGTGGGGTTAGATAGGTGGAAATTCCCAAAATTTTCCTATCTTTTCCTGTGGGTGTGGCTAGGTGGGAGGTCATGTGACTGGGTGGGTGTGGGCGTGAGTGACATCAAATTGGCCACGCCCACTCAGTCACATGCCTCTCCACCTAGCCACGCCCACCAAACCGGTAGCGAAAATTTTTGAAACCCACCACTGGAGCCCTGGTGATTCAGTGGTTAGAATGTAGTATTGCAGGCTAACTCTGCCCACTGCCAGGTGTTCGATCGTGACCTGCTCAAGATTGACTCAGCCTTCCATCCTTCTGAGATTGGTAAAATGGGGAGCTGGATTGTTGGGGACAAGATGCTGACTCTGTAAACCACTTAGAGAGGGCCATGAGGCACTACGAAGGGGTAGATAAGTCTAAGTGCTACTGCTATTGCTATTGCTAGAATGTTGGGAAGGAAAGAGAAGAAGGGGACAACCAGCAGCAAGATTGATGGACTCAGTTACAGGTGTGAGGGATGCAACTTTGGAAGACCTGAAGGACCTAGTTAGGGACAGAACTTCATAGAGAAGTTCTCCCCCCCTCCACAGTTTCTAAGAGTCAACCCCGTGGTGATGGCACCACATCATCAATCAATTAATCAGCCAACTCCAACCTGGTGGCACATCATCAATCAATTAATCGGTCAACCCCAACATGACACGTATGCAATCAATTAATCAATCAGCCAGTCAATCAATATAAAGACCCAGCTCTCCTGAGATGCCAGCAATGTTGGGAGGGTTGGGAGGAAGGAAGGAGAAGAAGACAATCAATATCAAAGTGAATGGACTCGGTTACAGGGCTGATGGGATCACCATTCAAAGATTTGTAGGACCAGGGTGGGGCAGAGAAAACTTAACTATGTGGTTGCTAAGAGTTGACCTTGACATTATGTCATTTATTTTCACAACAGCAACCCTGCGAGGTGGGTTGGCCTGAGAGAGAGAGAGAGAGAGAGTGGCCCAAAGTCACTCACTGAGTGTTTATGCCTAAGGCAGAACTAGAACTCACCATCTCCTGGTGCTTGGCACAAAATCGTCTTAACTCTTTCATGCCTAAGGCAGGACTAGAACTCACCGTTTCCTGGTGATTGGACCAAAGTCACCTAGCTCTCTTTCATCCTTGAGGCAAGACTAGAACTCACCTTCTCCTGATGATTGGCCCAGAACCGTCTAACTCTTTTTCATGCCTAAGACAAAATTATAACTCACTACCTCTGTTTGTAGCCTGGTGCAGTAACCCTTGCTTAGGTAGGAAACTCTACATCACTTCAGACAAATGGTGATCCAACATCTTCTTAAAAACTTCCAGTGTTGGAGCATTCACAACTTCTGGAGGCAAGTTGTTCCACTGATTAATTGTTCTAACTGTCAGGAAATTTCTCCTTAGTTCTAAGTTGCTTCTCTCCTTGATTAGTTTCCACCCATTGCTTCTTGTTCTACCCTCAGGTGCTTTGGAGAATAGCTTGACTCCCTCTTCTTTGTGGCAGTCCCTGAGATATTGGAAGACTGCTATCATGTCTCCCCTAGTCCTTCTTTTCATTAAATTAGACATACCCAGTTCCTGCAACCGTTCTTCATATGTTTTAGCCTCCCGTCCCCTAATCATCTTTGTTGCTCTTCTCTGCACTCTTTCTAGAGTCTCCGCATCTTTTTTACATCCTGGTGACCAAAACTGGATGCAATATTCCAACTGTGGCCTTACCAAGGCATTTTAAAGCGGTATTAACACTTCACGTAATCTTAATTCTATCCCTCTGTTGCAGCGTATAAAGTAAAGTAAAGAAAATTGCCAAACACCCAAATGCACCTGGTGAAGTCAAGTTGAGATAGGTTAAGATTTCAGTTGGAATGGAGGGGAAAATATATTAAAATTGGGAATAGAGAATTCTTGTTTAGCCAGGAATTCCGTCTTTTAACACATAAAACACACAAACACACACACGCTTTATTCCAAGTTGGGCTTCCAAGAAGTGAAATGTCAATGTAGCTTGCGATAGGATTGTCAAATAGCTACTCAAAGTGGTTTCGCCCCATTTTCCACCCGATCGATTGACTGACTGATTGATTATTTATTTATTTTGATGCTGAGGCCTTCTGACCAACATTAATGCATTTTATTGATGATTTGATTGTATTTTATGGATTATATGTTTTCAGAAGGCAAGAAAACACATCCTGATATGTTGATGGTTTTACAACCTAGATGTGGTGGTACAAAATCTGGAGGAGTCGAGATTTCTTTCTTTCTTTCTTTGTTTGCTCTCCATCTCATCTGGAGATTGCTGACGGGGGTGGAAGTGAGAAAGAAAACTGGAGCTGAGACTCTCCTAAAGGTAGTTCTCAACTTACGACCACAAGTACAGGCAGGTCCTCAACTTATGACCTCAAATTATGACCACAATTACAGGCAATCTTTGACCTACGAGTGCAATTGGGACCAAATTTCTAATCGTAAACCAAGGCATTCATGTGACCAGACCCGATTTTAATGACATTTTTGTGGCAATCATTAAGCAAATCGCCACAGTTATAAGTGAAATCATGGTCATTAAGCAAACGCAAGGTTCGTAAGTACGAATCCATTCCTTCAAATCTGCAGGTTTTTTTTTTGCCGGAAACTGGCAAAAGATGCCAGAAAATGGCAAAAAATATTGGAAACCAGCAAATTATGTTATTGTACAAGGGCCTCTGGTGGCTCAACAGACTAAGCAGTCTGTTATTAACACAGCTGCTTGCAATTACTGCAGGTTCAAGTCCCACCAGGCCCAAGGTTGACTCAGCCTTCCATCCTTTATAAGGTAGGTAAAATGAGGACCCAGATTGTTGGGGGCAATAAAAGTTGACTTTGTATATAATATACAAATGGATGAAGACTATCGCCTGACATAGTGTAAGCCGCCCTGAGTCTTCGGAGAAGGGCGGGATATAAATTCAAATTTAAAAAAAAAACCAAAAAAACTGCCCAGAGTCCCTCCCTGAGAGAAATGGGCAGTTCTTTGACAAACAAACAAATAAAATGAGAAACGTTATAAATTGTGGGGACGTGACTTCAAAACACTGGGAGTGGTCATAAAGGTGAGCCAGTTGCCAGGCAACTGAAATACAGTCATGTGACCACAGGGGGCGTGGCCCCTGACATTTTATGATGGCCGCAAGGGCTCTAGGGCAGTGATGGCTAACTTTTTCCGGACCGAGTGCCCAAAGTGCGTGCGCCTGAACCACCAAAATGCAATGCGTGTGCAGCTCCCCGCACATGCGCATGGCCCCCAGCACACGCTCCCCCGTATGCATGGCAGAGACCCGAAGACCAGCTGCCCAGTGGGAGGTGCGCGCGCATTCGCGGTGGAGCTGAACTGGGCTGACGGCTCATGTGCCCACAGAAAGGGCGCTACGCATGCCATAGGTTCACCATCACGGCTCTAGGGGCTGTTAAGCACCCATAATCGGCCCATCGACATTTCAAATGGTCATTAAGTGACCAGTATATCAGGACTACAAGTAGTCCTCGATTTATGACCGTAATTGAGCCCAAAATTTCTGTCGCTAATTGAGACACTTGTTAAGTGGGTTTTGCCCCATTTTACACCCTTTCTTGCCACGGTTGTTAAGTGAATCACTGCAGTTGTTAAGTTAGTAGCACGATTAAGTATCTCTGGCTTCCCCATTGACTCTGCTTGTGAGAAGGTCACAAAACGTGATCACCTGATCCCGGGAAATGGCAACCATCATAAATACAGGTAGTCCTTGACTTACAACACTTTGCTTAGTGACCGTTCAAAGTTACAATGGCGTTGAAAAAAATGACTTATGACCATTTTTTACACTTATGACCGTTGCAGCATCCCCACATAAGTCACATGATTTACATTCGGGTGCTTGACAACTGACTCATATATATGACGGTTGCAGTGTCCCGGGGTCACATGATCACCTTTTGTAACCAGCAAAGGCAATGGGGAAACCGGATTCGCTTAACAGCCGTGTTACTAATTTAAGTGCAGTGATTCACTTAATAAATGTAACAAAAGTTGTAAAACGGGGCAAAACTCACTTAACAAATTTCTCATTTAGCCACATCAATTTAGGGTTCCATTGTCGTCGTAAGTTGAGGACTACCTGTGCCTATAGTGTTTTGAGATTCAGGCGCTTGGCAAAGCAATTCAGGCGCTTTGTAGCATCCCAGGGACATGTGACCTCCATTTGCGACCTTCTCAGCCAGCAAAGCCAACGGGCGAAGCTGGATTTGCCTAATGACCGCATGATTTGCTTAGCAACCGCAGTGATTGTCTTAACAGCCGTGTGGGGGCGGAGTCATAAAATAGGGTGCATCTCGCTTAAACTGCCTTGCTTAGCAATGGAAATTCGGCTCCGCTGTGGTCGTAAGTCGAGGACTACCTGTAGTACAAAACTCAGGCCCTTCCCCTCCTTGCACATTTGGCTTCCCTGTATAAGAATTGCATCAGAATTCTCTGCGGGCCGTTGAAAGTAATTTCTAAAACAAATGTCATCCAAGTCAGGGGTCTCCAACCTTGGCAACTTTTAAGACTTGTGGACTTCAACTCCAGCTCCCAGAATTCAACTTCAACTTCAACTCCCAAAATTCCTCAGCCAGCTTTGCTGAGGAATTCTGGGAGTTGAAGTCCACAAGTCTTAAAAGTTGCCACGGTTGGAGACCCCTGATCCAAGTGACTAAAAACTTTTTTTTTTTTTTATAAAGTGGGGATGATTTTCCTACCTGGCACCAGAAGAGTTTGGAAGCAGGAGATAATTGCTGGGGACAATGCCAGAAAAGGCATCGGAGGGGGGCCGAAAGTTCTGCCTTTCTTAAGCAAAGCGAGGCACACTGTCCACAGCCCAAAGCCAGCAGGCCTCCTTCGCAGTTTGGCTAATCCTCTAATCTCTCGGATAATCTGTCCAAAAAATATACCTAAACCCCCCCAAAAACCCCTATAAAATTGGAGTGTGTCTCTGAATATAATACGGGGAGGGGGAGGATGGGGTGGGGGCTAATCAGGCATGGTGGTTGGAGAAAGATTTCCCCCCCTCCCGTTCCATTAATCACCTACCGTTGCCGTTTTATTAATTTTAAGAGGTGCTTGGTTTAATCTTGTAAAGTTAATGGGAAGGAGGAAGATTAGGGAAACCACGTGGGCTCCATAGAAGCTCGGATCGGCCTCTGGGGCTTTTTTTCCCAACGAGTCACACAATCCTAGCTTGGCAGAATCCATTGTTGGTAGAATTGCAATGAGAAAGATTTTCTACTTGGTATTCCTAACCGGACACTGTGTGGCTGGTTAATAGGACCAATAACGCTTGGAAGTTTCTAGTCCTCAAGGTTCTGCCTGAGCAGAGGGATTGGACTAGAAGACCTCCAAGGCCCCTTCTAATTCTGTTATTCTGTTCTGTTCTGTTCTGTTCTGTTCTGCTCTTTTCTATTCTAGTCTAATCTAGTCTAGTCTAATCTAGTCTAGTCTAGTCTAGTCTAGTCTATTCCAGTCTATTCCATTCCATTCCATTCCATTCCATTCCATTCTCTATTCTGTTCTGTTCTGTTCTGTTCTGTTCTATTCTATTCTATTCTATTCTATTTTACACAGTCTGACAGACACACAACGTATAACATATAAATATTTCCTATTTCTAAACAGCGTTTCTTAGTGGTCTTCTCTCGGTTTTATACCTTTCCCGCCCATATCACATTTGTTATTTTATTTTGTTTCTTACCCCCTTTTCTTTATTTACATTGAATTATCTAATATTAATAGCTTTACTTTTCTAGATTCTTATATATTTAAAAACTTTCCCTATCACTTCTTTACCTGTTGGTATCTCTTCCTGTTTCCATTTTTGTGTATAAGTTATTCATGCAGCTGTTATAATATGTAGAATCAGATATTTTATTTCTTTGGTATATAGTCTTGTAAAGATTCTATTCTATTCTATTCTATTCTATTCTATTCTATTCTATTCTATTCTATTCTATTCTATTCTATTCATCCATCTCAAATACACCCAGGGCATCTCATTTCAAATGTCCTGGTCTTTTTTTAAAGAGAAAACAATCCATCAATCTTCTTAATCTAATCTTCTTAATTTTAATCATTTTGTACTATCTTTTTTTGTTTTGTTTTTACCTTTTTATCATTTTGTAAGCAGCTCAGAGTCGCTGCAGCCCCTGAGGTGGGCAGCATGCTAATGTAATAAGTAAATAAGATATATGGTTTTTACTTTCTGGATGTAGCAAGGATATTTTTGTGCATGTTTGGTGTCTAAAAATTCTCAGTTTTGGATTAAGATACTATGCAATTCAGACAGTTGCAAGATTGGTCAATAATAGAAGCACTCTTTGACTTTCAACCACAATTGGAACCAGATTTTCCGTTGCTAAGCAAGGCAGTTGTTAAATGAGTCACGCCTGAGATTGACACCCTTTTTTGCCACGGTTGTAAATTGAATCAGTGCAGTTGTTAAGTGAATCATATGGTTGTTAAGTAAATCCAGCTTCCCACACTGACTTTGCTCGTCTGAAGCCAGTTGGGAAGGTTCACAAACGGTGAAGATATCGTCCTGGGACGAAGTAACCATCATAAATACATGCTGGTTATCAAGGGCCCAAATTCTGATTACCGGTACTTGATCGTGAGGATGCGGCAATGGTTTTAAATACAAGGACTAGTTTATAAGTTATTTTTTTACTTGGTGTGGTTGTAAATGAGTTATTTGTAAAATAATAAAGGCAGGATAAAAATCTAATACGTACGTACATAAATCGTGGCTAGTTTTTCATGCCTGTGCTGGGAAAAAAAGATGAATAATTAGGTATTATTAGGTGAATCCTGGGTGAACCCACCAAAATCACTGCCATAAAATGGATAAATAGATTATTAAATAAGTAGGTAAGTCCCTTGCATTCAGTGGCAGCTTCTTCTCGTGTGTAAGTAGCCCCCACCCCTGGATTATTTTACAGTTAGTCCTCGATTTATGACCACAATTGAGCCCAACGTTTCTGTTGCTAAGCGAGACATTTCTTAAGGGAGTTTTGCTCCATGGTACGACCTTTCTCACCACAGTTGTTAAGTGGATCATTGTGGCTGTTAAGTTAGTCCCACGGTTGTTAAAGCGAACCTGGCTTCCATATTTACTTTGCTTGTTAAGAAGGTCGCAAAAGGTCGCAAAAGGGGACATTGGGATGCTGATATGAGTTATCAGCGTCTGAATTTTGATCATGTGGCGATGCTGCAACGGTCGTAAGTGTGAAAAATGGTCATAAGTCCGGTTTTTTTTTCAGTGCCATTGTACCTTCGACCGGTTGCTAAACAAATGGTTGTAAATCAAGGACTACCTGCATTTGGAACGTCACAGGCTTTGTTTGGACTCTGGTTTTCGAGATCCGAGACCGCCTTTTAAACCGTCTCTTTCCCTCCTGTTGCAGATTCCACCAAGGGGATTACACTGTGGAGGTCAGCATCAACGATTACCTGGACATATACTGCCCGCATTACGAGATCCCGTTTCCCATGGATCAGATGGAGAGATACATTTTGTACATGGTCAACTACGAGGGACACAGCTCCTGCGACCATCGGCAGAACGGCTTCAAACGTTGGGAATGTAACCGGCCGGATTCTCCCAACGGGCCCCTCAAGTTCTCCGAGAAGTTCCAGCTTTTTACCCCTTTCTCCTTAGGATTCGAATTCAGACCAGGGCACGAGTATTACTACATTTGTAAGTACTGAAAGCTGCCCTACGCGCTTCCCGTAGGAACTGAGGAGGATGGAGTTCCCTGGGGTGGGGTGAGGGTTGGAAGGGGGAAAACGTTGTGTCCCGTACATGAAGTGAGGATTTTAGCCTATCAGGCTAGGCCTAGATCGGGGGTCTCCAACCTTGGCAGCTTTAAGCCTTGGTGGACTTCAACTCCCAGAATTCTGGGAGTTGAAGTCCACCAGGCTTAAAGTTGCCATGGTTGGAGACCCCTGCCCTATATAACAGTGATGGTGAACTTACGGCACAGGTGGCACAGAGCACCCGCTCTGTGGGCACGCAAGCTGTCAGCCCAGTTCAGTTCTGCTGTCCATGCGCGCGCACCTCCCACAGGCCAGCTGGTCGTCACGTCTCTGGCACACGTGCGCAGGGGGCGGGGTGTGTGCAGGGGGCATGTGTGCCACTCACGGGGTGTGGGATGTGTGCGGGGCCGCGCATAAATGCATGGAGGGGCAGGGCACATGTAGGGGACTGCATGTGCAGGGGCCACAGGCGGATTGTATTTTGGTGGTTCGGGCACGTATGCACATTTGCTGGTGCGCTTTGGAAAAAGTTAGCCATCACTGCTATATAACAAACTGGATTCAGGTAGTCCTCAACTTACGACCATTCAACGTTACAACGGCACTGAAAAAAGTGACCTACGACGGATCCTCAGACTTACAACCGTCACAGTATCCCCACAGTTATGCAATACATGCTGGGGTTTTGGCAACCGGCATGTATTTATGACCTTTGCCGTGTCCCAGGATTGCCATTTGCGACCTTCCCCAGCTGGCTTCCGACAAGCCAAGACAATGGGGGATGGGGGGGCAGATTTGCTTAAGAACCACACAGTTCACTTAACAACCGCAGTGTTTCGCTTAACAACCGTGGCAAAAAAAAAAAGATTGTAAAATCGGGCGCGACTCACTTAACTGCCTTGCACAGCAATGGAAATTCTGGTTCCGATTGTAGTCGTAAGTTGAGGACTTTCTGTAAATGCTGGCTGAGGTTAGGTTTCTCAGAAGTTCAGTTCAATCCAAAGTTGGGCTGTTTGAATGAAACGTTACGAAAAGGGGTGCTGGGCGACACGGAAGAAAGACCTGGAAATGTAAGCAGCTTGCTTATATTCCTAGATTTATTATGGTATATAAAGCTAAGAAGGGAGCAATCTGAAACAAAACAGCCCCAATCAGCCCCACTGTACCCCAAGATTGTGCTGCTGGAATTTGGCAATAAAATGGCTCATGGCCATAGAACATTGAAAAACAGAGTTGGAAGGGACCTTGGAGGTCTTCTAGTCCAACCCTGTGCTCAAGTAGGAAATCCTACTATCTCAGACAAGCGACTGTCCAGTTCAGTGGTGAAATCCATTTTTTTTTACTACCGGTTCTATGGGCGTGGCTTGGTGGGCGTGGCATGGCTTGGTGGGCGTGGCAGGGAAAGGATACTGCAAAATCCCCATTCCCTCCCCATTCAGGGGCTGTCAAGCTGCCTCTGATTATATTTAGGAAAGAATACACCTTGACTTCATTTGTAAATAAAGAAAAGTACTTTTACTAGATGCATCCGGACTGCAACAGTATAAAGTTGGATCTGAGACAAAATATGGCTAACATTCCATATTCCCTCGTTAGTCCCTCCTCCCCCAAGAGGTCAGGCAGGTCTGGTCCAATGCCAGCTCCTTCTCTGGGCCCCGTGGTAATCTTCTTCCTCCGTCTCTGGCTGTTAATCATCTCAGGAATGCAATGTCTGTTGGAAAGCCCGTGCTCTAACATTCTTGCTGATTACAAAGCATCAATCTCCCCTCCCCTTGATCTCATGTCAGACGACACTCTTAAAGGGCCCTCTCCAGTTAACCTGAATAGGATAGTAATACAACTTAAGTCCATGAGCTATTTACATTACACATAAAAAACCCATTGCAATCTAATTACTGAATATAAAGTGTACAAAAGGATGTGAGGATTGGAGTGGAGGCTGACAGGGGCCAGCCAGAGGTGGTATTTTCCAGTTCTTTGAACTACTCAAAATTTCCGCTATCGGTTCTCTGAACTACTCAAAATTTCTGCTACCGGTTCTCCAGAACCTGCTGGATTTCACCCCTGGTCCAGTCTCTCCTTTAAAAAACTCCAGTATTGGAGCGCCCACAACTTCTGGAGGCAAGCCGTTCCAATGGTTGATTGTGGTGGAGCAGTGGTTAGCATGCAGTACTTCAGGTTACTTCTGCTGCCTGCCGGCTGCCTGCCATTCGGCAGTTCAACTCTCACCAGGCTCAAGGTTGACTCAGCCTTCCATCCTTCCGAGGTGGGTAAAATGAGGACCTAGATTGTTGGGGGCCATAGGCTGATGTTGTAAACTGCCCAGACAGGGCTGTAAAGAACTATGAAGGATATGTCTTAAGTGCTATTGCTACTTTCACCATTAGGAAAGTTCTCCTTAGCTCTAGGTTGCTTCTCTCCTTGATTAGTTTCCATCCATTGTTTCTTATCTTGCTTTCTGGTCCTTTGAAAGCTAGGTTGATCCCCTCTTCTTTGTGGCAGCCCCTCAAATACTGGAACACTGCTATCATATCACCCTAAGTCCTTCTTTTCATTAAACTAGACATACCCAATTCCTGAAACTGTTCTTCATAAGTTTTAATCTCCAGGTCCTTAATCATCTTCCCTGCATTCTTTTTAAAGTCTCAACATCTTTTTTTATATTGGTTTTTTTTTTTGCTTTCTTTTTTTATTATTATTAAATTGTTTTTATTCAACGTTTACATCTTTAAATCATAATTACATTTTTACAGCTTTCCAATACTGGCATTTTTAGTAATATTCGCTATCTTTTGGCCGATTATATATGTACATTTTGTTCGTTACATACTTATATATATAATCAATACATTTTATATACATACCTACTACACATTAAATATAAGATTTCATTATAATATTTTCTCTTTTACTATACACTATCCATTAGTTTCCCAGCCAATCATACCATTTTTTATATTGTGATGACCAAAAAAAACCTGTGCGGTTTTAAGGTAAAGGTAAAGGTTCCCCTCGCACATACGTGCTACTCGTTGCCGACTCTAGGGCGCGGTGCTCATCTCCGTTACAAAGCCGAAGAGCCAGCGCTATCTGAAGATGTCTCCGTGGTCATGTGGCCGGCATGACTCAACGCCAAAGGCGCACGGAACGCTGTTACCTTCCCACCAAAGGTGGTCCCTATTTTTTCTACTTGTATTTTTACGTGCTTTCGAAACTGCTAGGTTGGCAGAAGCTGGGACAAGTAACGGGAGCTCACCCCGTTACACGGCAGCATTAGGGATTCGAACCACTGAGCCGCCGACTTGTCGATCGACAAGCTCAACATCCTAGCCCCTGAGCCACCATGTCCATCATGCGGTTTTACCAAGACCCAAAATAAAAAGTAACGGTAAAGTTTTCCCTCCCACATATGTGCTAGCCATTCCCGACTCTAGGGGGCGGTACTCATCTCCATTTCAAAGCTGAAGAGCCAGCGCTGTCCAAAGACATCTCCATGGTCAAGTGGCCGGCATGACTTAACGTAAAAAGGTGCACGGAACGCTGTTACCTTCCCACCAAAAATGGTCCCTCTTTTTCTACTTGCATTTTTTTACGTGCTTTCGAACTGCTAGGTTGGCAGAAGCTGGGACAAGTCACGGGAGCTCACCCCGTTACGCGGCACGAGGGATCCGAACCGCTAAACGGCCGACCTTTCTGATCAACAAGCTCAGCATCTTAGCCACTGAGCCACCGCATCCCCCGAGACCCAAAATACTCTCCTCCAAATCTGACTTACCCCCTTTGCAAGGGGTATCAGAACATCCATACATTCGTCTTGCAGTCACCCTTCAGAGGACTGAGTGGCAGATGCAATCAAGAGATTGTGTTGACAAACCCTCCCAAGTTTCACCCACCCCAATTTAGCTCGGAAGGATATTAGCGTTTCCCCCGGCACTAACTGGAGATAATCATCTAGTCTTGACTGGCAAAGAACCTTTTGTAGGTGAACGTGTGTGATTAGGAAGGAAGGGGAAGGGCTGTGTTTGCCATTCATGCCCTCCGTGCAGCCTCAACAAATTAAAAGCCACGTCTTAACACACATTTATCCACACTTAACCACTCGATCACTGGGAACTTTCCTTGAGAAAGTGTGTTTTTATTTATTTACTAGACCACCCCGTGACCCCTTGGGTCATCCTTTCAACCATATTTCCTTACCCAGATTCCTTAACGTTTTCAACAAAGGCAGAGCTTCCGATATACTTGAAAACTTCTTAAAAATCCAGGGAGGTATTCAGAGAAGTTGATGCCTCGAAAAGCAGCCCACATTAAACTGGGGGGCGGGGGGGGGCATAGATTCAAACCTCAGCAGATAATCCCGGGAAATGTTCTATGACATGTTGGTTTTGTGTCATAAACTGCTTTAGGGTCCCTTCTGTGTCATCAAATGTCTTATAGAATTTGCCACGTTTGACTCTCGTGGGAGTCATATGCCTTGCGTTTTGGAGGCATTTTGTGAGTTTTATCTATTTATTTGTTTGTTTATTTATTTCCCCACCTTTCTTTTTATAAATAACTCAAGAAGGCAAAAGGAGTCCTTCCTTTTCCTATTTTCCCCACAACAATATTTCTGTGAGGTGGGATAGGCTGAGAGAGGGACAGGCCCAAAGTCAACTCAGCTGGCTTTCGAGGCTGAAATGGGATTTGACCCCACAATCTCTCATTTTCTAGCATGGTGTCTTAACCATTCCACTAAACCAACCCTGGTTGAAAAAGTTTTGCCCTATGCTGCACTGTTTTGCCCAATTAAAGGCTACAGAAAATGAGAGGGTTAATTGTATATAGATTTTATTTATCAAATTTGTACAGCTGCCCATTCTCACAAGAAAAGACTGGGGGCGGTGTTCAGCAATTAAAAAAAAACAATAATTATAGAAATACAATCATTGTAAAAATGTAAATCAATCATTATTTTTAAAAAAAATCAAAATAAATTAAAAAGTAAGACAAACAAACCGCAGACATGGAGCAAATGAACTAGTGGAGCCATTTTAAGAGGTTAGTGATTATTGGTTCCTCGTGCCCCCCCTACAAGATTTTAGTGCTTTTTAAAGGAAGGGAGGGAGGGAGAAAGAAAAAAGAGAGAGAGGAAGAAGAGAAAGAAAGAAAGAAAGAAAGAAAGAAAGAAAGAAAGAAAGAAAGAAAGAAAGAAAGAAAGAGAAGAGAGATACAGAAAGAAGGGAGGGAGGAAGGAGGAAGGAAAGGAGAGAAGGAGAAAGAAAGTGAGAAAGAAGAAGAAGAAAGAAAGAAAGAAGAGAGAAAGAATAAGGCAGGGAGGAAGGAAAGAGGAAGGAAAGGAGGGAAGGAGAAAAAAAGAGTGAGAAAAAAGAAAGAGAAAGAAAGAAGAGAGAGAGAGAAAGAATAAGGAAGGGAAAAAGGAGGAGGAGGAGAAAGAAAAAGAGAGAGAGAGAGAGAGACAGAAAGAAGAAGGAAGGGAGGAGGAAGGAGGAAGGAAAGGAGAGAAGGAGAAAGAAAGTGAGAAAGAAGAAGAAAGAAAGAAAGAAAGAAAGAAGAGAGAAAGAATAAGGAAGGAGGAAAGAAAGAGGAAGGAAAGGAGGAAGGAGAAAAAGAGTGAGAAAGAGAAAGAAAGAAGAGAGAGAGAAAGAATAAGGAAGGGAGAAAGGAGGGAGGGAGAAAGAAAAAAGAGAGAGAGGAAGAAGAGAAAGAAAGAAAGAAAGAAAAAGAAAAAAAGAAAGAGAAGAGAGATACAGAAAGAAGGGAGGAAGGAAGGAGGAAGGAAAGAGGAAGGAAAGAGGAAGGAAAGGAGAAGGAGAAAGAAAGAAAGAAAGAAAGAAAGAAGAAGAAGAGAAAGAATAAGGAAGGGAGGAAGGAAAGAGGAAGGAAAGGAGGGAAGGAGAAAAAAAGAGTGAGAAAAAAGAAAGAGAAAGAAAGAAGAGAGAGAGAGAAAATAAGGAAGGGAAAAAGGAGGGAGGGAGAAAGAAAAGAGAGAGAAAGAAGAAACAAAGAATGAAAGCAAGAGAAAGAAAGAAAGAGAGAGAGAGAGAGAGAGAGAGAACAAAGAGAAATGTTGCTTTCTACCACCCATCTTAATCTCTGGAACTCACCGCTGCAGGATATTCTCAGGCTTGGTATTCTTCCCTGTTGCTTTTGTTTCTTAGTCTCATGTCTGCCTCGCTCACCCTCAAAGAATCTCAGTTTGATGTACCCAGGATCCTCCCCCCCTTCCCCCCCCAACCATTCTCCACAATATTATCATTTTGGCCAGGAAAAACAAGGCTGTTGACTAAATTCACATCACCCTATTGACCTCCTGGTGTGTCTCTCTAGTCTAGCTCTTTATTGTGGACATGCCTCATTGAAACGGAGAGGGCCTGAGCATCTCTCCTCTTTTGGCACAATTTTAATCTTCTGCCGAGATCTATTTTCATAATTAAAAGAAGAAGAAGAAGAAGAAAGGGGAAGAAATCTGAGAATGCCATGCCCAACTCCGACTTCTGATTACACTGTCAATCCTAACTAAGCAATCACAGCGACTGGTTTAATTAGCAAGAATGACTCTATTTAAACTCCATTGGGGCCTTGGGAATGGGGGATGCTTCGCTACCCAGCTGGGGCCACATTCTGAGAAAATAATAAAAATAAACCAGCGTTCAGCACAGAGCGAAAGAGAGCAGAGAGAGAGAGAGAGGCGAAGAAATGGCTCAAAGGAGCATTGAAAGTTCTGGGTGAGAAACATTAAAAGCCGCCTCGTTCCCGACCATTTTTTGACTTGTGAAATGATCCGGGCTTCAGCTTCTCAATGAGACCCCCTGGTCTTTTTCAGTTAAAAAAAAAACAAAATTTCAGTCTCATTTTTATTATTTTTTATAAGTAACTCAAGCTGGTGAGACATACCTAATACTTCTTCTTCCTGTTTTCCCCATAACATCAACCCTGGGTCGGGCAGAGTAAGAGAATGACTGGTCCCAAGTCACTAGCCGGGTTTCGTGTCTAAGGTGGGACTAGAACTCACAATCTCCTGATCGTTGGCCCAAAGTCATAACATAACATAACAACAGAGTTGGAAGGGACCTTGGAGGCCTTCTAGTCCAACCCCCTGCCCAGGCAGGAAACCCTACACCATCTCAGTCAGATGGTTATCCAACATTTTCTTAAAAATTTCCAGTGTTGGAGCATTCACAACTTCTGCAGGCAAGTCGTTCCACTGGTTAATTGTTCTAACTGTCACCCAGCTGGCTTTTAGGAATAAGGCGGGATTAGACTCACTGTCTCCTAGTGATTGGTCTAAATTTCACCCAGCCATCTTTCATGGCTAAGGTGGGACTAGAACTCACAGTCTCCTGGTGATTGGTTCAAAGTCACGCAGCTGACTTTCCTGCCTAAGGCGGAACTAGAACTCACAGTCTCCTGGTGATTGGCTCAAAGTCATGCAGCTGGCTTTCCTGCCTACGGCGGAACTAGAACTCACAGTCTCCTAGTGATTGGCTCAAAGTCACCCAGCTGGCTTTTATGAATAAGGCGGGATTAGAATCACTGACACCCAGTGATTGATCCAAAATATAAAAGTATTCTTTATTCTCCGTCTTCTTTCTACCCTTCCTTCCTCTTCCTTCTATCCTTCTTTCTTTCCATCTTTCCTCCTTCCCCTCTGTATTCTTTTTATTCTTTCTTCCTCTTCTTTCTACCTTTCCGACCTTCCCCGTTTCCTTTCTATCCTTCCTTTCTATTGTTCCTCCCTCCCTCTTTATTCTTTCTATCCTTCCTTCCTTTTTCTTCTATATCCTACCTTCCTATCACCTCTGTCTTTCTCTTCCCTTTTTCTTCCTTCCTTCCTCCCTCCCTTTCCTCCTCCTCTCCTCCCTCCTTCCCTCCCTCTCACCAGAGATTCAATTGGTTGCAAACAGTCAGCTTTGGAAATAAAACCAAAGATTGCACATGACATTTTCTGCCAGCTGAGATGAATGGCTTTCCAGCAGCCTTTCCCTCTTAGTCCGGCCACTTGAGCCCGCAATGTTTATTGTCCATTGGTTGCAGCAACTGAGATGCTGTTAACCAGAGGACTTGGGGGAAAACCTGCGCTTGTAAAAAAGCTTCTCTTGTGCCTCGTCCTCCCTCCTCTCCTCAGCCGGGCCCCTCCCGTCTCCACCCGGGCCTGTTATCAGACTCTGAGTCTGATAATGAAGATGAACGGCCTGTCATGCCTCCAGCCCCCAGGCATGGGGCCAGAGAGGAGGTCAGGAGTGAACAGACAAGCCGGAGAAACGTCACTCCTACAGCATGTGAGCAGGAAGCCAGCCACGTGCTGGAATTACTGACAGCAGATCCAGCTGAAGAGAATTCAAAGTGGGAGGATCCTCGCTTCTGGAGATCTGAGAGGCAACGCCAGCAGAAGGAAGGGAGGGGCAGGCCTGGATAAATGCTGAGTCATGGAGCCACACCCCACAGCCTATATAAAGGACCTGCTTGTGGCATTCCAACCTTGAGTCAAGCAAAGTCTCATCTAGTTTGCTGCTATAGGACTCTATCGCTGAAGTCACAATTTGGACTCCTGCCTGCCCTGATAAATCTCGAAGGAATTTGACAAGCTGCAGAGGCTTTGTTGCCACGTTTGATACGGACTTCCTAGACTCGGTCGTCGGAGGGGGAGGGGGACACGATAGCTTCTTCGTTAAGGGCAAAGGTTAACCGGGTTATATACTGCTTGGAATTCAACCCTGAATGGCCATCGTTCTCCAGGTCTGGCTAGCTGGAAAGAAAGAAGACTGAACTGGGGGACCTTTCTGTGTCCCAGTAGGCTACAGACTTTCTGGTTACACAACACGACACAACCGTTTTCTACTTGGACAGAGTATTTTGCTCACCCAGCCTGAGGCAGCTTGACTTACGACCACAACTGGGACCAGAATTTCTGTTGTAAAATGAGTTGGTTATAAGTGAGTTGTCCAATTTTATGACCAGAGGTGAGCTTCACATAATTTTAGCACCGGTTCGCCCCGCACCAAAAATGTGAGCTTTGCTCGTGCGCGTGGCTTGCACGTGGCTTAGAAAATATGGCTAAATAGGATGGCACAGCACCGGGGGTCGCCACTACCAGTTCGCCCGAACTGGCTGAATACCACCACTGTTTATGACCATTTTTGCCACAGTTGTTACTTGCAGTTGTTAAGAGAATCCGACTTTCCCAATGACTTAGTTTTTACGAAGCAGACCTCGGAAGGTCACAAGCCATGATCACGTAACTCTGGAACGCTACAACCATCATAAATACCTGCCAGTTGCCAAGTGTCCAAATCTGGATCGCTGCAACCGTTGTAAGCGCGAGAACTGTTTGCAAGTCAGTTTTTTCCAGTGCCGTGGTAACTTTGAATTGTTCACTAAAGGAACGGTTGTGTTGTGACCTAGGCCCAAGTTATTACCAGACACAATCAGTCCTAAACAAACATATTTTATTAGAACAACTGAGAATTACTTCATTCTCAGCATAGTCCAAATTAAGTCCAAAACAAAGTCCTTCAGAAAAAGTCCTTCGGCCTTATCACAAACCTTTGTCTTCTTTGGCATCCTGCCAAAGGCTTTTCTTGGCAAGAACTCCACGAAGTTCAGAAACAGGAGACACCAACAGGAAACAATTGTAGCAATGTTGCTTTCCTACAAAGAACCCAAGAGCCGTTGCTGCTCTTTTAAGCCTTAAGGGAGGGGCCAATCATCTCCTGGCTTTACTCCCAAGTCGTCCTTTTTGCTTCAGCTGTTCTTGCCTTCTGGCACCTCTTTGCATGCATGCACTAGGAACAGGCTCCTTTTGTTCCTCTGCCTCTCTGCTGTCAGCCTTTGGAGGCTCCGGAGTCCGTGCATCGCTCCCAGATGGCCCTGGCCCCATCTCTGATACAGAGCCCTCGTCTGGGCCTTCCCCTGACTCCAGGACTGACCCATTGTCCTCCCCAGCCTCCTCACTGTCCGACTCCACTGCCAGCTCCGCAGGCTGCTGGTGGACCACAACAGGTTGTAAAGGGAGGAGTACCTGTAATCCAAGCCATTTCTTGCCAATTAACACAAATGACGGCCCAAAAAAAAAAACCAGGAAGAGAGAGAGAAAAAATCTAAAGCTGTTCCCTCCCCCCTGTCCTATCAGCTGATAATATCTAAAGTCACCTCCAAATGTGCTTTTGGACATTGTCTTACAACACAGTGGGGTTTTGTTTAATCTTTTTGTAGCTTTTCTAACTCTGAGAACTTGCTTTGAATTATGAGCTGTTGCAAATGTGTCCCAGAAACAGGACAGAATGTAAGGTTTTTTTGCAAGGACAATTCACCTAGGAAACACACTGGAATCTTCATTAGAATCCGTCTTAAGCAAGGGAAACCAACCTCCGGGGCGTGTAGGCCAGCGCCAGGCCGCAACATACCAGAAACTAGGCTGCACAAACAAGCAAAGTCTCATCCACGGGATGCAGGCAGCACATGAAACCATGCCCCCTTCGGTCCACGGAAAAAACCTCTTCCCACAGAACCAATCCCTAGTGCCCAAAAGGTTGCGGGGCGCGGCGGTGCTAGATAGAATAGAATTTTTTATTGGCCAAGTGTGATTAGACACACAAGGAATTTGTCTTCGGTGCAGGTTGTAGATAGCGTAGATAGGTTGGGATAGCCTTGTTAGCACCCGCCCCTCTCTCCTAGAAGAATGAAATACTTTGAGAAATATTTAAAAAGGCAGGATAAAATATTTCCCCTAAAAGAGAAATGAAAAAAAAATCTTAAGGGAGACATAAACTCAGAGCTTCAGCTCCCTGCCCCCAGCAGATATTTGGTGCCCATTGAAAAAGACTGGGCCAGCCTATCTACAAAACAAAAGATCTTCAGCTCCAGGGTGATGGGATTAAGACATGACCGGGGATGGTATTCACTTACTTTCCCTACCGGTTCGCAAATGCAAACGTGTCCATGCATGCATCTGTCTTTCCGTGCATGTGCTTTGCTGGCACACGCGCACCTTCTGCGCATGTGCCCGCCCTAAAAAAACGTGGCTAAATAGGATGGCATAGAGCCGGGGTAGGTGGGTGGGCCCACGCACGATTTACACTACCAGTTCGGGTGAATCGATCCAAACTGGCTGAATACTACCTTTGTACATGACCCTCCAAGACATAATAGGATTAACCCATCTGGCAGTAGAGCTCCCCACAATCACCTGGGGACATTGCATGACCCTCCAGGCTTCAACCAAAGTTCTCAGACAACCTACAAAGTTAGTCATGACCCCTACAACAGCCAATAGAATACATGCCCTTGCCACAGGAACAGGAAGCTCAAGGGCAAGGCCCAAGAGAAGGTATAAATAACCCTCATTCTCAACCCCATGTGTTCAACTGCACCGGGACCTTCTGTTTGTTGGTTCTGCTCCATGAAACCATCTTTCCAATCAGCCTCCATGTTTCCAGTGTCTTTCTCCCTGCTTAGAACTGAACCCAGATAGACATTTCTTCCAACAGCCTTAAGAAGCTCCTTTGTCCTGCTCCTTCCCGATCACAGGTAGTCTTTGACTTACAACCATTCATTTAGTGACTGTTCAAAGTTACAACAGCACTGAAAAAAAGCGGCTTATGACTGTCCTTCACATTTACAGCCATTGCAGCATCTCCATGGTCACGTGATCAAAATTCAGATGCTTGGCAACTGGCATGGATTTATGACGGTTGCACTGTCCCGGTAATCATCTGATCAGCATTTCTAATTTTTCCCAGCTGGCTTCCAAAAAGCAAAGTCAGTGGGAGAAATCAGATACATTAACAATGGCATGATTCATTTAACAGCTGCTGGGGGATTCACTTAACAACTGTGGCAAGAAAGGTGATAAAAGGGGGGGGGGGAAATCACTTAACAACCATCTCGCTTAGCAATGGAAATGTTGGGCTCAATTGTGGATCTGTGGTAGTTCCTAGATGCAGTCATAAATTTAGCCATGCCTAATACCAATACTAACACTAATACTAATGGCTCAGTGGCTAAGACGCTGAGCTTGTCGATCAGAAGGTCGGCAGTTCAGCGGTTCGAATCCCTAGTGCTGCATAACGGGGTGAGCTCCCGTTACTTGTCCCAGCTTCTGCCAACCTAGCAGTTTGAAAGCACGTAAAAAAATGCAAGTAGAAAAATAGGGACCCCCTTTGGTGGGAAAGTAACAGCGTTCCGTGCGCCTTTGGCGTTGAGTCATGCCGGCCACATGACCACGGAGACGTCTTCAGATAGCCCTGGCTCTTCGGCTTTGAAACGGAGATGAGCACCGCCCCCTAGAGTCAGGAACGACTAGCACGTATGTGCAAGGGGAACCGTTACCGTACATCATTTGGGGAATCGGCTAGACCTGTATACACACACACACACAGAGAGAGAGAGACAGAGAGAGAGAGAGAGAGAGAACTTCTGAGGTATACTTTACAGCTCCGCGTGGCTGCGTTCCTACCAACTGCTAAATTAAAATAAAGAAAATATACAGGTTTAATTGGGAACTTGCGGTACAGCCTTGGCTGGCTGTTTCTGTTAAACCCACCTAAGGATGAGGGACCAGCGAATATAGGTAGGCCTCAATTTAAAAACCATTTGTTCAAAATTACAGCAGCACTGAAAAAAGTGACACGACCAGTCAGTCCTCACATTTACAACCTTTCAAGCATTCCCATGGCCATGTGTTAAAAATTCAGGTGCTTGGCAACTGACGTGTATTTCAGTATCCCGGGGTACTGGTAGTAGTGGTGTCAGGTGACTGCTATTTGCAGCCTTCCCAGTCGGCATCCGATAAGCAAAGCCAATGGGTGGAGCCAGATTCACTTAACAACCGCCTGATTCACTGAACAACTGCAGTGATTCACTTAACAACCAGAGCAACAAAAAAAAAGTTTGTAAAGCTGGGTTGGACTCACTTTAAAAACCCCTTGGTTACCAACGGAAATTCTGGTCAATGCAGGATTGCAAACTTGGTGTTTTTTGAAGGAACAGACAGGGTTTTAACCGTTCTTACTGTTTTCTCTGCTCCTTTAAAGCAAGAGTCTCCAACCTTGGTCCCTTTAAGACTTGTGGACTTCAACTCCCAGAGATCCTCAGCCAGCTTTGCTGGCTGAGGGACTCTGGGAGTTGAAGTCCACAAGTCTTAAAGGGACCAAGGTTGGAGACCCCTGCTTTAAAGTAATGTTTTTTCGACCTCAGCAACTTTCAGATGGGTGAAAATCAGCTCTCCAGCATGCTGGCTGGGAAGTTCTGGGAGTTGAAGTCCACTCGTCTTTAAAGTTGCTGAGGTTGAGAAACACGGCTCTAAAACATCTGTTTTTTCCAATCTCCATTTGTTCCTTTTAGCCAGATTATTGTTTCTTCTTCTTTTTCTTCTTCCAGTATACAATAACTTTTTTTGCACAAATAGCATCATTTAATGCTACTGCTCTGCATCTTCGCCTTTCTACCATCCTTCATTCCATCTTCCTCTTTCTGTCTCCTGGCTTTCTTTTCCTCCCCTCTTCTCCTCTTTCACCTTCTTTAGTTTATCTCCCTTCCTCTTGCTCATTTTTTCCTTCCTTTTGCTCCTTCATTCTTTCCTCTCACTCCGTCTCAACTTCCTCCTTCCTTCCTTTCTTCTTCCTTCCTTCCTATTTTTTCCTCTTACTTGTTCTTTCCTTCCTCTCTTCCTATTCCTTCCTTCTTCTCCCTCCTCCCTCTCTTCTCCTTCCTTCCTTCTTCTCCCTCCTCTCTTCTCCTTCCTTCCTTTCTTCCTATTCCTTTCTTCTATTCCTTATTCTCTCTTCTTCTTTCTTCCTTCCTTCTCTTCTTCTCCCTCCCTCTCTTCCTCCTTCCTTCCTTCCTTTCTTCTTCCTTCCTTCCTATTTTTCCTCTTACTTGTTCTTTCCTTCCTCTCTTCCTATTCCTTCCTTCTTCTCACTCCCTCTCTTCTTCTTCCTTCCTTCCTATTCCTTATTCTCTCTTCTTCTTCCTTCCTTCCTTCTCTTCTTCTCTCTCTCTTCTCCTTCCTTCCTCTCTTTCTATTCCTTTCTTCTATTCCTTTTTCTCTCTCTTTCCTTCCTTTCTCTCTTCCTATTCCTTTCTTCTTATTCCTTCCTTCTTCTCCCTCCCTGTCTTCTCCTTCTTTCCTCTCTTCCTATTTCTTTCTTCTATTCCTTCTTCTCTCTCTCTCTTCCTTCCTTTCTTCCTTCCTCTCTTTTAATGTTTTTAGTGAGAGATTACATAGGAGTAAACAGGGAAACATATCCCAGCTAAGCCTGTTAGAATTCACGTCATGTGGAACATTGCAAATTACGCTTCTTTGAGGGAGTTATATTTAGCAGACATGAAAGAGCCAGCATTACCTTCTTCCATAGTTTGCAAATTGGAATTCCATTAACCTTCCAGGCATTCAGAGGAAGAGGCGGCTTTACTTCACGAGTCACGCTTACAGGTCAAGGTTAAGCAGTGGCTTTTTCCAGCCAGAAAGGAGTGTTTTCTGTTTCTGATAGGGTTCTTTTGGAAAGAAGCATTTCAAAAATAAAAACAGCCTGAATCTCAATGTGAACCAGAACAGAGGCTGGCAGGAAGAGGGAAAAAACAGGTGGTTTTTAAGCTCAGAAGATGGGGAGAGACATATATAAAACAGAACAGAACAGAATAACAGAGTTGGAAAGGATATTGGAGATCTTCTAGTCCAGGGGTCTCCAGCCTTGGCAACTTTAAGACTTGTGGACTTCAACTCCCAGAATTTCTCAGCCAGCTTTGCTGGCTGAGGAATTCTGGGAGTTGAAGTCCACAAGTCTTAAAGTTGCCATGGCTGGAGACCGCTGTTCTAGTCCAACCCCCTACTCAAGCAGAGGATCTTATATCATTCCGGACAAATGGCTGTCAAGTCTTCTCTTAAACACCTCCAGTGATGGAGCCCCCATAACTTCTGGAAGCAAGTCATTCCACTGGTTAATTGTTCTCACTTGTCAGAAAATTTCTCTTTGGTCCTAGGTTGGTCCTCTCCTTGATCAGTTTCCATTTGTATCAACTCAAAGAACCCCTGGCTTGCTCTCAAGTTGCCATAGGCCAGGGGGGGATGGGAAACTGGTGAAACTGCACAGCAGCCAAAAACAGATACACATTCCATGCTTATCTCCCTCAAGGCTGTATCCCAGGGATACTTACAGCAGTCGAAGGGGAGTGACCTCTACAATCCTTGAAATTGTTCCCTTGGCGAATGTAATTGATGACAATTACATGAGGGGGCGGAGCCCATTGAATTATGGGTGTGGGTACGCAGACGTGCAACCCCCTGCGCAACCCCGCCTGCTTTTGGCACGTGATGGCAAAAAAGTTGACCATCACTGCCCTATACCATTTCAGACAAATGATTGTCCAAACTCTTCTTAAAAATTTCCAATGATAGAGCACTCACAACTTCTGGAGGCAACTTGTTCCACTGATTAATTGTTCTCACTGTCAGGAAATTTCTCATTAGTTCTAGGTTGCTTCTCTCCTTGATTAGTTTCCATTTGTTGCTTCTTGTCCTGCCCTCAGGTGCTTTGGAGAATAGCTTGAGTCCCTCTTCTTTGTAGCAATCCCTGAGATATTGGAACACTGCTATCATGTCATCCCTGGTCCTTCTTTTCATTAAACTAATCCTCACAGCAACCATGTGAGTTTGACTGAGAAATGGATTCAAGGGCCAAGGATTTGGAGCTGAGTTTGAACTTACAGCAATAGCAATAGCACTTAGACTTATATACCGCTTCACAGTGCTTTTACAGCCGTCTCTAAGCGATTTACAAGAGTCAGCCAATTGCCCCCAACAATTTGGGTCCTCATTTTACTGACCTCGGAAGGATGGAAGGTCGAGTCAACCTTGAGCCTGGTGAGATTCGATCTGCCAAACTGCTGGCAGCCAGCAAGTCAGCAGAAGTAGCCTGTAGTACTGCTCTCTAACCACTGCACCACCACTCTTATGACTTCCAGTCACTACCATGACGTGGGGCTTAGGTGGTCTGAGGAAGATGAGAGCTAAGCCAGAGGTTCAACCACACTGGACAGCTATCAGGAGGGGAATCAGACAGAGGGTGCCTCTTCCATAAACAATATAGTGAAATATAATTTACAGCAACTCATACCATACAAGGACCGTGCTAGGTGTTGGGAGTTCTGCACATCTGGTAACGAATGGGCTACAGAAGAAACAATGCAGTGAGGGGTGGGATTCAAAAATTAGCAACCGATGTATATAATTGGCAGAAAGATAGTGGATATTACTAAAAATGCCAGTGTTGGAAAGCTGTAAAAGTGTAATTATGATTTAAAGATGTAAACGTTGAATATAAACAATTTTTTTTAAAAAAAATTTAGCAACTGGTTCTCTGCCCCGTTGCTGGGTCAGTGTGGACATGGTGGGCGTGGCCTACTCAGCCACCTGCACCATGGGGGGAGGGGCGTTTTCATCCTCCCCAGGCTCTGAAGGCTTTCTTCGAGCCTCCAGTAGGGCAAAAACTGCCTCCCCAGGCTCCGTCCGGAGGCTGGAAACAGGCTCTTTTCCAGATTCCGGAACTTCCGGGAGGCCCGTTTTTCACTCTCGCAGAGCCTCCACCAAGGCACTGCACTTACCTGGCATCCCAAAATGGGCTGCGTGGAGACTCCTGGGAAGGGCGGTGCAGGATGGACAGGGCCAGCCAGTCCTTGCAACAACCAGTTCGGCGAACCAGATGTAAAGTTAGCATCCGGTTCACTGGAACCGGCTGAATCCCATCCCTGAGTGCAGTCCTGGACGCGGCTATGGAACAACTCAAAGAAATACAACAGGAATGCAGCTTGGATAAAAGAGGTGAGGAAGAATCAAAAAAGAAACAAAGAAAATAACTTGTAATAACAGGAGAAACAGTGGAGAAAAGGGCAAGGAAGATTAAGGGTACCTGCAGGAAGTGTCATTTGCCTGCAAGCAAGAACTGGTGGGCCACAAAACAGACAAAATACTGTAATGGGGGGAAAAAAAACAAAGATACTACGGTGTTTTGGGAATTTAGCATTCAAACAGATAAGCACCTGCCATACAACATCCCAGAAATAACAGTTATGCATAAGAAGGACAAACAAGTCTGGATAATGGACGTGGCAGCACCTGGAGACGGCAGAAGAGAAGAGAAAGAACTGAAGAAGATCACAAAATACAAAGGCTTGCAAATAGAAATACAATGACTGCGGCCAAAGCAAGCCATGGTGGTACCAATAGCCATAGGCACCTTGGGTGCAATCCCAAAACTTCTGGAGCACCACTTGCAACACCATCGGCATTGGCAAAATCCCCATCAGTCAATTGCAAAAGGCAGCTTTGCTTGAAACTGCTGACATCCTGCCATGCAAAATGGGACAACTCACCATGGTCAATTTGTTGTGGCAATTCGGGGCAAATCACCATGACCAAGCCACCATGGGAGAACTCGCCGTGGGACAAGAGTAACACTAATATCAAAGAAATATTGGCCTAGAATGTCTGTGGAGATTGTTAGTCATCCAGATCCGGGGTCTCCAACCTTGGTCACTTTAAGACTTGTGGACTTTAAGAGTTGAAGTCCACAAGTCTTAAAGTGACCAAGGTTGGAGACCTCTGATCCAGATCATGGTTGTCGCAAAGGTGCTTTTTCAAGAGGCAACTGGACTTTCTGGTTCTACTTTGAAGACGTTTCACTTACTCATCCAAGAAGATCAGAGCTGAAGAAGCTTCTTGGATGAGAAGCAAAATGTCTTAGAAGTCCAGATGCCGCTTGAAAAATCACCTTTGGGACAACCGTGACCTGGATGACTGAGAATCTCCATAGACATTTAGCTAAGCATTTTGGGATGCGGGAGTATGAATGGATTTCCAAAAATTGCCGAATAAGGAAACATTTGTGCTTCAGTTTGAGATGCAGACAACACAGACTCATCCCCAACAGCCTGGGCTTGTTTTGAAGGGACATAGTGCAGAAAGCATCCTGCAGAAAGTACAGCCCCACCATACAATCCTTTCAGCAGTTCCAGGAAGGCTCCACACCTGTATGCATTACTCAGGTGACCCTGAGGACATAGACAAACCTCCAAGTAGCCTCAACAGCTCTCTAAAAGGATGCAAATGACCAGCTGTCTGCAAGGAATATAAATCCTTCTGTTCCCCACCATCCAATCAGAGCTGAAGAAGCTTCTTGGATGAGAAGCGAAACGTCTTCAAAGAAAAACAAGGAAGTCCAGTTGCCTCTTGGAAGAGCACCTTTGGGACACATTGGAGCAGAATCATTAAAGAAAGGATGCCATAGGAAGGGTGTCATGCCCCCGTCGGAGCCTGAATCTGCAAAGGAGGAGGAGTTGGAGCTGGAGCTGATGGAGATCAAGGGAGGAGCTGGACGAGGCAGCCCAGGACCCCTCAGGATTGGAATGGCTTGTTAGCAGGGAGGAACAGGGGCAGGAAGACTGAGAGAGAGCAAGCAGTGGAGATGAGGAGCGACGGAGCTCAGGCAAAGACCAAGAACTGCCCCCTCCTGATCCCCAAGCATGGAGAGTGGAGAGAAGGCGGGAACAACGCAGGCCGACCTGATCTGAGGTGCTTGAGGAGAGCGCCCTACCCCTCTTGACAAGGCACACCTGGGGACAGATTTAAGGAGACACTTTGGGGAGGGGCATTTGTGGAGAACAAACACTGAATTTGTAGAGTTTGGTGTGTCGGTACAGACATTTGGAGTTTGCAGGACTGCTTACTTCTTCCTTACTTTGTGGACTCGATGCCTTGTTCCTTGTTTCGTGGACTCATTTCCCTGTTACTTTGCTTTCCTGGACTGGGCGCAGCCAGAGGTTGCCACGCTCTTTGTTCTGGGACTTGCCGAGAACGTGGGAGAATTCGGGGGGGGGGAATTTGGAGCATTAAAGGGGAGTTTGAACTCTTCAGCTGGCTGTGTGACCTTTGTGCCTTGTCCCGTGGTCATCACAAGGAGCAAAATGAAATGTGAAAGACAAAAATTGAAATCTTTTAAAATTATTTAAAATAATTAAACTGAAATGTTGGATTGTCCCGCAGCGAGTTGTTCGGCAACAAATTGGCTGTGGCGAGTTGGCCGCTACAAGTTGGTTACGGCAAGTTTTTTTTTTAACAAGTTTTTATTGGTTTTTTGAATTTCCCCCCCTACATTCATACATAATTTATGAGCAGAGTATTGGCCATATCATGTCTTATACAATTCAATATATTCAAATACATTTTACTTAATTACAATTTTTGTCAAAATATTCTTTTTTTTCATAATTTTTATTCATACCCCAGTATTTTCTTGCTCATTTCACTAAATCTCTTCTTTCGCCCTCAGATTTTAATTTCTCCATTTTTATTGGTATACATTCTCTTTCATCCTTCTTTTTTAACTATTTCAGTTTTTATCCTGATATATTCAAATATGTTCGAGGTTGCCTTTCTTCCATTTCATCTTTTTTCCTTTCACAGCAATCCCTTCTTCTTCTCATTCCTCTTCCTCCCTACTTTCTTCTCTCCTCTCCTACTCCTTCTCTACTCGACACCCCCCCACCGCAACAATACCTTTAATATTGCTTTAAAAAAATATCTACCTATCCTCATGTCTTTGGGAAGGACTCAATAGGTGGATAGAAATGCCCCATCCAGTCTAAACATCGGGCTGGCTGTGGGACCCACCCCAATAATAGGAGGAGCAGGAGGAGGGGGAGGAAGTGGTGTTAGCGGCACAGAACCATTTATATCAAGTAAGGCAAAGAAAGAGAAGGGATTTACGCAAAAGTGGAAGAAACAAAAGAGGTCAAGGGTTAAATGCAGTGAGCCATCTTGAGCCTTTTTTCAGATGGAGGTGAAAACTGGGGGATTAGAAGAGGATTGGTAAAAGACTGAAAAGGCAATGAAGCAAACTGCCTTCATCTCTTTTGCAAGGGTGTATTAAAACTTTGGCAAGATGTGGGTCTCTTTCGTAGTCCGGGTACTTCTCTCAAGCTTCCCTTGCCTCCATTAAGAGAGCATCCACAGAGGATGGTCCAAAAAAAAATATTAAAAAAAATGTCAAAATGGAGGCCCCACAGGTGTGGTCCTGCATCACACTTTTTTTTTTAAATGGTGATTTGCTTAATGTCTGCTGCAAAAAAACATCCTAAATCAACTGTCCCGATTTATGACCTTAACAGGCAAGGCTCCATTATGGCCGTAAGTCGAGGACTACCTGTACCATCTAATCAGTGCTTCCGTATTTTTCGGACTATAAGACGCACCTAAATTTGGAAGAGGAAAACAACAAAAAAAAAGTTTTTTGGCCCTTTTCCAGTCTTTTTTTGGCCTGTTTCCAAGGTTTTTTTTTAGCCTGTTTCCAAGGCTTTTTCAACCCGTTTTTGAGGCTTTTGGGGGCCATTTTCAAGGCTTTTTTTGACCCATTTGGGGGGCTTTTTTCAGCCTGCTCCCAAGGCTTTTTCAACTCGTTTTTGAGGCTTTTGGGGAGCCATTTTCAAGGCTTTTTCGGCCTGTTTTCTAGGCTTTTGGGGGGCCTGTTTTCGAAGCTTTTTTCAGCCCATTTTTGAGGCTTTTTGTGGCCATTTTTGTGGCTTTTTCAGCGCGTTTTGAGGCCATTTTGAGGCTTTTGGGGCCATTTTCCAGGGTTTTGGCCTGTTTCAAGGCTTTTTGGCCTGTTTCAAGGTTTTTTAGCCTGTTTCAAGGCTTTTCAACCCGTTTTGAGGCTTTTGGGGCCATTTTCAAGGCTTTTTGACCCATTTGGGGGCTTTTTCAGCCTGCTCCCAAGGCTTTTTCAACTCGTTTTTGAGGCTTTTGGGGAGCCATTTTCAAGGCTTTTTCGGCCTGTTTTCTAGGCTTTTGGGGGGCCTGTTTTCGAAGCTTTTTTCAGCCCATTTTTGAGGCTTTTTGTGGCCATTTTTGTGGCTTTTTCAGCCCGTTTTTGAGGCCATTTTTGAGGCTTTTGGGGGGCCATTTTCCAGGGTTTTTTTGGCCTGTTTTCTAGGCTTTTGAGGAGCTGTTTTTGAGGGTTTTTTCAGCCCATTTTTGAGGCTTTTTGGGGCCATTTTTGAGACTTTTGGGGGGCTGTTTTCAAGGCTTTTTTCGGTCCATTTTTTGGCTTTTTTCAGCCTGTTTTTTTTTCCTGAAAAAACAGTCCAGAAAAAGCCTCAAAAATGGGCCCAAAAAGCTTCAAAAAGGCCAAAAAAAGGCCCAAAAACAGGGCATGCGGAGGCCAAAAAATGGCTGGCGGGTGAGCGGGGCTTCGGTAAAATATTTGTTTTATAAGACCCACAGACATTTTCGCCCGCTTTTGGGAGACAAAAAAGTACATCTTACAGTCTGAAAAACTCTTAGCAACTATTTGGATAGATTTTCTCTGTGACGATCCTAATCCGGTCCTTCAGGCCATCATACCCCTGTGACTTGAGTATGTCTATTTACATCTGCTCATCCTCTTCTTCTCTATCCTTCTGCCTTTCCCATTATCAGATCCAGAGAGCTGGGTCTTCGCAATCATGGGTCCTAAATGGGATCATTTTGAGCCTGGTCCTTGGTGCCTCGAGGGGGGAGATCTCTGGGTTGATTCGTTCAATGACCTAAGTTTCTTTGCTTGGATTCTCAGCCATCTTCTGCTACACCAACATTCAGAAGCGTCAACACTCTTCCTGTCCCGCTTCCTCTTTGAAGTCCAACTTTCACTTCCAGAGGGGATCACAGGGAATACTGTGGCTTGCACAATTCTGATGTGTATTTGTGTGTGTGTAGTGTGCGCGTGTGCACACATCACACGCAGGGCCTTTGGTGAGTCTGAGTGAAGTGCCTTTTTAAGTGATGTGGATTTGGGTTTTTTGCTCCTCTCATTTGCTGTCTTTTACTCTTTTATTATTGAACAGTTTTATTCTTTTTAGTATTCTTATTTGTGAACCTATTTTTAAAATTACATTTGTATACTGCCTGGCTTCCTGCCACGCTAAGAATTTATGTCAGAAAGAATTCCTTTCTCTTTCCTTTGCGTGATTTTGGGCCAATCATCACAAAGCAATAAGTTCTAGTCCCACCTTAGGCATGTAAGCCGGCTACGTGACTTTGGGCCAGTCACCAGGAGACTGGGAGTTCTAGTCCTGCCTTAGGCAGGAAAGCTGGCTGGGTAATTCTGGGCCAGTCAGTATCTCTCAACCCATAGGTTGTTGTAGAAAAAATAGCAAGAGAAAGGTTATGTTCAGCAATTATTTATAAATATAATAAAGATGAGCTAATATAATATTTGTAATTATTTGATTTGGTTTATATAATACATAGCACTCACTCCACGTGATTTTTTTTAAAAAAATGAATATATAAAGAATTGTTTGGAAGGGAGGGTGACATACCCAGAGTCTTAAGTTAGGTACCTTCCAAATCTTTAATACTCCAAGCCCAAAAGTTTTGCCATCCCTTCCTGCCATCCGATTATCTCTTTCAACGCCTTTATGGCTGTCCTAGCATGGAATGGAACAACTTGCTGTAGCAACTCACCACGGCGGGACAACTCATAATGCAGGACAATTCTATTTCATTATTTAAAATAAATAAAAATTATCTTTATTTTTGCCATTTGCAATTAATTCTGTCCCTCTTTCGGCATCCTTTATTCAATGATTCTAGTCCACCATTTCTTTGATGTTAGTGTAACTCTTGTCCCGCAGTGAGTTGTCCATGGTGAGTTGTTCATGGCGAATTGTCATAGACAGGCCCTACCAAGTGCTAATCTATGACATCTTTCTTGACCACTGGTTCCTTTGCTCTTGACATTTAATCCTCTAAGAGTTCTTAAAATCTTTGTGAGCTGTGTTCTGTCCCCCTTGCCTCAGTCCGAGCAATGACTTAATTAGCCGGCAACTATCAGCTTCTGGCAGCAAACTAGCAAGCGTCTGCCAAGTGTCTCTGTTATCTCGCTTGATGCCGATGAGTCAACCAGAAACAAACAGTACTTCAGCTCTAGTTAAGCAGTTGATTTGCTTGCCATGAAGTGGTATAGCAGCTCTTGCTGCTTTTATATCTTGTGGGGTGTGGCTCCATGACTCAGCACTTCCTAGGCCTGCCCCACCCCTGCTTCTGTTGTTCCCACCTCTCCTGCCTACGAAACCTAGGGTCCAGCCAGGCCTGATTGCCCTCAGCTGGGTCTGGAGGCGTGGCCTGGGGGGAGAGAAAGAGTCAGGGGACGGAGGCCTTGTTATCTCCTTCACCTGGCCTGCCTCTGGCTCCTGGAGCTGAGCCAGGGAAGCCGGTGCTCCCGAGGTAAGTCCTGATGGCCCTTCCCCCTCACTTTCCGAGTCATTTTCTGGCAGGGGCCCCGGCTCGAGGGGTGCAGACACAACAAACTGCGGTGACCAGGTGCTGTGGAAGAACCCGGCAATTTTTTTTTATTTATTTTTTTGCATTTATATCCCGCCCTTCTCCGAAGACTCAGGGCGGCTTACACTATGTTAGCAATAATCTTCATCCTATTTGTATATTTATATACAAAGTCAACTTATTGCCCCCAACAATCTGGGTCCTCATTTTACCTACCTTATAAAGGATGGAAGGCTGAGTCAACCTTGGGCCTGGTGGGACTAGAACCTGCAGTAATTTGTTAAATGTATGTTATTCTGTCACTCTTCTTTTTCGATGGTTGCTTTTAGTTAACCCTCAGGAGGAGTGTATGTGCGGGCACTCATAAAACCCAGCCCCTGAATGCAATCACTCAAAAGTTTCTTTCTTTCCCTCAGTTTGAAGGAGCCCAGAGATAAATGTCTATAGCTATCAATAAAACACTGCAGAAAGAGAAGACTCGGCAGAGGCCAACATACCTAAGTTGAATCTATGTCACTTTTGTTTTCATTGATCGATGGGGGGGGGGGGGGTTATACTGGTGGAAGGAAAAGAAGCTAAAGGACACTTCCTCTATTAAATTTTAGAAATGTGCCTGGAATTTGGCAGAAAACCAAAAGGGCAAAAAAGAGTAAAACGGGGCCAGCCAGCTAAAAAAAAAATGCAGATTGAGGTTTCTTGCGAATGCAGATCCTCCTCCTGCTAGCTCAGGGGTGGGTGGTCTAGAAGGAGAGGAAGAAGGGGGCATAAGGAGGGAGGGGGGTTAAAAAGCTAAGGGATGGGCTGGGCAGAGAGAGAGAGAGAGAGAGAGAGAGAGAGAGAGGTGGCAGAAAGGCAGGGATGAAGGACTCTGCTTGTAGTTCAGAGAATTAAGAATTGGGGGTCTCACCAGTTGGTATAACACACACACCCCAATTTGGCAGAATCCCTGAAGATATGTGGACTTTGATTGGAGGGAGGGATGGATATTTGCAGAGGAATTGATAGGCCGGGTTGGGATTGATGGCACTCTCAGTTTAGCTGAGAGGAGTGAAAACATCCCAGCATATAAGCCATTTAATAGCCATTTGCCCTGGGGTACAGTAAGGTCTCCTGCCTTGGAAAGAGGGTTGGACTAGAGGACCTCTAAGGTCCTTTCCAGCCTTATGATTCTATTAAAAATCCCGCTATTGAGAGTTGATCTGTTCCCTTCCCTTCCTTTTTCTTCCCTTCATCCACTTCCCCCCTCTCGTTCACTCTTCCTTCATTTCCTTCCCTTCCTTCTTTCCTCTCTCTTTCTCCCATCACTCCCTTCTCTAAAGGTTCTTTATTTATTTATGAGATCTCTCCATTGACTGGGACTTCAGGTAATGTTATAAAATTTCATGCAGACTTTTTTTTTAAAAAAACCAACAACCTCCTTTCCACTGTTTCCTATAGCTCCCTGGTGTAAAAAAAAAAAAGACAAAAATCACCTGCAATTAAATCAATTCCATAGGTATATAAGATTCTAAGAATATATCTCAACGCTGTGCTAAATTTAAAAATTCTAATTAAAAGTGCAGAGGGGTGTAGGATATAAGCCCAAAACAAGCTATGGTTACAAGGTCTGGTTACTGTATACCCAAATAATGGCATATCTGAGTTGGAGGATATGGTAAAGCTAAGACTTTGGGATCCTTGGTGCTCTCTGAGTTTAGTGGTTTTTTTGCAGACATTTCATTACCAAACTAGGTAACATCGTCAGTTCTAGAAAAGCTAAGACTTTGCTTAAAGCTTTAAAGGGTTTTATTTAGCAGGAGACAACAAAATAGCACCATCCTTGTACAGCAGGGAAATGCTCTATCAATGTCTTTCATAATAATTTTAGATAATTAAATTATAATTATTATAATTTTATAGTAATTCAATCTTTATGATCATTTAATTTTATAAGTACCTGCGGACAGTAGGAAAACACTTTAGAATAGAATAGAATAGAATACAATAGAATAGAATAGAATAGAATAGAATTTTATTGGCCAAGTGTGATTGGACACACAAGGAATTTGTCTTGGTGCATATGCTCTCAGTGTACATAAAAGAAAAGATACGTTCATCAAGGTACAACATTTACAACACAATAAGTATCCCTAGGCTTGGGAATAACTGCACATTTTTCAAAAGTGCAAAAAAAAATTAGAAAGAAAGAGGAGAGGGAAGGATGAAGGAAGGAAAGAGGGAGGGAAAGAAGAAAGAAGAAAAGAAAGAGGGAGGAAGAAAGAGAAAATAAAAGAAAAAAGGAAAGGAAGGAAGGAAGGATGGAGAAAAGGAAGGAAGGAGGGGAGATGGAGGGAGAAAGAGAAAGATGAAAGAAAGAGAAAAAGAAAAGAGAGAGAGAGAGAGGGGAGGGAGGGAGGGAGGAGGGAGAAGAAGAAGAGGAAGAAAGAGAGCAAACTTTGGGAACAAGAGGATGCAAGCAGGAGGTCATGAATATTGATTTGAGACCGAGGTGGGGAAAAGGAAAAATAAAACTAAAGGGAAATAGAGTGGAGGGGAAAATTGCATACTTCACCATTTTATTATAGGTTGTCACTACACACAAACGCACACACATATGGATTCCGGTACATATTTAGAGACTTCCCGCTTCCAGATTAACCTGGGTGGTTTACAATTTAAAAAGAAAAGCGTAAAAGGGGAAAAGAAATATGTCGGGGTGGGGGTGGGGAGAGAAACCCCACAAGACATCACCCAAAACCACCGACCGAGGCTGGTTTTCACACAGGTGCTGCACCGGATATCCAAGCTTCCTCGTCAATTTTTTTTTTTTTAACATATCCCAAAGCCGACCCGCAGAACGGAGAGAAATAAAAAGGACAAAAAGTTCAGACAAAAGTTTTTTGGGAGCAGACACACACCAAAAAAGAAAACTTCGCATAACAACTACTAAACTCTTTTAGGTGAAGCATGGGAAGGAAGGTGGGAGCCTGGAAAAGCAAAAGGGCTGGGCGATCTTGCACTCACACACACACACACACACACACCCCGAGAAACACACAAACAGCACACACAGAGGAACACCCCCACGTTGCACGATTCCCACGTTGCCCGATCCCGCCGCGCTTTCTCCAGCCTTCATTCATGAGCCCGGCGTTTTTTTTCCTCTGGGAAAGAAACCCTGGGTGGCGGGATATGCAAACGAAGGGGGTGTGGTTACGCAAATGAGGGCCTTTCTCCCGTTCTCTCTCTCTCTCTCTCTTTTTTTTTCAATGGCTCCCATTGTGGCGCCCTCTTTGGTCCCATTCAGAAAGGTGACGTCAGCCGCGGATTGTCCGCGGACAATGGCGCTCTTCTTGCACGGAGGGAGGCTGGATGGGAAAGCGATGGGAAGGGAGGGGATTTTCGGAGAAAGCCCCCCCTGTGGTTGGTGTCAATATCTCAGCAAGCCGCTGAGACCAAAATTGAAATAGCTCTGGGAACAGCTGCTGGCGGTCTCCTCGGATTGTAATGCCTGGGGTGGGGGGGCTGATGGACGTCCTCGGCCCTGGGTTTTCTCAGCCTGGTCAGTTTGCCTGCTGGGACCCCACTTACCCTTCCCGCTGGGGCATTTTTTTAAAAAGCACAAACCACCCAAATGAGGACAATTTTGAAGAATGCCAGTCTTGGAGTCAATTGAGGGTACTTTGCTGAAACTCTGCTCCTCTGCTAAGCCCAGAAAAACCTCTTAGCTGCATCCACGCAACAACAACAATGAACTTGGAGGTACTTTGGTGTACTAGTTCAGGTGCCGGTCTAGAAACCAGGAGCCTGTGAGTTCTAGTACTACCTTAGGCACGAAAGCTGGCTAGGTGACTTTGGACCAACCACCAGGAGCCTGTGAATTCTAGTCCTGCCTTAGGCATGAAAGCTGGCTGGGTGTCTTTGGGCCAACCACCAGGCGCCTGTGAATTCTAGTCCTGCCTTAGGGCTGAAAGCTGGCTGGGTGTCTTTGGGCCAACCACCAGGAGCCTGTGAGTTCTAGTCCCACCTTAGGCATGAAAGCTGGCTAGGTGACTTTGGACCAATCCCTCTCAGACAAACTCATTCACCGGTTTTGTTGTTGTAGGGAAAACAGAAGGATGAAGAAGTATTTGTCATGTTTGCCAGCTTGAGTCACTTATAAAAGTATTAAAGACAGGATTTTTTAAAAAAATCTTAAAAAATAAAAAGCACAGAATATTGTTACAGCAATAGCAATACTACTTAGACTTATATACCACTTCACTGTACTTTACAGCCTTCTTCTAAGCAGTTTACAGAGTCAGCATATTGTCCCTAGCAATCTGGCTCCTCATTTTACTGACCTTGGAAGGATGGAAGGCTGAGTCAACCTTGAGCCCGTGAGACTCGAACAGCCAAACTGCTGGCAGTCAGCAGAAGTAGCCTGCTGTGGAGGGATGTGGGGGATCATCTAGTCTGACCTCTTGTTCAGGGCAGAAATCTGTAACTTCAGCCATCCCCAATAGAGTCTTACCTCTGCTGAAACAGTTGCCATGAGGATGGGCCACTATTTCTAGATGCAGCCTGATAATAGATTCCTAGAAAGAGAGGGTTGAAAGGGGCTTTCAAGATTTGTATTGTATTGATGACCCACCTTTATTATTTTGATAAAGTAGACCATAACGTACTACTTGATAAGATAGAAAAATGTGGGTTAGACAGCATCACCACCATATGGATTCGTAACCAGCTGACCAACCACACTCAACGGAACTGCATCTACCTGTGTAGTGGAACTGCATCTACCTGGAGGGAAGTATATAGTGGGGTACCCCAAGGATCTGTTTTAGGCCCAGTACTCTTCAACATCTTCATCAATGATTTGGATGAGGGGATAGATGGGGATCTCATCAAATTTGCAAATGACACCAAGTTGGCAGGAATAGCCAACAGTCCAGAAGATAGGCTTAAGATAAAGAAGGATCTTGACAGACTTGAATCTTGGGTGCTAACGAAATTCAATAGTGAAAAAAGTAAAGTTCTACATTTAGGCAAGAAAAACAAAATGCACAGGTACCGTATATGTGGTACCTTGCTCAATAGTAATAACTGTGAGAGGGATCTTGAAGTCCTAGTGGACAACCATTTAAATATGAGCCAGCCGTGTGCAGCAGCTGCCAGAAAAGCCAACCCAGTTCTAAGCTGCATAAACAGAGGGATAGAATCAAGATCACGTGAAGAGTTAATACAACTTTATAATGCCTTGCTAAAGCCACACTTGGAATACTGCATCCAGTTTTGGTCGTCAGGATGTAAAAAAGATGTGGAGACTCTAGAAAGAGTGCAGAGAAGAACAACAAAGATGATTAGAGGACTGGAGGCTAAAATATATAAAGAACAGTTGCTGAACTGGGTATGTCTAGTTTGATGAAAAGAAGGACTAGGGGTGACATCATAACAGTATTTCAATATCTCAGAGGCTGCCACAAAGAAGAGGGAGTCAAGCTATTCTCCAAAACACCTGAAGGCAGGACAAGAAGCAATGGATGGAAACTAATCCAGGAGAAAAGCAACCTAGAACTAAGAAGAAATTTCCTGACAGAACAATTAATCAGTGCAACAACTTGACTCTAGAAGTTGTAGGTGCTCCAACACTGGAGGTTTTAAGAAAAGATTGGACAAACATTTGTCTGACGTGGTGTAGGGTTTCCTGCCTGAGCAGGGTTGGACTAGATCTTTAAGGTCCTTCCAAGTCTATTATTCTGTATTCTAACTCAACCATGTCTAATATTTCTTCCTTCTGTTTCCCCCACGACAACAATCCTGTGAGGTGGGTTGGGCTACAAGAGAGTAACTGGCCCAAAGTCACACACACAGCTTTCGTGCCTAAGGCGGGACTAGAACTCACCGTCTCCTGGTGATTGGTCTAGAGTCACTCAGCCAACTTTTGTGCATAAGGTAGAGCTAGAACTCAGAACTCCCTTTCGCTAAGTAGGGAATCTGTTACCCCCACATTCCCACCTGAGTTCTTTTAACACCTGCAGCAAAGGAGTCTCCTCTATCTACTCAAGCAATCTGATACTAACCATAAGTATCATTTTATTGCTAGGACTTCTTTCCTGATGTCCAGCCAAAATCATTGGTAAACTTTGATGCTTCTTTTCTCTCTGTTGTGTGAACCCAGCCCGGATCACTTTTTCTCCTGGTATGTGCGGTTACCCAAACCGGCGAAATAAAAACCCTCCGTTAAGGAGTACAAATACACATAAGGTTAAATTTATTCTCATCTGGAATTCGTGGCCAGGATAAGATTATCTGGTTTTGCATTTTGATTATGTCTGTCGAAAGGCAAGTCTGTTTCTGCCCACAGCCTCTTTATTCTGTTTGCTTTGGAGGAAAGTCGGACTTTAGGGAATCCTACGGCCTCCATTCGTCACTTCGTTTATATATATTTTAGCCTTAAAAAGAGCATTTAAAAAAAAACAAAAACCTCCAACATCCAGGGCAGCTATGAAAGAGACCCTTTTAAAAAAATCTGCCTTCCTCTTCCCTAAAAAAAATTCATATTTATCTATCTACTATATCTCGCCTCCAAATGATTAAGAGCAGATTTAAAACAGAAGTGGTGTGCGGAGAAAAATAACGCCTAAATTCTGAATTCGCCAATGTTTTGGGGGGAAGTTGGGGGGAGGAGAAGGAGAATTGCTGATCCGACCCAATTTGCTTTTTATTTTTTATTTTTTTTCTGTTTTCAAGTGGCCAGTTTCTTGCCCTGCCTAACTAGGGAAACAATCAGGGGAGAAAAAGAGGCAGGCCGGGTGACCAAGCTTAGCTCTATAGTCCCCTGGAGGAACATTAATATAAATCAGTGTTCCTGCGTGGTTTGAACATTCGTTTTCGATGACCCTTGCATAGAAAGGAAACTCCTAGCTTTCTTCAAACAGGATGTTCCCTGGATTTCTTTGGAATTGGGCTGTCAAATCCAATCCGTTTTAGAACAGGCGAAAAATCCGCCTTGGCAAATCTTTTGCTTTACTCAACCAAAATAGGGCGTGTGGGTTTTTTTTCTTCTTCTTCTTCCTTTTAACCCTCTTTTTCTTTCTTTCTTTCTCTTTCTCTCTCTGCTGGTCCATCCATCCTAATCCAGCCAATTTCATGCCTGGGAATATTCCCACTGGGCACCCCCCTGCGCCTCGTCCCCGTGGTTTTAATTACCAATTTTTACTCTCCTGCCACAAGAAGCCCCTTTGCTTCTCGTTCAAGACACATCTCGCACACCCGGCCCGGGCTGAAGGAAGCCCTCCAAAGCGTGTCATTTGGCTTGGCAGGTTTTTTTGGGGTGGGGTGGGGTGGAAATCCAAACACATCTAAGGAGCCGGGTCCTGGTTAAGTATCCCTGCCTGGGGGTCAGACAACTTTTGACATCGGTTTTGGTAGTTGATCAAAGACACGGCTTTAAAAGCGGAGCCTATCGTGCAGTAAAAGGAACTGGGGGATACCTAAGAGAGCTTTAAGCTGCTTAGCAGGGCCGGGAAACATCTGTGGGTCAAATAGCAATTGGTGTGGGGATGGTCTAAAGGCAGTGGAGTGTGAGCTGTTGAACATAATAGTGCCCATCATCAGCCATCGGGGCAAAGATTCTCAGTGTCAAGGAGGCTTTTTTTTTGTCCCAGGCGGTGGGTGCGAATTTGGGGCTCTGCGTGCTGGTTAAACTGGCAACCATCCCGGGCCCATCATCCGCTCCAAATGCGGAGGAGTCAATACAGATTTACTGATAAATGGGGACAAAAATGCGAAGTTGCCTGAAGGAGGAAGAGCAAAATTGTGCATGACTTTTGCTCTGTACAAATTTGGAAAGGAAAAAGGGAAGGGAGGGAGGGAGGAGAAGGAAGGGAGGGAGGGAGGAGAAGGAGGGAGGGAGGGAGGGAGGGAGGGAGAAGAAGGGAGGAGGGAGAAAGAAGGAAAGGGAAGGAAGGAAAAGGAGAGAGGAAGAGGAAAGGGGAGGGAGAAAAGAAAAAGGGCCGGGATAGCTCAGGCTGTTAAGAAGCCTGTTATTAGAACACAGTAGCCTGCAATTACTGCAGGTTCAAGCCCGGCCCAAGGTTGACTCAGCCTTCCATCCTTTATAAGGTAGGTAAAATGAGGACCCAGATTGTTGGGGGGGCAATAAGTTGACTTTGTAAAAAATATACAAATAGAATGAGACTATTGCCTTATACACTGTAAGCCGCCCTGAGTCTTCGGAGAAGGGTGGGATATAAATGTAAACAACACAAAAAAAAAAGGAAGGGAGTGAGGGGGGAGGGAAGAATGAAGGAAGGGAAAGGGGAGGGAGGAAGGAATAAAAAGAGATGAAAGGAAAGAAAGTTAAACAAGAGAAAGGAAAGGAAGGAACAAAAAAGGAAGGAAAGGAAAGAAAGTTAAACAGAAGAGGAAGGAAGGAAATGCAAATTGCTGGAGCACTTGAGGTCTTTTTAGAACTAGCCTTCTTTGCATGTTACCTGAAAGATACAAAATACCTGTTTGTGTGGCAGGAACCTGGTTTGCTCTAACCCCATTTCCCTCTCTTTGTCTCTTCTGCTTTCTTTCAGCCGCCACGCCGCCTAATCTGGTTGACAAACCCTGCTTAAAGTTGAAGGTTTATGTTCGGCCAACAAGTAAGTAGGACCAGACGAAGGAAGGCGTAGGAAATGTGAATTTTTTTTTTCTCCCTCCAGGATTCTATTTTGAACCAACCTGGAGTAATGCATGAATCAGACTGTACATTAAGTACCAACCCCTTATTCCCACCCCCCACCCCACCCCAGTCTTCTGCTGCACCACTCAGCTCAGAAATATCAAAAGCCATCTTTTAAAAGGACGTGATTTAAGGGTAAATAGAAATTCATGTTTGAAAAACAAATGTCCTTTATTTTCCCTCTAGATATAGTCTGAAGTCCAGATTTACTTATCAATGGGGAAAAAATGCAGTGTTGCTGAAAGGACGAATGCTTTGAAAAAGGAGTAAAAATAGATGATGGCTGCAATTGGGGCTCCGTGGTATTAGCATTACAGGTTGTCCTCGACTTACGACCACAATTGAGCCCACCATTTCTGTGGCTAAGGGAGACGGTTGTTAAGTGAATTTTATCCCATTTTATGACCTTTCTCCCCATAGTTGTCAAGTGAATAACTGCAGTGGTTAAATTAGTAACGCGGTTGTTAAGTGAATCTCCCCCACTGATTTGTCGGAAGGTCGCAAAAGGTGATCACAACACACAGCAACCATCATTTGGCAAGCATCTGAGTTTTGATCACATGGATGCTGCAAAGGTCGTAACTGTGAAAAACGGTCATAAGTCACTTTTTTCGGTGCTGTTGTAACTCGATCACTCAATGAACTGTTGTAAGTCGAGGACTATCTGTACTTTTTTTTTTATTTACATTTATATCCCGCCCTTCTCCGAAGACTCAGGGCGGCTTACAGTGTATAAGGCAATAGTCTCATTCTATTTGTATATTTACAAAGTCAACTTATTGCCCCCCCAACAATCTGGGTCCTCATTTTACCTACCTTATAAAGGATGGAAGGCTGAGTCAACCTCGGGCCGGGCTTGAACCTGCAGTAATTGAAGGCTGCTGTGTTCTAATAACAGGCTTCTAACAGCCTGAGCTATCACGGCCCTGTACTGATCAGGGCATTACGACCATTCATTGAGTGACCGTTCCAGGTTATGCCAGTGCTGAAAAAAGTGATCTACATTTTTAATCACCATTTGTGATCTTCCCAGCAGAGCTTCTGAGAAGCAAAGTTAATTGGGAAAACCAGATTTTCTTAATGATCATGGCAAAAAACAAACAAACCATAAAATGAGGCACGGTCATGTAAAGGTAAAGGTAAAGGTTCCCCTCACATACATGCTAGTCGTTCCCGACTCTAGGGGGCGGTGCTCATCTCCGTTTCAAAGCTGAAGAGCCAGCGCTGTCCGAAGACGTCTCCGTGGTCATGTGGCCGGCATGACTCAACACCAAAGGCGCACGGAACACTGTTCCCTTCCTACCAAAGGTGGTCCCTATTTTTCTACTTGCATTTTTACGTGCTTTCAAAACTGCTAGGTTGGCAGAAGCTGGGACAAGTAATGGGAGCTCACCCTGTTTACACGGCAGCATTAGGGATTTGAACCGCTGAGCTGCCATCCTTTCGATCGACAAGCTCAACGTCCTAGCCCCTGAGCCACCGCGTCCCTCCCAATTACCTTAATTACCGCACTACTTAATGACAAAAATTCTGGCCCCAAGTCGAGGACTACCTGTATAGAAAGACTAAAATCTTGTATGATATTTCAGCATTTCTGCACAAAACTCAGGTGACACCCACACTTGTGTGAGATTTGATGATCTCACAAGGATTCAGCTTTTAAGGAAAAAAAGAAAAGAAATAATTCTAATCTGAATTTGAATTGGTGAACAAGTTGGCACTGTTTTTCAGAGTCTGAATGTTTGGGTGGTTATTGATGCTGTACAGGTAGTCCTTGACTTAGGACCATTTATTTGATGACCGTTTAAAGTTACAAAGGCACTGAGAAAAGTGATTTCTCACACTTATGACTGTGGCAGGATCCCCACATCACATAATCAAACTTTACGTGCTTGGCATGTTATCTACCACAGTTGCAGCGTCCTGGGGGCGGGGTCCTAGGATTATCATTTGCAAACTTCCTAGCCAGCTTCTGACAAGCAAAGTCAGTGGGGGAACGGCTGATTCGCTTAACAACTGCACGATTCACTTAACAACGGTAGTGATTCGCTTAACAACCATTCCCAAAAGGTCGCAAAACGGGGGTACAACTCACAAACAACTGCCTTGCTTAGCAGCAGAAATTTGCCTTAATGACTGTAGTGATTTATTTAACAACCGTGACAAATGGTCGCAAAATGCGGGCACAACACACTGACAACTGCTTTGCTTAGCCAACAGAAACATTGTGGTCATAAATCAAGGACCACCTGTATTCCCAGCTTCACTGCACCCACTAAGCTAGGAATAAGATTGCCTGAATTCTTGGTCATGGAAGATGGAACGCAAAGCATCTCTCTTTCGCCCCCAAGCCAGGAAACCAAGATCCATGGTCCACCATCAGCAGGTGGATCCAGTGAAGCTGCCAGCATGATTTCGGCAGATTCCGACAGCAACAAATAGCTCCTGTGGGCCAATCCCAGCCCACTTGGGTCTGATGTATAGCAGCATTAACAGTGGTAACCACAAGGTTTCACCAAGAGACATTGGCCGGTAACAAGTGGACAGAATCATCTCTGTTTTTGTTGTTTTTTTGCATTTATATCCCGCCCTTCTCCGAAGACTCAGGGTGGCTTACACTATGTTAAGCAATCTCTGTGTCAGGGTTCCGAGTAACATACCCACAGCAGGCAAAACTCTTGAGGGAGGTAGATTCCTCAAAGAATAGCTTTATTGCAGGGGTGAAATGCTCCCGGTTTGGACCGGATCGCCTGATCGGGTAGCGATGGCGACGGGTGGTTCGGAGAACCAATAGCAAAAATCCCTCTTCCCCCCCCCCACCATGCCCAGCTGAGCCGCGCGATCATCAGAGTTTTTTGGGTTTTTTTTTACTTTTAAAAGCATTTTTCCTTCGGCCAAAAAAATGCTTTTAAAAGTAAAAAAAAAAAAGCCTCTGATGATCATGCGGCTCATCTGGGATCGTCAGAGGCTTTTAAAACCTCTTCGGCCGAAGAGGTTGTAGGAAAAAATGCTTTTAAAAGGTTCTGGCGATCCTAGCTGAGTTGCCTGATTATCAGAGGCCTTTTTTTTCCTTTTAAAGGCAAAAAAAATGCTTTTAAAAGAAAAGAAAAGCCTCTGATGATCAGGCAACTCTGCTGGGATCATCGGAGGAGCCTTTTAAAAGCATTTTTTCTACAACCTCTTCGGCCGAAGAGGTTGTAGAAAAAATGCTTTTAAAAGTAAAAAAAAAAAGTTGGCCACGCCCACCCAGTCACATTACACCCCCCACCAAGCCACGCCCACAGAGCCAGTAGTAATAAATTTTACATTTCACCCCTGCTTTATTGGATATGCCATATTGTCATATGCTGAAATGCACCGGCTGAAATGACCTTGGTTCCTAAGAGAAAGTATTTTGTTTTGGCTAAAAAAAAAAACCAGCTATCTCTACTCCCTCCTCCCTATCCCTTAGCTCCAGATGTGGCAGCCCTGAAGCCTCAAAATGGCCTCAGTTCTGGTCAGCTTCAGGGTTGACACTCTGTTCATTAAATATTCTTAAGATAGATAGCAGGCCTGAAGATCCAACGAAAAAGACGGTATCTAAATACATTTGTTCTTTGAGGAAAAGCAATGCCTCGGAGGTCGATTTTTGATGGATGCGTTAGTTGGAGCCTGGCATTTTTGCCTCTATAGATGGGAAGTTTGGATGTGGAGGACTTCCTCTGGCCTCCATCTTTGTTGGCCAAGAAAGGTAGTTGGAGTCACAATGAAGTTCCTTTCTGGTCAGCCAGAGATAGACCTGATCACCTCACCCGAACCACAGGAATGTCCAACCTTGGCCACTTTAAGACCTGTGGACTTCATGGCTGGGGAATTCTGGGAGATGAAGTCCACAGGTCTTAAAAGTGGCCAAGGTTGGACCCCCCTGCCATACAGAAGAGGAATAAATTCAGAAACCATTGAAGGCATCAAAGGTTAACCCAACAGCTATTCTGCGGTGTTGGTTGACTGTTCTGCATTGTTCTTGGTTTCCTGATGGTCCTTGCCAATGGCAAGTTTCTGTCGCTATTCTTCAAGAAAGCAGAAGTTGATCTAAATTCAGAGGGAGTCAATGCCTGCAGCTGAAGGGAGGGGTTTTCCTCCAGAGAAGAATCTTAAATCCTCACTTCTAGGTAGAGGAATTTTCCCCTCGATTCCATCTTTCAGGGATCCTACAGGTCAGGGATTCTGTTTTTTCAGGCATGGGATAAGATGACAGGCAGTCCTCAACTTACGATCAGAGTATAGACCATACTTGGTGTCGCTAAGCAAGGCGGCGGCTAGGTGGTAAGGTGCACCCAATTTCATGACCTTTTTTGTCACGGTTGTTAGGTGAATCAGTTCGGTTCTTAAGTGAATCATGAGGTCCTTAAGCAAATCCAGCTTGCCCCATTGACTAGGAAAAGACTCAAATGGCGATCAGATATAACTCTGCAATCACCATAAATACACGCCTGTTGCCAAGCAGCCAAATTTTGATCACATCACCGTGGGAGCGCAAGGACCAGGTTATAAATCACCTTTTTTAGTGCCACTGTAACTTTGAGCAGTTGCTAAATGAATGGTTATAAGTCGAGGACTGCTTATATTAAAAGTTTAATCGGTGACAGACTTCCCGCCTGCCTTCATCTAACATGCTAGCTGGGCTTGTATTAATGTTAATTAGGGTTTTGTTGTGACTTACTGTATAGGCAAACCAGTTTAAATGGTTAGTTTATAATAGTGTAACAGAATAACAGAGTTGGAAGGGACCTTGGAGGTCTTCTAGTCCAGCCCCCTGCTCAAGCGGGAGACTCTACGCCATTTCAGACAAATGGCTGTCCAGTCTTTTCCTGAAAGCCGATGTCGTGTCCCACTCCTCCGCTGACGGTCGGGTCAGGGAAATCCGAATCAGGCTTGCCTCTGCAGCTCTGCCCAAAGTCCTAGCAAAGTCCTCAGAGCAGGCAGGAGACCAGTAAGTGACTTCAGCAAGATAAGTTCGACTTTGCCTGACTCTGCCAGAAAGCAGATCCTTTATATAGGCCATGGGGTGTGGCTCCATGACTCAGCACTCATTAAGGCCTGCCCCTCCCTTCCTTCTGTTGCCTCCGCCTATCCAATCTTCTGATGCGAGGGTCACTCCAATCAGCTGTTGTTGGAAGTAAACTTTCCTCAGGCTCACATGCTGTGGAGGAGGGGGAGGGGTCTAGCTGCTCCGTTTGCCTGGGCATGGAGCCAGGGCTGGGGCCGGGGGATGCTCCCTCCTCTGCAGCCTGCTTGGGCATGGAGCCAAGGCTGGGACCGGGAGGTGCCCCCTCCTCTGCAGCTTGTCTGGGCATGGAGCCAGAACTGGGGCCGGGAGGCATACATTCCTCCGTGTTCGGGAGCAGATAACCAGACCCCGGCTGCGGTGAGAGTGGACAAGACACAACAGCCTCCAGCAGTTTATGCAGATATGCTTCAAGTGGCCCAGATACATCCCCAACTTTGTGGGTGTTCCTCAGCAGGACTGATGATAACATGGCCATGATGATGTTGTAGCACAAATGTCATGCTATGTGTGACGTACCAGCGGCTTCCAATTCGCTTGTCCCAAAGGTGTTTTTTCAAAAAGGCAACTGAACTTTGTTTTTCTTCGAAGACGTTTCTCTTCTCATCCAAGAAACTTCTTCAATTCTGAAGACAGAACTGAAGAAGCTTCTTGGGTGAGAAGCAAAATGCCTTCAAGGAAAAAACAACAAAAACAAAATCCAGTCGCCTTTTGAACAAGCATCTTTGGGACAACCAGGACCTGGATGACTGAGAATCTCCATAGACCTTCTAATTAGCTTGTTCCCTCAATTTATCCTATATTTGCTTTTGGGCAATCTGGGAACCTAGATCCCTTCTCTGACCCCCTCAGAGATAGGCCTCTCTTTCTCTCTCACACACATCCTGAGTTTACCCCAAAACTGAAATCATATTTTTGGCTACTAAACATTGAAGAATGAGTTTTGCCTTGTCTACGGGGGTGGGGAACAATGGCCCTTTTATGACTTGTGGACTTCAATTCCCAGAATTCTTGAGCTAGCCCATGGAATTCTGGGAGTTGAAGTCCACAAGTCATAAAAGGGCCATTGTTCCCCACCTCTGGTCTACAGCAGGGGTCTCCAACCTCGGCCACCTTAAGACTTGTGGACTTCAACTCCCAGAATTCCATGGGCTAGCTCAAGAATTCTGGGAATTGAAGTCCACTAGTCATGAAGAGGACATTGTTCCCCACCTCTGGTCTATAGCAAGTGTCTCCAACCTCGGCCACCTTAAGACTTGTGGACTTGAACTCCCAGAATTCCATGGGCTAGCTCAAGAATTCTGGGAATTGAAGTCCACAAGTCATAAAGGGGACATTGTTCCCCACCTCTGGTCTATAGCAGGGGTCTCCAACCTTGGTCACTTGAAGACTTGTGGATTTGAACTCCCAGAATTCCTCAGCCAGGCCTCTGGTGGTGCAACAGGCTAATGCAGTCTGTTATTAACACAGCTGCCTGCAATTGCTGCAGGTTCAAGCCCCACCAGGCCCAAGGTTGACTCAGCCTTCCATCCTTTATAAGGTAGGTAAAATGAGGACCCAGATTGTTGGGGGCAATAAAAGTTGACTTTGTATATAATATACAAATGGATGAAGACTATTGCTTGACATAGTGTAAGCCGCCCTGAGTCTTCGGAGAAGGGCGGGATATAAATGCAAATAAAAAAAAAAGTCTTCAAGTGACCAAGGTTGGAGACCCCTGGTCTACAGGGTGTGAGTGGGTACAGGTCAAAAAAGTCAATATGGCATCCCCTTCCCAGTCGGCGCTCAGTTCTAATGATCAGCAACACAAAAACTGGCGCTAAGCAGAACGGACACTGCCCCTTCCTTACACGTTTTGCCCTTGAGATCAAATTATTTATTTATTATTTATTTATTATTTAAATTTTTATACCGCCCTTCTCCCGAAGGACTCAGGGCGGTTCACAGCCAGATAAAAAATACACAATAATACAATATAAATACGAGTAAAATACAATTAAAAAACTTATTAAATTGGCCAAGATTAAAAATTTAAGATAAAAACCCATTAAAAACCCATAAATTTAAAAACTAACCCAGTCCAGCGCAGATGAATAAGTGAGTTTTAAGCTCATGACGAAAGGTTGGAGGTCCGGAAGTTGTGAGTCCTGGGGAGTTCGTTCCAGAGGGTGGGGAGCCCCACAGAAGGCCCTTCCTGGGCGTGCCAGGCGACACTGTCGCGCCGGCGGCACCCTGAGAGTCCCTCTCTGTGAGGCGCACGGGTCGGTGAGAGGTATTTGGTAGCAGCAGGCGGTCCGTAAATAGCCCGGCCCTATGCCATGGGCGCTTTAAAGGCGTTCACCAACACCTTGAAGCGCACCGGAAGGCCACAGGTAGCCAGTGCAGCCTGCGCAGGATAGGTGTCACGGGAGCCACGAGGGCTCCCTCTATCACCAGCAGCTGCATTCTGGACTAACTGAAGCCTCCGGATGCCCTTCAAGGGAGCCCCATGTGAGAGCATTGCAGTAATCCAGGCGAGGCGTCACAAGGCGTGAGTGACTGTGCACAAGGCATCCCGGTCTAGAAAGGGGCGCAACTGGCGCACCAGGCGAACCTGGTGGAAAGCTCTCCTGGAGACGGCCGTCAGATGGTCTTCAAAAGACAGCCGTTCATCCAGGAGAACGCCCAAGTTGCGCACCCTCTCCATCGGGGCCAATGACTCGCTCCCAACAGTCAGCCGTGGACTCAGCCGACTGTACCGGGATGCCGGCATCCACAGCCACTCCGTCTTGGAGGGATTGAGCTTGAGCCTGTTTCTCCCCAGACCCGTACGGCTTCCAAACACCGGGACAGCACTTCGATAGCTTCGTTGGGGTTGCCCGGCGTGGAAAAGTACAGCTGGGTGTCATCAGCGTACAGCTGGTACCTCACACCAAAGCCACTGATGATCTCACCCAGCGGCTTCATATAGATGTTGAACAGAAGGGGCGAGAGAATCGACCCCTGCGGCACCCCACAAATTAGCGAGGGCCTTTTGACACACGGGCCTGCACACACAGACACACACACATACACACAGCAGGCCTTTCCGATAACTTTCACCTTTTGTTTTCTTGGCAATGGCTGAAATACTAAGCACCAGCGTTGGCTCAAGCGGTGTGCAGATTTCCAACAAATTATGTTGGGGTGAAGACAAATCTATGAAAAAGGAGGGGGGAAAAAACTTAGAGGAACTTAGAGGAAGTCTGGAATACCCGCTGACTTCATTGTTGGGATCAAGGAGTGGGGTGGGGGGGAAAGCCAATTATTTTATTTTAAAATGTAACAAACAGCAACAACCTTCTGCTTTTTCTGAACAGGTGGTATTTTAAAAAGAATCAAATCGTGCAGCTGTTTGGGGAAAAAAGAAAACACAAATTAATAATTTTCTCCTGTTAACATGTAATTAATGTTTGGTCACAGTTCTTCCCAGGGAGTGTGCAAATAGTCAGAAATGACAGAATCGGGGAAAGAGATTGCCGGGTTTTTTTTTGGTGCTGTTTCATTTCTCTGAGCGTGCCTGTTTGTGCGTCTGTGTGATTTTAATTGGCTTTAAAACAAAACAAGGACTTTTTTTAAAAAATATGAAAGAAACCCCCTGGTTGTTTTGCTGAGGTTTTTTTTCCCCCTCCTCATGAAGCATGAAGTATTTGTAGTGGCTTTGCACAAGGGTTGGGACAAATATCCTGTGGCAGTTTCTTTCTTTCTTCCTTCCTTCCTTCCTTCCTTCCTTCCTTCCTTCCTTCCTTCCTTCCTTCCTTCCTTCCTTCCTTCTTTCTTTCTTTCTTTATTCCTTCCTTCCTTCCTCTCTTCCTTCCTTTCTTTTCTTTCACTTCTTTGTTTCTTTCTCTTCTTTTTTCTTTCTTTTTCTTTCTTTCATTTTTCTTCCTTTCTTCCTTTTTTTCTCTCTTCTTTCACTTCCTTTGTTTTTTTCTCCTTTCTTTCTTTCTCTTTTTCTTTCTTTCTTTTTCTTCCTTTTCTCTCTCTTCTTTCTTTGTTTTTCTTTCTTTCTCTTCCTTCTTTGTTTCTCTTTCTCTTCTCTCTCTCCCTTTCTTTTCCTTCCGTCCTTCCTTTCTTTCTGTCTTTCTGTCTTTTTTCTGTCTTCCTTCCTTTCTGTCTTCCTTTCTTTTCTTTCACTTCTTTCTTTGTTTCTTTCTCTTCTTTTTTCTTTCTTTTTCTTTCATTTTTCTTTCTTCCTTCCTTTTCTCTCTCTTCTTTTACTTTTTTCTTTGTTTCTTTCTCTCTTCTTTTTTTCTTTCTCTGTCTTTTCTTTTCTTCCATTCTCTTTCTCTTCTTTCTTTCTTTCTCTTCTTTCTTTTTCTTTTTCTTTCTCTTCCTTCTTTGTTTCTCTTTCTCTTCTCTTCTCTCTCACTTCATCCTTTCCCTTCCTTTTTCTTCCTTCCTTCCTTCCTTCCTTCCTTCCTTCCTTCCTTCCTTTCGGATTTCAAGTGGACATAGGTAACCCCCCTGTCTGTTCTCCTTCACAATAAAAGCCATAGGAAAAGTGTCAGTGTGAATTGACAGAGACAAAAGAACTTGCCCAGAGTCACCCAGAGGATTCTGTGCTGAAGGAAGACTAGAACCCAGGTCTTTCCCCTTCTAGCCCATCCCCATCCCCACGACATCCAATTGGCTCTTGGGCTGAAAGGTAGGAGTTGGCCCAAATTCAGCCAATGAACTTCGGTGGCTGAGGAGGGACTAGAACCTGCAGCTCCCCTCCCCTAGTCTAGCGCCTGAGAAGTATAGTTGTATAGTTGAAGACAGTGGAATTGGTTCAAATTAAAACGGCTAGTTTTACAGAAGAAGCTAGACTTTGCCCCCAGGATTCTCTCCCGGTTGTAAATGTGAAGAATGGTCGTCAGCCACTTTTTTCCAGTGCCGTTGTAACTTTGAACGGTCACTAAATGAATGTTGTAAGTCAACGACTACCTGGAACCCCGAGAGTCAGTTTGGTTTAGTAACTAAAGACCCTGGGCTGGAAGCCAAGCGCCTGGGAGTTCTAGTCCTGCCTTAGGTGCAAAAGCCAAGAAAGCAATGGTGAAATGTAAAATTTGTTACTACTGATTCTGTGGGCGTGGCTTGGTAATGTGACTGGGTGGGCGTGGCCAACTTTTTTTTTTTACTTTTAAAAGCATTTTTTCTACAACCTCTTCGGCCGAAGAGGTTTTTAAAAAATGCTTTTAAAAGGCTCTGAGGATCCCAGCTGAGTTGCCTGATCATCAGAGGCTTTTGTTTTCTTTTAAAAGCATTTTTTTGTCCATTAAAAAAAAAAATCTCTGACGATCAGGCAACTCAGCTGGGATCGTCAGAGCCTTTTAAAAGCATTTTTACTACAACCTCTTCGGCCGAAGAGGTTTTTAAAAAATGCTTTTAAAAGGCTCTGAGGATCCCAGCTGAGTTGCCTGATCGTCAGAGGCTTTTGTTTTCTTTTAAAAGCATTTTTTTGTCCATTAAAAAAAAAATATCTCTGACGATCAGGCAACTCAGCTGGGATCGTCAGAGCCTTTTAAAAGCATTTTTTACAACCTCTTTGGCCGAAGAGGTTGTAGAAAAAATGCTTTTAAAAGGCTCTGACGATCCCAGCTGAGCCACGCGATCATCAGAGGCTTTTTTTTTAATACTTTTAAAAGCATTTTTTCGGCTGAAGAAAAAAATGCTTTTAAAAGTTAAAAAAAACCTTTGATGATCACGCGGCTCAGCTGGACATGGAGGGCGGGGCAGGGATTTTTGCTACCGGTTCTCCAAACCACCTGCCGCTATCACTACCGGATCGGGCGATCCGGTCCAAACCGGGAGCATTTCACCCCTGGAAGAAAGTGACTTTGGGCCAGTACTTCTCTCTCAACCCACAGAAGAAGAAGGCAGGACAACCTTTCCAAAAAAAAAATAAATGTGTCCAACAAAAGACAGTGACTTGTCCAAGCACAGACGGGCGAAAAGAAGAAAAGCTAGTCCCGTAGAATTGGAGGAATTCGAAGCCGATGCCAAGACGGATTTGCATCTCCAAATTTTATTTTATTTTATTTTTTTGGCTCCGTTTCTCTTCTCTCTTCCCGCCTCCCCCACTCCTCTCCTCCAGGCTATGAGTCTGCCAAAACTACCCTTAATCTAGTAATAAACTTAAGAGGAGCTGAGCTGAGGGAATGGTGTTAAAACGGCTTTGGCTGTAATTTAGCGGATTCCCTCGAAGACATTTTTGCATCGCTGGCTGATTAGGCGTCTTTTGGAAACAGGATTATTGGATCGCTATGAAACAATTGCTCTCTGACCTTCCGAACGGTGATGCTGACTGCCAGCCAAGGCCAGGGGGGCGAGGGGGGAGGACAGGGGGTGGTGTGACATAACAGAACCTAACCTAAACAGGCTAAACATCCCGGGAGATGTCCTGTTGTTACAAGTTGGCTGGCAGATCTTGAAGTTGGCTCCGTGCCATCCTGCGAAAATTGCCGCCCGCATATTTTGAAATGGAGTCTCCGTCTGGGGGGAAATTGGGAGCTTTTGATCTTGGCAAACGCAGCTTGTTCGACGGCCTGTGTTTTAACCCTGGACCGTTCCTGCTCTCCCCTGACCCAGCCCCTCGGGAGGAGAGCTGCTCAGACTGGATGGCATCAAAGTGTCCCAGATGGCCGGGGCCATAGAGAAGGCAGCCAGCTTACCAAAGCACGCTGTTGATTTGAATGTTCCAATTTTATTTTTATTTTTTTCCTGTTAGGGTCCATGAAACTATACATACAAGTGGTCCTCTACTTACAGCCACAATGGGGATCAGAATTTCTGTTGTTAAGCATATCCTGCATGGGACTTGCCAATGGCATCTCCTTGCCCATTTTGCAAGATATATAGATATATATATCTTGTGTGTGGGTGTATACACACCCACCCACACATACATACACATATATATTGAGACAGACAGACAGATGGATGGATAGGCAGGTAGATAAATAGGTAGATACTGCACGAATCAAGAAGAGGGCTGTGAAAATATTTACAGATCCCTCACATCCTGGACATAAACTGTTTCAACTCCTACCCTCAAAACGACGCTATAGAGCACTGCACACCAGAACAACTAGACACAAGAACAGTTTTTTCCCGAAGGCCATCACTCTGCTAAACAATTCCCTCAACAATGTCAAACTATTAAATCTACACTACTATTAATCTTCTCATCGTTTTCATCACCAATCTCTTTCCACTTAACTGTATGACTGTATGACTGTAACTTTTTGTTGCTATCACTAAGGGTTAAATTGCAACCTATGCAACCTATGACCATTCTTTGTGTTGTAAATGTTGTACCTTTGATGAAGGTATTTTTTTTTCTTTATCTTTCTTTCTCGTACACTGAGAGCATATGCACCAAAGACAAATTCCTTGTGTGTCCAATCACACTTAGCCAATAAATTCTATTCTATTCTATTCTATTCTATTCTATTCTATTCTATTCTATTCTATTCTATTCTATTCTATTCTATGATAGATAGATAGATAGATAGATAGATAGATAGATAGATAGATAGATAGATGAGAGAGAGAGAGAGAGAGAGAGAGAGAGAGGATAGCGATAGAGGGATATAGATATTGATATTACAGGTAGTCCTTAATTTACAACCAGAATTGGGATCAGAATTTGCCAAGCAAGGCAATTGTTAAATCAGTCATGCCTAATTTTACAACCTTTTTTTTTTCTTTGCCATGGTTGTTAAGACAATCACAGCAGTTAAATGAATCACATACAGGTAGTCCTTGACTTGCAACCACAACCCTGTTGCTAAGTGAGGCATTTGTTGTGAGTTTTGCCCCATTTTACGACCTTTCTTGTCACGGTGGTTAAGTGAATCCCTGCAGTCGGTAAGTTAGTGACAAGGTTGTTAAGTGAATCTGGCTTCCCCGTTTCATTTTTTTTTTTTTTGTCGTCAGAAAGTCGCAAAAGTGGATCCCAGGACACAGCAACGGTCATAAATACGAACCAGTTGCCAAGCGTCTGAATTTCGATCACATGGGGATGCTGCCATGGTTGTAATTGTGAAAAACTGTCAGTTTTTTAAGGGTTGTTTTATTTTCTGTTTGTATTTTATTTGCCTGTTCACCGCCCTGAGTCCTTCGGGAGAAGGGCGGTATACAAATTAAAACATCATTATTATTATTATTATTATTATTATTATTATTATTATTATTATTATTATTATTATTATTATTATTAGTCACTTTTTTTCAGTGCCGTTGTAACTATGAACGGTCTCTAAATGAACGGTTGTAAATTAAGGACTACCTGTAGCCGTTAAGCGAATCCAGCTTCCCCAATTGACTTCGCATGTCAAGGTCCGCTGAGAAGGTCTCCAATGGCACGCAAATCCTACCCCATCCAGTCCAGGGAAAACCATCTCCACGGAAGAGTCTCTAGTGGCCAAATGGTTGGGGCCGCTGGTATAGGATTTTCTGCCTGAGAAGGGGGTTGGACTAGGCCAGGGGTCTCCAACCTTGGCAACTTTAAGCCTGGCGGACATCAACTCCCAGAATGTCCCTCAGAATGAAAATCTTGAACCAACATGTCATTCCATTACAGAGAAAGGCACAGCAATGGAATGAGCAAATGACCTTGGGCGAGAGGAGGAAGCGCTGTAGACTAGGCCAGGGGTCTCCAACCTTGGCAACTTTAAGCCTGGCGGACATCAACTCCCAGAATCCCCCAGCCAGCAAAGCTGGCTGGGGGATTCTGGGAGTTGAAGTCCGCCAGGCTTAAAGTTGCCAAGGTTGGAGACCCCTGGATTAGAAGACCTCCCCAAGTCCCTTCCAACTTTTTTAATCTGTTATTCTACCCATTTTGTGGGAGCGTCAGGGTTTTGTTTTTGTTTTTTTCCCTTGATGGTTCCTTGATTAATGCCTTGCTTTCCTGCTTGATGGTGAGAGCTTGAGCATCGCTTTCTCTCTGATTGTGGAGAGTGCATCCCCGAACACCAAACAGCAGTCAGAAGATACAATGAAAACTCTTTAATCTCACGGGCAGACTCAACTATAGTTTTAGCTGGGAAACTGTGAGTAGACTAAGCTATATCCGAAAACATGAGGGAATTCCTGAAAGCTTGGCATTCAGACAAATCAACCATCAATAGACGCATAGAGATAAGCTATATTTACAGACCATTCAAAAGAGACAATAAAAAGGCTTAGGAGGAAACAAAACAGACCAGAGACACATCCTCTCCAGCAGCCAACACCCAGATAAGCAGGGATTAACACCAGACAAACAATCAAGCAGGAGACAATACCCCAATCAAGGAATTACCAAGGAGAAAACCACACCCCCACAAAAACTTGCCAGGGCACGCTACTGTATATAAAACAGGGAGCAAGCCCCATACCCGCTGGCACTCATGATGTTACCTAGGTGGGTAATGAAATGTGCCGGCTGGGGAATTCTGGGAGTTGAAGTCCAGATATTCAGTCAAATGCAAATGATTGAATGTGGCGATTGTTCTACCTTTGGAAGACCTGCGTTACGTTTTCCCATTGTGCTTTTTATTCTTTTGCCCTCGGTTGTCTTGTTAAAATCATCTACCTCTTCCTATCCATCACGCCAAGCAACAGTGCGACATCAGAGGTCTTGAGAGATGGAAAAGGAAGTGTCAATCCTGAAGTGAACCTGGCTGAGGCCATCTTGGAGGCTTCAGGGTTGCCACACAACAGAGGGAGGAGGCGAAAATAGCTAGATGAGGTTTTCTAGCCAAAACAATAAAGTTTTCCTGTGGGAACCAAGGTCATTCTTCACCAGTGGCTGGCCAGAGGAGGAGTGAAGTAACCAAGCAACTAGCCAGCACCTGGATCCAATAGCGTGACCAGTGACTTGGGGGAAAGGGGAAACTTTAATCTTTTAATTTGTTGAAAGCCGCTGGGACTTTCAGAGTTGGCTTTCGCCAGTTGTGCCAATATGATGTATCCAATAAACTGTTCTTTCGGGAACTCGCCTGCCTCAGCGTTCTACTTTCTATGAGTGTATTACTTGGAACGCTGACAGGAAGTGGGTTTCTCTGGAACAAAATAAAAATAAAAATCCAACTCTTTCTCTTTTTTTTTTTCCTTTCTCCCCCACCCCGCAGACGATTCCCTCTACGAATCGCCAGAGCCCATTTTCACCAGCAACAATTCCTGCTGCAGCTTCACCGTTCCCGATGCCTTCTTCGTGGTGGTGCCGATGTTTTGGACTATCTTCGCTTCCTAGCCCCCCGGCGGAATTGCAGACGAGAAAAAAAGGGGGGGTTTTCTTTTACAGCGGCAGCTGCAAAAACCAAGGGGGAGGGGAGGAGGAAACGTATCGGAGAAAAGAATGAAAGGAAGAAGAGGAATATTTGTTACCGGGATGAGGGGGTGAGGGTGTTGCAAGGATTTTGATCTCCGGTCTCTGCCAACGTCAAGTGAAGAAGGGGCCCTGGATTTCCGGTCTTTGCCTTCACGTCTTCTGAAAAAAACACCCTAAACTGAGCCAACCCACCCCCTAAGTCTGATGCAGTACAGAGGAAGGGAAAAAAAGGCTCAAAAAAAGTTTTTGTTTTTTTTAAAAAAACTGTGACACGGGGAGCTGAGCTGGTTTTATATTTCAAAAACAAAACAAAACAAAATCTTCCACAGACCTCTATCAAGCCAGCTGGTGTAAAAAAACAACAACAACAACACCCCCAACCCCTTTAGATTAATCCCCTGTGGAGTTTTTCTTTTTAAAATCTCTAGACCAAATATAGTCGGTTTTTTATTTTCTTATTTTTCTCAGCTTAACCTTTTCTGTTTTTTTGTGTGTGGGGGCGGGGTGGGTTTGTGTGTGTCTGCGTGTGTCTATTCTAGACTTTTTCCACAACTGGAACTCAAAAAAGAGACATCGCAATGGGGGGAGAAAGGAAATATGAGGCATTGGTGCCTCATTTTTTTTTATTATTATTTTTGAAAAGGGGTTTGAGGGATACCCTTTACATTCCCTTCGATGTGGTTTTTTTTTCGGTTTTTTTCTTTTTGGCTTGAATATGATGATACAGTGGCGAGGGTGAATGGACCCCTCGCGGTGACCAAATTACATTTTGTGATGGTGGAAACCCCTTAACGAAGAGAGCCACCAACTGTAACGAGACCGTTTCTTCAAAAACAAAAAACAAAAAAAAACCTTCCTTGAGGACTAGAATACTGTTTATGCCAAAACCTGTTACTCCTTCGGATGTCTTTGTTGTCATATTCCATGGGTGTCGTAGGCTTACTTGCCACTTGGAAAAGAAAAGAAGAAAAGAAAAAAGAAAAAAAAATAGATTAATAAAAAAAGCATCTCACACTTCCGGGCAATTTCCTTCCTCGATTTCTCCAAGAAAGACAATGGAAGTTGTGTATCCTCGAGACGAATCGAAACTCTGGATTGTGTTCTGTGTGTGTTCAAGGAGGGGGAGGTGGGAGGGAGGGTTGTCTGAACAGAAGGAAGATTTATGCAGGTCTAAAACTGGGAAAGTGTAATTTGTAAATCTTGTTTTTTTCTTTTTCCTGTTCATAAAGAAAGTTCGGGTTTTGGGGAGGGGGCGGGGGTGTGTGGAGGAGAAACCAGCACAATACAACTGAAGAGGCAACAGCCGGAACCCCCTGCCCGTGTGGCTGTACTCGTTTGAGGGGTGCTGAGCTGCCAAGTTCCGAAATAGCGGGTGTTTTGGGGCGCCCTCCCTTTGCAGACGAAATGTCCTGAATGACCAATTTTCATGCTCCAAAAAAAAAAAAAAAAACAAAAAAAAAAAACCATCCAAACATCGCCTTGTGGGCTTGTAATGCATTGATCCATTCTGTGGCGAGAAGACGGAAATGGATCCTGCAGAGTTCTGAGCCAGGCCTGAAGTAGATTTCCCCCTTTGGGTTTCTTGGCTTGGAAATCCCCAAAGCAAACAAAATGGGGGATTTGACTTGTTTGCCGTCCTGAATCTCCCTTGTTCCTTCCCTCAATCCTTTTCCTCTGTGGTGTCTCCCTTTCTGCATGTGTGGACATCAAATCCACACGTCTTGAAGTGGCTGAGGTTGTGAAACTGCTCTAAACTTTTCTTAAACCCAACTCCTTTCTTCCTCCTGACCTACCATGAATTTATCTAACCAGGGTAGGAGAAGAAGACGTACAGGGGACTTATAAATCCAACACCGCTAGTCCTTGATTTATGACCGGTTGCTCACCGGCTATTCAAAGTTATGACAGGCCCCCAAAGTTAAAACAACCCAGTTCCAATATCTCCCCTCGCAAACCCTGACCCCATGGTCACGTGGCCATATGTCAGGTTATTCTGCATTTATGACCGTTTGCAGCATATGTCCGCAATTTACTACATTTTTGGGAGGTTCTTCCAGAAACAAATGCCCCCCCTAGTAAACAAGGACATTGCTTTACAGCACAAAAAAAAGGTTGTAAAAATCATGCGATGACCTGTTTTATGACGGTTGTAACTTACAATCATCATTGCAAGGCTCAATTACGGTCATAACCTGAGGATTTCCTCTCTATAAAATGAAGGAAGAAAGGGAAAGAGCTTAGTGAACAAATCCATTTGAATTTAGAAGTGAAAAGAATAAGAGGAGAGGTGTGATTTTGCAGAGCGGCTCTGCAGTGGTCCGGTTTACACACTGCACTAACACACCTCTTGTTTCATCATGGCTTATTCAACAAGCTATGCGAGCCTAACTTCACAAATGGCACTAAGCCCACAAACTGGAATTTCTGACCCCGCAAGCCCACATCTAACAAATAGCGTTACAGGTAGTCCTCAACTTACAACCATTCGTTTAGTGTCCGAAGTTACAACAGCATGGAAAAAAGTGGCTTATGCACGGTCACCTGATTACATTTTGGAAGCTTAGCAAGCTGTTCATATTTATGATGGTCGCAATGTCCCAGGATCACGTGATTCAGTGGTGAAATCTGAATTTCTTTGCTACCGGTTCTGTGGGCATGGCTTGGTGGGCCTGGCAGGGGAAGGATACTACAAAATCTCCATTCCCACCCCACTCCAGGGGAAGGATACTGCAAAATCTCCATTCCCACCCCATTCCCACTCCATTCCATTCCCACCCCATTTCAGGGGAAGGATCTCCATTCCCACCCTACTCCAGGGGAAGGATACTGCAAAATCTCCATTCCCACCCCACTTCAGGGGAAGGATATTGCAAAATCTCCATTCCCACCACACTCCAGGGGAAGGATACGGCAAAATCTCCATTCCCACCCCACTCCAGGGTTAGGAAACAGCATAATGTCCATTCCCACCCCATTCCCACTCCATTCCATTCCCACCCCATTTCAGGGGAAGGATCTCCATTCCCACCCTACTCCAGGGGAAGGATACTGCAAAATCTCCATTCCCACCCCACTTCAGGGGAAGGATATTGCAAAATCTCCATTCCCACCACACTCCAGGGGAAGGATACGGCAAAATCTCCATTCCCACCCCACTTCAGGGGAAGGATATTGCAAAATCTCCATTCCCACCACACTCCAGGGGAAGGATACGGCAAAATCTCCATTCCCACCACACTCCAGGGGAAGGATACGGCAAAATCTCCATTCCCACCCCACTTCAGGGGAAGGATATTGCAAAATCTCCATTCCCACCACACTCCAGGGGAAGGATACGGCAAAATCTCCATTCCCATCCCGCTCTGGGGCCACCCAGAGGTGGAATTTGCTGGTTCTTCAAACTACTCAAAATTTCCGCTACCGGTTCTCCAGAACCTGCTGGATTTCACCCCTGATGTGATTCCCCTGGCCGGCCTTCTGACCAGCAAAGTCACGGGGGTGGGGGGGGGGAGCCAAGATTCTCCTAACAGCCACATTGCTAATTTAACGGCTGCAATGATTCACTTAACAAGGGTGGCCAGAAAGGTCGTAAAATGGGGCAAAACTCACTGAACAAATTGTCTCGCTTGATATTAGAAACGTTGGGCTCAATTGTGGTCATAAGTTGAGGACTACCTGTATGCCCAGGTAACGCGTGACTGAAATCACTGCACTTCACTCCAAAACTTCAGAAGACCCAACAATGCACAAAAGTTCTAGTTTCTGATCCAAGATTGGATGAGGCACACGAGTCCTTGTGGTTGGCAGGCTGTGTGAAGCACCTGGATTGAGGAGGCTTTTTGGGATACTGCCCGATCCTATAGATATTTTGGCTTAGCCTATCCCCCAGATATTTCCCTTTAGGGCAGCAGCAGATGTGGCTCCAAACCCGGTTTACTTGCCTCTTTGCCCAAATTCAGAGGTAGGATTTGCAAGGAGGGCATAGATAGCTGCAGCTGGATGAGAGAGTTTTGTTTTTAGCTGATGTTGTGGTTTCTGTCAGAATTTGTCACAACTGCTTAACAGCAGCTCTGCTCCAAATCACACAATTAGGAGAAAGAGCGCTCAGAGTGCTAAGGCCAGCTACTCCCAACCATTCATTTAGTGACCGCTCAAAGTTTGCAACAGTACTGAAAAAAGTAACGTAAAACAGATCCTCGCACTTAAGACTGTCGCAGCATCCTCACAGATCAAAATTTGGGTGTCTGGCAACTGGCATATATTTATGAGAGTTACTGTGTCTTGGGGCAGGGTTCTGCAAACTTGGCTCTTTTAAGACTTGTGGACTTCAACTGGGAGTTGAAATCCACAAGTCTTAAAAGAGCCAAGTTTGCAGGCCCCTTTCTTGGGGGATCACGAGGTTGCCATTTGCAATCTTCCCAGCTGGCTTCCGATAAGACGAGCAGAGTCAATGGGGGGAAAATCAGATTCACTTAATGACCGCGTGATTTGCTTAACTACCTCAGTAATTCGCTGAACAACCTATGGGAGAAAAGATTGCAAAATCGGGTGAGAGACTCACTTAAATTTGTTTATTTAAGAACAAGATTTCTGGTCTCGGTTCTGGTTACGAGTTGAGGGAAGCTGGATTTGCTCGACGACTGTGTGATTCACTTAACGCAACTCGCTTTTCAACCATCTTGCTTAGTAACAGAAATGCCGGTCTCAATTGTGTTCGTACGATGAGGACTGCCTGCACAACCCAAGATATCTGAACAAAGAGATATTTTTAGAAGGTTTCTGTTAAATTCTCTGCAATGGGATTTCAGCCCATTTTCGAATTCTGTCTTTCTCCAGCAGTTTTGGACTTGTTTGGTTCTGGGGTTGGAGATTTCTTCTGTTGATGGACAGAACTTTGATTTCCTTTGTGGTACCGGTAGTCCTTTGAATCCAAAAATTTCGTTGCTAAGCAACACAGTTGTTACAAAAGTTTTGCCCCATTTTATGATCTTTTTGTTGGGGCTACGGCTGTTAAGTGAACCACACAATTGTTAAACAAACCTGGATTCCCGCCCCCACACTGACTTTGCTTGTCGGAAGCTGGCTGGGAAGATTACAAATGTTGATCACATGTCCCCGGGATAGTTCAAGTGTCATAAATATTATATTATAAACCACCCAGTCCCTCTTTGAGGGAATGGGCAGTTTAGAAATACGAAATATAAATAAATAAATAAACAAAAACACATGCCAGTTGCCTAACACTCGAGTTTTGATTACACGATCATGGGGATGCGGTCATAAGTGTGAAAACTGGTCATAAGCCACTTTTTTCAATGCCGTTGTAACTTCAAATGGTCAGTAAATGGGTGGTTGTAAACCACTTGTATTCATTTCACTGATTTGCCCCCTCCCAACAGGCTCATTGGGGGGGGAATGGTGCCTTATAAGAGATTCCCTTAAAACAAGGGTCTCCAAACTTGGCAACTTTAAGACTTGTGGACTTTGACTCCCAGAATTCCTCAGCCAGCCATGTTGCCTGAGGAATTCTGGGAATCAAAGTCCACAAGTCTTAAGGGTGCCAGTTTTGGAGGCCCCCTGCCTTAAAAGAAACTCTGAGGATGATACCGCACCGTTTGTGGGTTGAAAATGAGACATATTTTCTCCATAAAGCAAGCTGTGATTGTGTCAGCTCAATCGGGGCTTTGAAAAAGCCATCCCATTGGACATCATTATGTGGCTGAAGATCAGAAGGTTCGGACCGGTTCAGGCGAACCGGTAGTGACGACCTATGGATGGGCCTGCTTACCCGCCCCGGCGCTATGCCGCCCTATTTAGCCACATTTTCTCAGCCGCGAGCATGCTGCGTGAGCAAGCCACCCACGCACACTCACATTTTCGGTGCACGGCGAACCGGTAATAAAAAAAATGGGAAACCCACCTCAGCTGAAGATCTACTCTTCGAGGCAGGTCCTCACAATCACACAGTTGCACTGAAAATAGATCTCCTCGGGCAGCGACCGCTCTGAGCCAGATTCACAACCTCCTTGTCTTCCGACCCACCCAACCCCATCCCTGCCCCCTGTTCTCCTTTCTTAATGGCAGCAGGTTTTAGAAACTTTGCAAATCATGGTTTGGGGCATTGCCCAATGCTCCCCACCACACATTGGGAGGTGGGTGGGGGGTAACGCAGCCCATGGGACCAAGTCAAGAGAGCGAGAGATTTCCTTCTGTAGTTGCCAAGGTTGTGTGCTCGGCACTGGCTTGGTCCAGGTTTGCCGACGGCAGGTGTGAAGTATACAAAGCTATAAAAATCAATTAAATAAATAAAGTTAGGAAATGTCAGCTGGTATTACAGGTAGTCCTTGATTTACAGTCATTCGTTTAGTGACCGTTCAAAGTTAACAACGGCACTGAAAAAAAAAGGTGACTTATAACCGGTCCCCGGGATCACCATTTCTAATCACCTTCCCAGTCAGCTTTCGACAATCAAAGTCAATAGGGGAAGCCAGATTCGCTTAATGACCACACTGAACAACTGCAGCAATTCGTTTAACCAGCGTGGCCAAAAAGTCGTAAAACGAGGCAAACTCACTCAACAAGTGTTTTTTCTCTAAAGCAATGAAAACTTTAGGCTCGGCTGTGGTCATAAGTTGAGGACTAATTGTAACACCTCGGAGATGAGATAGAAAAAGGGCTGAATTTCACTGGTTTATTTCCACAGTTGAGGCCGAGGAAGGAAAGGAGACCACTCGGAAGGCCATTCATGATTTCCTCTGAAAATTTCTAGTTCTGCCTTCCTTCCAGCCGAGGATTCTGGAACCCATTCTGGGAACTGAAGTGCAAATTCTCCTTTCATATGACTGTATATTCCCACCTGACAATCTTTCTGTGGATGTTTTTAATTTTTTTTTTTCCGTTTTCCAACTCTCAGCAGACATCTGTAAAACAACAGCGCACCAATTTTACTCCGTCTCGGTGTGCCGCGGGACTTAAGTTGGAACAGTTGTTATATTTCTGTACATATTGCCAGCAGGCATAATACTGTGATTATGAATTATTATTAATTATTATTACTATTTTTAATGCATTTGCTGAAAATGAATGAGTCGGATTGTTGTTTTTTTTAATATCATTTTTTAAAAAAATTATTTCCTGGGGGAAGTGTGGAGGTATCCCTGTTGATTTTTTGGAAAGGGGTTAAAAAAAAAAGGTGACTTATAACCGGTCCCGGGATCACCATTTCTAATCACCTTCCCAGCCAGCTTTCGACAATCAAAGTCAATAGGGAAGCCAGATTAATGACCACACTGAACAACTGCAGCAATTGCTTAACCAGCGTGGCCAAAAAGTCGTAAAACGAGGCAAACTCACTCAACAAGTGTTTTTTCTCTAAAGCAATGAAAACTTTAGGCTCGGCTGTGGTCATAAGTTGAGGACTAATTGTAACACCTCGGAGATGAGATAGAAAAAGGGCTGAATTTCACTGGTTTATTTCCACAGTTGAGGCCGAGGAAGGAAAGGAGACCACTCGGAAGGCCATTCATGATTTCCTCTGAAAATTTCTAGTTCTGCCTTCCTTCCAGCCGAGGATTCTGGAACCCACTCTGGGAACTGAAGTGCAAATTCTCCTTTCATATGACTGTATATTCCCATCTGACAATCTTTCTGTGGATGTTTTTAATTTTTTTTTTTCCGTTTTCCAACTCTCAGCAGACATCTGTAAAACAACAGCGCACCAATTTTACTCCGTCTCGGTGTGCCGCGGGACTTAAGTTGGAACAGTTGTTATATTTCTGTACATATTGCCAGCAGGCATAATACTGTGATTATGAATTATTATTAATTATTATTACTATTTTTAATGCATTTGCTGAAAATGAATGAGTCGGATTGTTGTTTTTTTTAATATCATTTTTTAAAAAAATTATTTCCTGGGGGAAGTGTGGAGGTATCCCTGTTGATTTTTTGGAAAGGGGTTAAAAAAAAAAAAAGAAATGCAACGTTTTCCTGTTTTCCTGCTGTATTTTAAAAAAGCAAAACAAAACCTTGAATTAACAACTTGACGGTTCAAGGACTGTTTTCATATTTTCCGACACTGCTTTCCTTGAGCCTCCAGGAGGGAGAAAACTGCCTTCCAGGTTCTAGAGGCCCTCTGGAGGCCAGAAACGAGCCCGTTTCTGGCCTTCCCGAGCTTCCGGTAGGCCCGTTTTTCTCCCTCTCCGAGCTTCCGTGTGCGCCCTGCACTTACCTGCATCCAACATGGGCCGTGTGGGGACTCCTGGGAGGGGTGGGGTGGGGTGGGGTGGAGGGGGCCAGACAGGAGTGAGATATGGGGGTTCTCCAAACTGCACAGAATCTTAAGCTAGAGGTTCTCGAACCCCTGTGAACCCTCCAGCAGACCACCACTAAATGGAGCCCACTTGACCCTCTAGAGGAGAGGGTCTCCAAACCTGGAAGCTTTTAAGACTTCTGGACTTCAGCTCCCAGAAATCCCCGGCCAGAATGGCTGGCTGGAGAATTGTGGGAGTTGAAGTCCGCCGGTCTTCAAATTGCTTAGTTTGGAAAACACCGGTCTAGAGATTGGGCTTCCTTGGGATCAACATGGCCCAATGATGGACAGTCCAGATCAGGGGGTCTCCAACCTTGGTCCCTTTAAGACTTGTGGACTTCAACTCCCAGAGTCCCTCAGCCAGCTTTGCTTTGTGGAGTTGAAGTCCACAAGTCTTAAAGGGACCAAGGTTGGAGACCCCTGGTCCCGATGTTTGAGGTGAATACCTCCAATAATAACATCTAGAAAGTCCTACCTCTTGTGGAATGCTGTGTGATGGGAGAGTCAACAGGGGTACATAAATGTCCCATACGTGGTATCACCAAGTCAGAGGCCACCAGAAGCTGCAAAACATGGAACAGAAGCTCAAAAGTCCATCAGAGCTGGCCTTTGCTAGCCTGGAGGACGTTTGGAGGGTGTGGAGCAAAGCATTAGCAGAAATGGGCCTTCCTTGGCCAGTAGGACTATCGGAACCAGGTGCAGCATTTAAAAGTCCCCTCTGGGAAAGCAATGCAAAAGAGTGACCAGGCTTCTCTTGATTCATGTCCCTGAGCTTCCTTCTGGCTAGTCTGGCTCTGCAGATAATTTCTGTCTCTTCTCCAGTGCTGGAGAGCTGGATAATCAATCTTGATGTTGAAAGGCAGATGAATTAGTAGCTGGAAAGAAAACTACTCACTGCTGGTTTCATTTTCATTCCAACGGGAAGGGCAGCCAACTGTTGAATAAGGGCATGTGGTTCCTTTCTCTTACTACATTCTAGTCCTGACACAGAGATACCTCCTCCCCCATCTTTCTCCTTCCTCTCTTCTTCCTCCTCCACCTCCTCCATCCTCTTTTTTCTCCTCTTCCTCTTCTCCTCCCCCTCCTTTTCCTCTTCCTCCGTCCTCTCTTTCTCCTCCTTCTCTTCTTCATCCCCCTCTTCCTCCATCCTTTCTTGTCCTTGTCCTCGCCCTTATTCTCCTTATCTGTTCTTCCTCTTCTTCCTCCTCCTCCTCCATCCTCCTTTCGTCCTCATCCTTCTCCTTCATCCTCCTTTTCCTCTTCCTCCATCCTCTCTTCCTCCTCCTTCTCTTCTTCATCTCCCTCTTCCTCCATCCTCCCTTCTTCCTTGTCCTTGTCCTCGCCCTTATCCTCCTTATCCGCTCTTCTTCCTCTTCCTCCTCCTCCCCCTCCTCCTCCATCCTCTTTTATCTCCTCTTCCTCCATCCTCTCTTCCTCCTCCTTCATCCCTCTTCCTCCATCCTCCCTTCTTCCTTGTCCTTGCCCTTATTCTCCTTATCCGCTCTTCTTCCTCTTCTTCCTCTCCCTCCTCCCTCCTCCTTTCGTCCTCGTCCTTCTCCTTCACCCTCCTTTTCCTCTTCCTCCATCCTCTCTTCCTCCTCCTTCTCTTCTTTATCCCCCTCTTCCTCTATCCTCCCTTCTTCCTTGTGCTTGTCCTCGCCCTTATCCTCCATCCGCTCTTCTTCCTCCTCCCCCTCCATCCTCTTTTTTCTTCTCTTCCTCTTCTCCTCCCCCTCCTTTTCCTCTTCCTCTATCCTCTCTTTCTCCTCCTTCTCTTCTTCATCCCCCTCTTCTCCATCCTCCCTTCTTCCTTGTGCTTGTCCTCGTCCTTATTCTCCTTATCCGCTCTTCTTCCTCTTCTTCCTCTCCTTCCTCCTTTTGTCCTCGTCTTTCTCCTCCATCCACCTTTTCTTCTTCCTCCATCCTCTCCTCCTCCTGAATTAACCAATGATATGAAAAAAAAAAAGAAAAATAGAGGAATGGAAGTGATCGTTCAGAATGATTGGTGAAGAGCACTGTTGTGAAGAAAGTGGGGAGCGGGAGGCAGGACGCAGGGGGGAGGGAATTCACATCAGCCCTGCAAGGGCGGAAGAATAGCTGTTGAACATCAACAGAAAAAAAGGGCCCGGACTCTGGGTCAAAGAAAGTAACGTGTGAAAACATCTCAGACACACCCGTTCCCATAAAGTTTGCCCAGTTTGCTATTACAACGATAGTAATCTTGACCTTCATGGCAGTGGTTCCTGAGTCTGGCCTACCTTGTAGCAGTGGTGGGATTCAGCCAGTTCAGTCCGGATCGCTCGAACCGGTAGCGGGGACTGTGAGAGGTTCCGCCCACCTGCCCGGACGTAATGCGCAACTACTATACATACACAAGGCCGTGCGCATGCGCAGAGGTGCACAAGGGGTGCGCGCGCGCACTCACATTTGCAAACCGAGAGGGAAGGTAAATGAACCCCATCTCTGCCTTGTAGGGCTCACAGCAACAACAACAACAACAACAAATAGTTTGGATCTTAAGCACAAAAGCTTCCAAGTACTTAACGAAACATAAACATCAGGGTATTAACCATCTCTCAACACGGAGAGAATAAATAGATCACAATGAAATGCAAGGCAACACGCAATGCGCAACTAGAATATCGAAAAGATCTAGAAATGTAATTGAAATTAGCTTAATGATAATAATAGAGGCAATAAGCAGCTTACACCTAGCAGCAACACACCATCAGCCTATTAATGTCTTTTTCCTGTCTTTTTGTTTTGTTTTTTTTGCATATCGGTTGCTTTCCTTTCATCCCCAGCCCACGAGGGAAACTGCCTTAAATCATCCTTAAGTTACACCAGGGTTAAAGTGGTGTTTTCCTCTTAATACAACATGCATTCAATGGCAGCTACAAGATGTGTACAATTTGTGGCATTCATCTGCCATTACGTTAGAGGGGAAGGCAAGGAACCTGTACTATATGGGATTAGAACAGTGCTTAGTATCCGTCTGGGGCTGATATAATAATAATAATAATAATAATAATAATAATAATAATAATAATAATAATAATAATAATTTAATTTTTATACCGCCCTTCTCCCGAAGGACTCAGGGCGGTTAGCCAAATAAAAATACAATACAATATACAATAAAATCTATTTAAAAAACTTATTCAACCTTGGCCAAATTAAAACTATAAAAGACATGATATAAAACCCTGTTTAAAATCCAATTTAAAACCCATATTATGCCAGTCCTGCTCGAAAGAATAAATACGTCTTCAGCTCGCGGCGAAAGGCCCGGAGGTCAGGAAGTTGATGGAGTCCAGCTCATTCCAGAGGGTAGGTGCCCCCACAGGTGATAGGTGATGATAGTTTCTCTTCTGCAGTCGTCCCTCCGTAGACTTCTCAGCTTCTTTCTGCTCTTTTCTTCCTAAATAACTGATCCCACCAGTGAGATCACAAAATACAGGTGGTCCTTGCTTAGCGACTGCCTCACTTGGTGACCATTTGCAGTTACCACAGCGATTTTCGCACCTCTGTAAAAGCAAAGAAAAGTTGAAGTCAGATCATAACTGCAGTTGTGCATCCTTTCTTTTTTTGGCCATTTTTTTTAAAAAAAATTAAGTTTCATTATAAAATAAAAAATATTGGGGGGAAAAATGAAAGAGAAAGAAAGAGAAAAGTGTAAAGAGAGGGGGGAAAGCGGTGACTTCTGGTTATTTTTCAGTGCTGTAAAAAGCAAAAAACAACAACAACAATAACCCTCTCAACCTTTTGCTTTACATTACATATTTCTAACTATTTCTAAAATAACAAACTCTTTCTAATCGTTGGAACCTAGAATCAAAGTTTCATATATATATATATATATATATATATATATATATATATATATATATATATATATATATGTATATATGTATATATGTATATATGTATATATGTATATATGTATATATATATATATGTATATATATATATATATATTCAGTTTCAACCAAAAGTCCAGAAGTGCTTTCCAAGTAGAAATAAAACTAGCTAAGTTCTTTTTTAAAATTAAAATAATGTTGCCATCTCCCCTCGCTCCATCTCCTTACAGCTGCGTGTTCATTTAGCAACTGCTTCACTGAATCACCAACTTGCTGGTTTCAGTTGCCACTAAATGAGGACGACCTGTAATGCCAGGCGGTTCAGCCAGCTCTAGCGTGGGTGCTTCAATTCAGTGATTTTTATTCATTTAGAACAGGGGTGTCAAACTCGAGGCCCGCGGGCGACATCTGGCCCATGCAGCTGCCCCAGGCTCCGTTTTCGCTGGCAGAAGGCTGCAGGAGGCTGTTGCAGCTGAAAACGGAGCCTCAACGAGTGATGTCAAGCTGGCCACGCCCACCCCAGCCACGCCCACCTCGGCTGTGCCACCCCCCGTCCCCCTGAGGTCAAACACAACCCTCATGCGGCCCTCAATGAAATTGAATTTGACAGCCCTGATTTAGCATAAGGCTGAAATAGTCTCACAGCCAAACTGTCTTCCGTCCATTTCCTACTGGACTGCATATGGAGGAATCTGTAGGTCACATCCAAAATTGGAAAAAGAAAATAAATTCTAAATAAGAGTACAGGTAGTCCTTGACTTACAACTGTTCATTTAGTGACCGTTCGAAGTTACAACGGCACTGAAAAAAGTGACTTATGACCATTTTTCACACTTACGACCGTTGCAGCATCCCCCAAGGCCACGTGATCTACATTTGGATGCTTGACAACTGACTCATATTTATGACGGTATGACGGAGGTCACGTGATCCTCTTTTGCGGCCTACTGACAAGCAAAGACAATGGGGAAACCAGATTCACTTAACAACTATGTTACTTATGTAACAACTTCATTATCATGTGATCAAAATTCCAATGCTTGGCAGCTGGTTCATATTTATGACTCGTCATCGACGGTAGCTCGGGAGTTCATGGCTTCCATGACGGCCTTGGACCTGACCCAAGTAGTTGATGGCCCTACTCACATTGGGGGTGGCACTCTGGACTTGATTTTTGTCTCTGGTCAGTGGTTGAGAGATCTGGACTTAAAGGAAATAGTCATTGAACCTTTGTCATGGTCAGATCACTCCCTTCTTCGTCTGGACTTTCTGACCGCCATTCACCACCGCAGGGAGCCGGAGCCGACACGTTGGTTCCGTCCCAGGCGCCTGATGGACCCGGAGGGGTTCCGGACGGAGCTTGGGCCATTTCCTGAGGGTCTGGCTCACGGCTCGGCTGAGGAACTTGTTGCGGCCTGGGAACGGGCCGCGGGGCCTTAGACCGGTCGTGCCTTTGCCTCTGACCCGGCGCAGGTCCCAACCAGCCCTTGGTTCTCCGAGGAGCTGAGAGGGATGAAGCGCGGAGAAGACGCCTAGAGAGTTCCTGGAGGTCTAGCTGCTCAGAAGCTGATCGGACACTAGTGAAGTCCTATACTAGGCTTACCTAGTGGCAATGAGGGAAGCGAGGCGTACCTCGCCTCCTCCTCATTGCATCGGCAGATAACCGCCCAGCCGCCCTGTTTGGGTGACCCGCCTCCTCCTACACCAGGGGAGCGGGATGACCCGCTGCAGGGACGTGCTGAGGAGTTTAACGTTATCTATACGATAAAATCGCTCAGCTTCGGGATGGTTTGGACCAAGATTGCGGTGACACGGGTGAGACGGCTGAGGGTGGTCTTGGTGACATTGTATGGGATGAGTTTGACCCTGTCGCTCCGAGGACATGGACAGGTTGTTGGGGAGGCTGAATGCCACCACATGTTTACTGGACCCGTGCCCTCCTGGTTGGTGCTGGCCACGCAGGAGGTGACACGAGGCTGGCTCCAGGCGATTACGAGCGCTTCTTTGGTGGAGGGTGTCTTCCGCCGCCTTGAAAGAGGCGGTGGTGAGGCCCTCCTCAAGAAGCCTTCCTGACCCGCTGTTTTAGGTAATTATTGTCGGTCTCCAACCCGCTCATGCGAAGGTTGTAGAGAGTATGGTGGCATATCAGTTTCCCTTGCACCTGGATGAAACTGTCTATCTAGACCTGCTCCAGTCCGGTTTCCGACCCGGTTACAGCACGGAGACGGCTTTGGTCGCGTTGGTGGATGATCTCTGGAGGGCCAGGGATAGGGGTTGTTCCTCTGCCCTGCTCCTATTAGACCTCTCAGCGGCTTTCGATACCATCGACCATGGTATCCTGCTGCGCCGGTTGGAGGGATTGGGAGTGGAGGCACCGCTTATCGGTGGTTCTCCTCCTATCTCTCCGACCGGTCGCAGTCGGTGTTGACAGGGGGCAGAGGTCGCCCCGAGGCACCTCACTTGTGGGTGCCGCAGGGGTCGATTCTCTCGCCTTCTGTTTAACATCTACATGAAGCCGCTGGGTGAGATCATCAGTGGTTTCGTGTGAAGTACCAGCTGTATGCGGATGACACCCAGCTGTACTTTTCACACCAGACCACCCCAACGGTTATCAAGTGCTGTCCCGGTGTCTGGAGGCCGACGGGTCTGGATGGGGAGAAACAGGCTCAAGCTCAATCCTCCAAGACAGAGTGGCTGTGGATGCCGCATCCCGGTACAGTCAGCTAAATCCGCGGCTGACCATCGGTGGCGAGTCACTGGCCCCGATGGAGAGGGTGCGCAACTTAGGCGCCCTCCTGGATGAACGGCTGTCTCTAGAAGATCATTTGACGGCCGCTCCAGGAGAGCGTTCTACCAGGTTCGCCTGGTGCGCCAGTTGCGCCTTTCTGGACCGGGAGGCCCTATGCACGGTCACCACGCCTCGTGACATCTCGCCTGGATTACTGCAACGCCTCTACATGGGGCTCCTTGAAGGGCATCCGAGGCTACAGTTAGTCCAGAATGCAGCTGCGCTGGTGATAGATGGAGCCCTCGTGGCTCCCGTGATAACACCCATCCTGCGCAGGCTGCACTGGCTACCTGTGGCCTTCCGGTGCGCTTCAAGGTTTTGGTGACCACCTTTAAAGCGCCCATGGCATAGGGCCGGGTTATCACGGGACCGCCTACTGCGACCAGATACCTCTCACCGACTGCAAGGCCTCACAGGAGGGACCTCAGGGTGCCGTCAGCTAGGCAGTGTTGCCTGGCGACGCCCAGGGGAAGGGCCTTCTCTGTGGGGGCTCCCGCCCTCTGGAACGAGCTCCCCCCAGGACTACGTCAACTTCCGGACCTTCGAACCTTCCGTCGCGAGCTCAAGACACATTTATTCATCTGTGCAGGACTGGCTTAGATTTTAAATTTTACAGGGGTTTTAAATTGATTTTAATATTTATATTTCTATTTTTAATAATAGGGCATTGGAATAAGTTTTTTTTTTTTTAAAGATTATTTTAATTTTGTATATTGATGTTTTATATGCCTGTGAACCGCCCTGAGTCCTTCGGGAGATAGGGCGGTATATAAATTTAAATAATAAATAAATAAATAAATAAATGTTGCTGTGTCCCAGAGTCATGTGATCCTCTTTTGTGACCTTCTGACCAGCAAAGTCAATGAGGAAGCCAGATTCACTTAACACCCGGGTTACTAACTTATCAACTGCATCAGTAGTAAGTTTCAATTTAGTTTGCTACCGGTTTGCTCGTGCGTTGTTTCTGCGCATGTGCAGGAGCGTCCGGGTGGATGGGCAGAGCCTCCTGCCGCCGCCGCCGCTACCATTTCGTCCGAACCTGGGCGAATCTGTAGCAACCCACCACTGAAATGCAGTGATTCACTTAACAAATGTGATAAAAAAAGTCATAAAATGGGGCAAAACTCACTGAACAAATTTCTCACTTAGCCACACAGGTTTTGGCCTCAGTTGTGGTCAAAGTTACAATGCCTTTGAAAAACTTATCACCAGTCCTTGGACTTAATAATTATTGCAGCATCCCTACAGTCAAATGATCAAAATTTAGAGGCTTGGCAACCAGCATGTATGTACAATAGTTTCAATGTCTAGGACATTGGTGGGTTGCTACCGGTTCGTCCCGATTCAGGCGAATCCGTAGTGGCGGCTGGAGACTCCTTCCACTCACCCGGATGTCTATGCACCTGCGCAGAAACGTCGAGCGTGCGCGTACATGTCCAGAAGTAAACCAGTAGCGGCCAAAATTGAAACTCACTACTGGTCCAGTGGTCTCGTGATCACCATTGGCGACTTTCTCATCTGGCTTCTGACAAGCCATGTCAATGCGGGAAGCCAAGTTTGTTTAACAACCGCATGATTCATGATTTGCTTAACCATAGCAAAACAGTCATAAAATTGGATGTATATAACTCACTTAACAGCTTCCTTGCTTAGCCACAGAAAGTCTGGCCCCAATTGTGGTTGTAAGTCAAGGACTGACCACCTGTATTGCTTGTGCCAGTTGCTACCTTAAACTGGATGATGAATTAAAAAAAAAAAAAACTTTGTTTAACCGATTACAGCAGAATGAGATAAAGGATGGGGGCAGGAGAAGAAATCCTGCAGCCAGCCATTTTTGCAAGCAATTAGAAGTTGGACGAACATAGATACCCAACTACCGACATTGGCATAAACAATTCAGTTCAGAATAGAGCTGGAAGGGATCTTAGAGGTCTTCTAGTCCAACCCCCTGCTCAAGCAGGAGACCCTATACCATTTCAGACAAGTGGCTGACACATTAAGTACAACTTAATTGACACGTTAATTGACACATTAAGCACAATTAAACACACTAAGTACAACCTCCTCTTTTTTTAAAAAAAAAAAAAGGCATCTGAAATCAAAATCTTTTCCCGCTGATAGAATTAGGGCCTTTACGCAGTGCCAACCATTGCTTCCAAATCCCCTTTTTAAAAGCCGGAGGTTTTAAATCTGGCACACGATTTGAAATCTCTTTTTTTTTTTAAACAAAAAAAAATTCATTCAGGCAACTTAAATTGTAATCCTAATAACATTATATATATTTAATTTGTTCCAACAAATGTTGATTGGTTTGGTGTGTGTGTGTGTGTGAAGATTTTGCATTTGTTCTCATTCCTTAATTTCTTCAGCTTTGTGTGACAATATCCCCCAAAATATAGCATTTGAGGGGGAGATTCTTTTTGAGCAAAAGAACAATGGACAACAGCAGAGACTGCTAGCAAAGCTTTAGCTGGATTTTGCCATCACTAACGTGGGCTTTTTCTGTTCCTGTGGTACTTTTCCTTTCTGATTAATGTCCTTTTCCTGCCAGCAAACCAAAACTAGGAGTAATTCCAATTTAAGAAAAAGAACGTTAAAAGAAATTGATGTGAGGTTTTAAAAGTACTTTCACAGAAATAAATAACTACGGGTACTCCTCAGCTAGGACTTTTCGCCTCAAACTCTTGGCGCTGGCTGTTTCTCCACCAGGGTTTCACATCCGTGTTATTACGCCCTGGTACTTTAGGCCATGGCCCCTCCATCCCAGTCTCTTCGCCGCGGCCCATTTGTCGCAGTACAGTTCGTGTCGGGCTTTTGGGCGCACAGGACAGTTCGAAGCTCCTAGTTGACAGAGCTTTCCTCTGAATTGCAGCCCCCCGCTCTACTCCCAAAAGCCCCTGAGCCCCTGCACTGATTGGCTGGCTTCGAACTGTCCTGTGCGCCCAAAAACCCAACGTGAACTGTACTGCGACAAATGGGCCATGCCGAAGGGACTGGGATGGAGGGGCCATGGCCTAAAGTGCCAATGTTGTGACTCCAGCCCCTGAACCTGACCCCATGCCCGAAACTGACTCAGAAAGTGAGGGGGAAGGGCCGGTAAGGCTTACCTCGGGAACACCGATTCCTTTGGCTCGGCTCCAAGAGCCAGAACCAGACCAGTCGGAGGACGTAATGAGGCCTTCGTCCCCTGATTCCTCCCTTCCCCAGGATACGCCTTCAGACCCAGCTGATAATAATAATAATCAAGCTTGGCTTGACCCGCGCTTCAGAAGATTAGAGAGGCGGCGTCATCAAAAGGAATATATAAGGAGTTTTGGGACTGCTCTCACTCCACGGGAAGCAAAGTTTAGCTGATCCGTTTCAAAAAGAGCTGAAAGTCTTACTACGTGAGTCATTTGTTTGAACTTTGGCAGGCAGCTGCGATTTCTCTGCCAGGACTGATAAGAGCCATGAAGGCCAGCTCGTGGGTCTGAAGTGGGGAAGGAGCCAAGGCGTAATAACGCGGAGGCGAAACCGTGGTGGAGAAACAGGCAGTGCCAAGAGTTCGAGGCGAAAAGTCCCATTCTGGCTTACGACCACAATTGAGCCCAAAAATTTCTGTTGCTAAGCAAGACCGTCGTTAAGTGAGTGTTGTCCCATTTTATGACTTTTCTTGCCCTAGTTGTTAAGTGAATCACTGCAATGGTTAATTCAGTAACACAGTTGTTAAGTGAATCTGGCTTGCCCACTGCCTTTATTGCTCAAAAGATCACAAAAGGGGATCACATGACCCCGGGACACTGCAACCCGCCATAAAATAATTAGTTTGAAATAATTAGTAATTTTAATAGGGATTTATCATAGTTTTATTTTTGTTTTTAAGTTTTAAATTCGGCCAAATTGAATTAGTTTTTTAATATATTTTTAAATTTTATATTATATGTATAACTGTGTTTTATCTGGCTGGAAACTGCCCTGAGTCCTTTGGGAGAAAGGCGGTATAGAAATCAAATTAATAATAAATAAATAAATAAATAATAAATAAATAAATAAATAAATATGAGTCAGCTGCCGGGCATTGAATTTTGATCACGTGACCATGGGATGCTGCAACACTCATAAGTGTGAAGAACAGTAATAAGTCACTTTTTTCGGTGCTGTTGTAACTTTGAATATATAATATATATTCAGGGGTGGGATTGAAAAATTTCAGCAACTGGTTCACTGTCCAGTTGCTTGGTGGGCGTGGCCTACTTGGTCTCCTGCAACATGGGGGAGAGGGTGTTTTTGCCCTACCCAGGCTCCAGAGGCTTTCCTGGAGAGAAAACAGCCTCCCCCAGGCTCTCCGGAGGCCAGAAACAGGCTTGTTTCTGGACTTCCGGAAGGCCCATTTTTCACCCTCCTAGAGCCTCTGCACGTGCCCTGCACTTACCTGGCATCCAAAATGAGCCATGTGGGGACACCTGGGAGGGGAGGGGAAGGCTGGGCAGGGTTAGCCAGGCCTTGGAATAACTGGTTCGTCAAACCAGATTAAAATTAACATCCGGTTCACCTGAACCGGTCTGAACCGGCTGAATCCCACTCCTATATATATTCATATATATACTTCTTGGAAGTTTGACAAGACCCAATAAATGCATAAAAAGCCCCAATCTGGGAAGGTTCCAAAAGTCCTCAATTTACAACCATAATTGAGACCAGAATGTCTATAGCTGAGCAAGGCCATTGTTAAGTGAGTCATGCCAATTTTATGACCTTTTTTGCCATCGTTGTTAAGTGAATCATGCCATCGTTAACTGAATGGCATCCAATTTTGCAACCATTTGGCCACAGTTAAGTAAATCACATAAACTGTTAAGCAAGTCATGTGGTCACTAAGCGAATCATTTCCCCATTGATTTTGCTTGTCGAAAGTGAGTTAAGAACTTCATAAATGGCTATCACATGACCCTGGGATACTGCAACCATCACAAATACATACCGGTTGCTGTGGTCCCGAATTTTGATGACCTGACACAGGGGGTGGTATGACAGTCGCAAGTGTGAGTACTAGTCGTAAGTCACTTTTCATCGCTGTGGTTTGAACGGTTGCTAAATGAATGGCTGTAAAGTCGAGGACGACTTGTAACGAATCGGCCGAAAATCAACTGATTTCGAAAGATTCAAAAGTATATCGGAAAAGTTAAGAAAAAAATAGAGAGACGCTTGGCACCAAAAGAATCACAGTTTAGGATCCCTGCCAACGTATGGCAAGAAACGCTGCACAACTGAACCACCTGCAGCTGTTTTCCTTCCCAATTGCAATTAAAAAAAAACAAAGTTAGCTGGGCAAGCTGGCATTTAATTACGCACCACGCCACTTGCCGCCGCCACGTTGATGCCTTGTGGGAAATTTACATCTTTGCAGAATGCAGCCGCTTCCAAGAACAGCTTTGGGATTCTCTTCCTACCTGCAGCTAGGTAGAAGTTAGCGTGTTAACTTTTTTGAGAAGAAGTTAGCCAGCTAACGTCTACCTAGCTGCAGGTAGAAGATTCCGCCTCTGTCCATCGTGGTCTTAATTCCCAGCCTGGAATAACTTTTTCTCACCAAGTTAGCCAGCTAACTTCTACCTAGCTGCAGGTAGAAGATTTCGTCTTTGTCGTATTCCCAGCCTGTTGCTAAAGTTGTTTAACTTTCTGTTTAACAGAATAACGGAGTTGGAAGGGACCTTGGAGGTCTTCTAGTTGAGCGAATCTGATGCTAAAATGGTGTTTTCCAATTTTTCCCATCACCAGCTTTGCTGAATGCACAATTGTGAGTCTAAGATTGCAGTTGCTGGGTATTGACCCTGCAGGCAGAGTGCTCAGCGCCTATTGGCTGCTTTGGGCGCCAATCTCTGGGATCCTCCTGGTCATTCGGACCAGGGGTGGGCTTCAAAACTTTTAGCAAGGGGTTCTCTGCCCGGTTGCTGGATGGGTATGGCCATGGTGGGCGTGGCCTAGTCAGCCTCCTGTACCACGGCAGGGGGGACGTTTTTGCCCTCCCCGGGCTCTGGAGGCTTTTCTTGAACCTATGGGAGGATGAAAATGGCCTCCCCAGGCTCCAGAGGCCTTTCCCGAACTTCCAGTAGGCCCGTTTTTCACCCTCCCCAAGCCTCCGTGCACGCCCTGCACTTACCTGCATCCAAAACAGGCCACGTGGGGTAGTGGTGGGTTGCCCCCGGTTCAGACTGGTTCTAAAGTAGTAAAGGAAAGTAGAACCCACCCCTGGTGTGGGGACTCGTGGGAGGAGGTGGGGCGGGGTGGGGTGGGCGGCGCCAGCCAGGAGTGGGATTTGGGGGTTCTCTGAACTGCACAGAATCTTAGCTAGAGGTTCTCCTGAACCCCTGCGAACCCCCAGCAGCCCATCCCTGGTCACTCCCCATGGGAGTGGATTTTTGGCTTCTTGATACTGGACAACTTTGGGCAAGGAGTCAACAGTCTAATGCCAGGTTGGCACAAATCAGATTTTGTGCAGACTCATTACTAACATATATTCACCATTCTTCTGAAATAGCAGTACAGGTTTTCCTCAATTTACGACCACTTAGTGACCAAAGTCATGATGGACCTCCTCTGGGCTACAACCTGGATTTGAAGTTATAATGTCCCCATGGTCACGTGGTAGTTTGGGCGCTTGGCAGCTAGCCTGCCTTGACAGCTATTTGCAGTGCCCCAGGGTCATGTAGGAAATTCATGATGTTTTGGGCCAGAAACCAGTATTTACTTAGAGCGTCTGGCAAAAAAACCCACCCATTGTGGACAATGGGTTCATTTAATGACCATTGCAAAAAAAGGTAGCAAAATCAACTTTTAAAAATGTTCCCTTTTGTTTTATTTTGAATTTTTTTTTAAAAAAATGTAGTAACCTCATTTGTTTGGTCATTCAGTTCCTTCCTAGTTTGAAAGCAAGAAAGAAGAAGGAAGGAAGGAAGGAAGGAAGGAAGGAAGGAAGGAAGGAAGGAAGGAAGGAAGGAAGGAAGGAAGGAAGGAAGGAAGGAAGGAAGGAAGGAAGGAAGGAAGGAAGGAAGGAAGAAAGAAAGAAAGAAAGAAAGAAAGAAAGAAAGAAAGAAAGAAAGAAAGAAAGAAAGAAAGAGAGAGTCAAACTATTTTCCAAAGCACCTGAGGGTAGGACAAGAAGCAATGGGTAGAAACTGATCAAGGAGAGAAGCAATCTAGAACTAAGGAGAAATTTCCTGACAGTTAGAACAATTAATCAATGGAACAACTTGCCTCCAGAAGTTGTGAATGCTCCAACACTGGAAGTTTTTAAGATGTTGGATAACCACTTGTCTGAAATAGTAGGGTTTCCTGCTTGAGCAGGGGGTTGGACTAGAAGACCTCCAAGGTCCCTTCCAACTCTGTTATATTATTCTATTCTATTCTATTCTATTCTATTCTATTCTATTCTATTCTATTCTATAGAAAGAAAAAAGGAAGGAAGGAAGGAAGGAAGGAAAGAAAGAAAAGAGGGGAAGAAAAAAGAAAAGAAAAGAAAAGAAGAAGAAAAGAAAGTGGGAAGCAACGAAAGCAGGGAGAAAGTTATGTAGACAATTAGAAAAAAAACCATTAGTTTTTCCCTCATGCCATCACTCTGCTAAACATCTAATTTCCACAGCACCGTCTATGTCTAAGGATATTTACCCAAGTTGTATGGATATAGTATTATGATGATCCTTCTCATCTTTCCTATCACCTCTTCCCGTTGGTATCTTAGAATTATATTTCTCTGTTCTTTGTATGTACTCCAAGAGCTTCTGGACCGGAGACAAATTCCTTGCGGGTCCAATCACACTTGACCAATAAAGAATAGAGAATATTCTAGTCTATTGTAGAAGCTTTCCCCATGTAAGCAACCCCCCCAAAACAGGTAAAGCGGAAAAAAACATCCCGTGATGGAAATCTTGCAAAATTGCAGCCGGCTGTTTTGGTTCTATTGAGTCCTTGCTCTCTTTTGTCTTTTTCTTAATGATGCTTAAGGAATTTTAATAGTCCCCACGAAGCACCTCCAAGCCTCTTATTGTGTCACAGCTCCCCAAAGGGGTGTGGTGGGGGAATTAAATCCAAGCGATTAGGGGAAAGGCCTCCAGTCGCTCTGAGCAGCTCTTTGTCAACCAACCCTTTCTCCATGGAAGGGAAAGAGAGAAGGGGGGAGGGAGGGAGGGAGAAAGAGAAGGAGAGAGGAGGGAGAGAGGGAGAGAGGGAGAGGGAGGGGGAGGGAGGGAGAGAGACAGAAAGAGAGACAAAGAAAGAAAGAGAGAAAGAGACAAAGAGAGAGAGAAAGAAAGAGGGAAAGAGAAAGGAAGAGAGAGAGAGAGAGAGAGAGAGAGAGAGAGAGAGGAAAAGACAAAGAGGAGAGAGAGAAAGAGAGAGAAAGAGAAGAGAGAAAGAGAAGAGAGAGAGAGAGAAAGAGAAAGAGAGAAAGAGAAGAGAGAAAGAAAGTGGGAAGCAACGAAAGCAGGGAGAAAGTTATGTAGACAATTAGAAAAAAAACCATTAGTTTTTCCCTCATGCCATCACTCTGCTAAACATCTAATTTCCACAGCACCGTCTATGTCTAAGGATATTTACCCAAGTTGTATGGATATAGTATTATGATGATCCTTCTCATCTTTCCTATCACCTCCTCCCGTTGGTATCTTAGAATTATATTTCTCTGTTCTTTGTATGTACTCCAAGAGCTTCTGGACCGGAGACAAATTCCTTGCGGGTCCAATCACACTTGACCAATAAAGAATAGAGAATATTCTAGTCTATTGTAGAAGCTTTCCCCATGTAAGCAACCCCCCCAAAACAGGTAAAGCGGAAAAAAACATCCCGTGATGGAAATCTTGCAAAATTGCAGCCGGCTGTTTTGGTTCTATTGAGTCCTTGCTCTCTTTTGTCTTTTTCTTAATGATGCTTAAGGAATTTTAATAGTCCCCACGAAGCACCTCCAAGCCTCTTATTGTGTCACAGCTCCCCAAAGGGGTGTGGTGGGGGAATTAAATCCAAGCGATTAGGGGAAAGGCCTCCAGTCGCTCTGAGCAGCTCTTTGTCAACCAACCCTTTCTCCATGGAAGGGAAAGAGAGAAGGGGGGAGGGAGGGAGGAGAGAGAGAGGAAAAGAGAGAGAGGAAAAGAGAGAGAGAAGGAGAGAGAGAGAGGCAGAAAGAGAGACAAAGAAAGAGAGAGAGAAAGAAAGAGAGACAAAGAGGGAGAGAAAGAGAGAGATAGAGAGAAAGAAAGAGGGAAAGAGAGAGAGAGGAAAAGAGAAAGAGAGAGAGAGAAAGAGAGAGAGAGGAAAAGACAAAGAGGGAGAGAAAGAAAGAAAGAAAGAGGAAAAGAGAGAGAGGAAAAGAGAAAGAGAGAGAGAGAAAGAGAGAGAGAGAAAGACAAAGAGAGAGAGAGAGAGAGAAAGAAAGAAAGAGGGAAAGAGAGAAAGAGACAGAGAGAAAGAGAGAGAGGGAAAGAGAGAGAGAAAGAGAGAGAGAGAAAAGAGAGAGAGGAAAGGAGAGAGAGACAGAAAGAGAGAGAGAAAGAGAGAAAGACAAAAAGAGAGAGAGAAAAGAGACAAAGAAAGAGAGAGAGAGAGAAATAAAGAGAGAAAGACAGAGAGAAAAAGAGAGAAAGACAGAGAGACACAGAGAGAGAGAAAGAAAGAGAGAGAAAGAAAGAGGGAAAGAGAGAGAGAGGAAAAAGAGAGAGAGAGAGAAAGAGAGAGAGAGGAAAAGAGAAAGAGAGAGAGAGAGAAAGAGAGAGAGAGGAAAAGAGAGAGAGACAGAAAGAGAGACAAAGAAAGAGGGAAAGAGAGAGAGAAAGAAAGAGAGAGAGAGAGAGACGAAAAGGGCAAAGCTGTATTTTCAATACCTCCCCCACCCCTCCTTTCCCATTTGTGTGCCGATGCACAACCGGTGTTAATTTCCAGCGCTGGAACGCCGAGATGTCAGCCTAATTAGCAGAAGGGAAATAATGGGACGTTCATTAAGGTAGCATAATACAGCTGATCAGAGGCTCTGAAGTTTGACCACATGTAGTAATTTCACTTTGTTTTCCTGGCTTTTCTTTTCTTTTCTTTTTTTAATGAGGGCCAGTTGCGTGCCAAGTAGAGGGCAGAATGAATACTTAGTGGGTGCGGGAGTATAGAGGGGTAGAACCACCCACAGACCGAATCTGGGGAGGGCGGGGGGGGGGCGAGCGACAAATGATATTAATTTCTCGGATTTCAAAGCAGGGAACTGATCTGTTCGGCTGACAAAAGTTGACCCACGGGAAAATCCATGGGGAACCAGAAGAGGGGCAAACCATGGTCAAAATTGACAATGTTTGCCACTTAACCATCTTCTCTTTCTTGCTTTCTTCCTTCACAATTTTTCTCGCTCTCTTTTCCTATGTAAATCAATATCTCCAGACTAGAAAAAAGGAAGCTACAAATTCTATCTGATTTAGATCAGGACTAAGCAGAATTAACAGGATTGGAAGGGACCTTGGAGGTCCTCTAGTCCAACCCCCCCCCCCGCTCAAGCAGGATACAGGTAGTCCTTGACTTATGACCACGACTGAGCCCAACATTTCAGTTGCTAACTGAAACATTTGTTCAGTCAGCTTTGCCCCATTTTACGACCTTGCTTGCCACAGTTGTTAAGTGAATCACTTTCAGTGGCAAAGTTAGTAACACATTTGTTAAGTGATTCCGGCTTTCCCATTGACTTGGCTTCTAAGAAGGGTCGCAAAAGGGATCACATGACCCCACTGATCACAGGGATCACACTGCGACCGTCATAAATAGGAGTCAGTTACCAAGCATCTGAATTTTGAAAATGTGACCACAGGGTTGCTGCAGCCATTGTAAGTGTGAGAAACGGTCATCGGTCGTTTTTTTCCACTGCCATTGTAACTTTGAACAGTGAGCGCGCTGGAGCGCCAGGAACCCCGAAAAACCAGCTGGCCGGTTCGCCATCAGGGGTGCTATTCAGCAGGTTCTGACAGGTTCTGGAGAACCGGCAGCGGAAATTTTGAGTAGTTTGGAGAACCGGCAACTACCACCTCTGGCTGGCCCCAGAGTGGGGTGGGAATGGGGATTTTGCAATATCCTTCCCCCAGGAGTAGGGTAGGAATGGGGATTTTGCAACATCCTTCCCCTGCCCTGCCAACCAAGCCACGGCCACCATGCCACACGCACAGAACTGGTAGTAAAAAAATTTGAATTCCACCACTGGTGCACATGCCTATTTTTGGGGCATTTTCCAAACCATTTTCAGGCTGTTTTTGGCCTGAAAAACAGCCCCAAAACAGCCTGAAAAACAGCCTGTTTTTTGGCTATTTTTAGGCCAGTTTTCAAGCCAGTTTTCAGGCTGTTTTTTGGGCCTGAAAACAGCTTGTAAAACAGCTTGTAAAACAGCATGTGCGCGCTGGAAACCAGAAAAGCAGCTGGCGATGGCACGCGCGCTCACGCGTGCCATAGATTCGCCATCACAGATATAGGGTTCCCTTCCTGAGTAGGGGGTTGGACTAGAGGACCTCCAAGATCCCTTCCATCTCTGTTATTCTATTCTATTCTATTCTATTCTATTCTATTCTATTCTATTCTATTCTATTCTATTCTATTCTATTCTAGTTCTCGGCTTGCAATCATTCATTTAATGGCCATTTGAAGTTACCAAAGGCACTAAAAAAAGTGAGTTATGACTGATCCTTGCACTTACGACCATCATAGCTGTCTCCACTGTCACGTGATCAAAATTTGGGTCCTCGACAACCAGCAAGCATTTACAACGTTGTAGCGTCCCAGGGTGACGTGATCTCTGAACCTTCCCAGCTGCTTCCAGCAAGCAAAGTCAATGGGGGGAAGGTGGATTTGCTTAACAATGGCAGTGGCTTACTTAGCAGCGGCACTGATTTGCTGAACCATGGTGACTCACTTAAGCACCTTGCTTAGCAACAAAATTTCTGGTCCCAATTGTGGTCGTAGGTCAAGGACTATCTCGGTAACTGCCCCTCTCTTGCCAAACAAAATGTTTGAGGATGTTATGTGGCATAAAAAAAATGTCCTTCTGATGAACGGCTTAACAGCTGCAGTGATTCACTTAACAGCTGCCACAAGGAAGGTAATGAAATGGTGCAAAATTCACTTAGCAACCCTCCCACTTAGCTACAGAAATGTTAGGCTCAATTGCGGCTGTAAGTTGAGGACTACAATATTTCCAGCTCAGGGTTGAAATGAGGGGTACTGGTAAGAAAGTCTGTTATTAACAGCAGCTGCTTGCAATTACTGCAAGTTCAAGTCCCACCAGGTCCAAGGTTGACTCAGCCTTCCATCCTTTATAAGGTAGTTAAAATGAGGACCCAGATTGTTGGGTGGGCAATAAGTTGACTTTGTATATAAATATACAAATAGGATGAAGACTATTGCTAACATAGTGTAAGCCGCCCTGAGTCTTCGGAGAAGGGCGGGATATAAATGCAAATAAAATTAAAAAAACAACAACTCACTGCTGATGTTACCTAGTTTGGGTCATGAAACATCTGCAAGGAGACAGCCAAGCTCAGAGAACGCAACCCCCTCCGATGTCAAGCTGCTGGCGATAATCATACAGATAGTCCTCGCCTTCCGACCACAATTGAGCCCATAATTTATGTTGCTAGGTGAGTGAGCTTTGTCCCGTTTTACGACATTTTCTTGCCTCATTTGTTAAGTGAGTCAGTGCAGCGGTTAAAGTAGTGACCCGGTTGTTAAGTGAATCTGGACTTTGCTCGTCGGAAGGTCGCAAAAGGGGAACGCATGACCCCTGGCGAGCGCTGTAACCGTCATACACGTGAGTCCGTTGTCAAGCCTCTGAAGGTAAATCACGTGTGAAAAACGGTCCTCGGTGACTTTTTTCAAAGCCCTCGTAACTTCGGTCACTAAATGAACTGTTGTTAAGTCAAGGACTACCGGTACAATTGTGGCCACCCATTTGATCTTTTTTTTTTGGGGGGGGGGGTGTCGATTCCCACTGACATTAAACTTGGAGATTTGCTTGCGGGATTAGCTTCGGGCGAGAGGCATGAACCGCCACGGGAAGAATTTTAAACCTGTCAACCTGGACGTGGGAGAAAGTGAACCCTTGTCCTGTCCTTCTCCTCACCGAATCGCAGCGGAAAAGAAAAAACAACAACAGCAACAACAACTCTGGGTTGTCTGCGGGACCACAAAACCTCTGCAGAAAGGATGCGTCCGTCCCTTTTTAGGATTCCTTCGCCGCGGCGGAAAGGTGGCCCCTGCATACTCATTTGGAGATGATCCTTAAGTGATTAAAATTTAGGGATTAGCTGGCGAAGAAAGGCAGGATTAAACTCTTTGCACAGCAGAAGAAGAGCTTAAAGCTTGTCCTGAAAGCCGAGGGGATGATGGACCGGCATAAAGCAAAATCTTCACGCCTTCTTCCTTCAATGGATGGTCCAGATTGAGAGGGACGGGAGCAGTTTTTCCAAAACTAACTAACTAACTAAATATTTTTGGGGGTGGCGGGTGGAGGGAAAACCTAAAGTAGGTGGACATTTTTCGGTATCTGGGATCCCATCTCCAAGACAATGGCGACATCAATGGTGAGGTGAGAGCAAGGTTGAATGCAGCCTGGATGCTGATCCTGTTCTCTTCCCTGTATCTCCCTATCCAGTGAGGTAGACTGCTATTGGATGCTGAGGCTCTACCTGGGCAAACTGCTGAGAATGAGACTGGGTGTATAGCGAGACGGGTTCTCAAGCAACTTTTTCAAGACCGCTGCAATTCCTGACGTTCATTAATTGAATTGTCATAAACTGAGGACTAGCTGTAGTGTGAAGGGGCTGGATTTAAAAGCAGTGAGACCTAGGTTCTAGTCCCCCCCCCTCAGCTATGGAAGCCAATTGGCTAATCTGGATCAAGTCCCTCCTTCTCAGCCTAAGAGCCAATCAGGAGTAGCGGAGAAGATATTTGAATAAGAGGGGGAAGATTTATTTATTTATTTATTTATTTACATTTTTATACCGCCCTTCTCCCGAAGGACTCAGGGCGGTGTACAGCCAAGGTTAAAACAGTTAAATATACAAAATTAAAATATCAATTAAAATACATATTCAATAATGGCCAAATTAAAACCGTCAAATTGACCCAGCCTAAAATACCCCATATATAATTACTAAAAATTAAAAATTTGAAAATTTAAAAATCAAGCCAGTCCCAGATCCAGGTTCGAGTCTCCCTTCAGCCCCAGAAGCTCATTGGCTGAGTCGGCCAGTCTTTCCTCTTAGCTAGAAAAGTATAGGAACTATTTTTGACTCACTGTCCTTTAGATTTCTAGGTGTCAATTTCCAGGGTCATTGCTAAGAATTCTGGGAGATGAAGTCAGCACACCACCCGATGTAAATCACACCTGCACTGGGCCAGCAGCGAAGTAGGAAAAAAAAACTTTGCATTTTTCTAAATTTTGCAAATCCGTTCATCAATTATATCTTTAGAATGTACATTGGGGACCAGGCTGTACATAAATGCATATATTCATGAAAATAATGTATAACAGAAGTACAAAGCATTAGGGAAATTTATTTGTGAAAGCCGTTTAGATTAGGCAAAAAAGGCAATCAAAATGCATGTGTGGAGAAGTGTGCCCAAAATACATAGAAATGCAATTTTTTTTAAAAAAAAAAACTGTTTTGATGACTTCAAGGCGACACAGCAGCAAAAAAGAAGCAATGTGCAAATCAAAATTGATAGTACCTTGCCTACTATTATGAGTTTAATGAAAAGAAGGACTAGAGGAGACATGAAAAATCTAATAAATAATAATAATAATAAATAATGATAGCAGTCTTCCAATATCTCAGGGGCTGCCACAAAAAAGAGGGAGTCAAACTATTCTCCAAAGCACCCGATGGCAGGACAAGAAGCAATGGGTGGAAATTAATCAAGGAGAGAAGCAACCTAGATCTAAGGAGAAATTTCCGGACAGTTAAAACAATTAATCAGTGGAACAACTTGCCTCCACAAGTTGTGGGTGCTCCAACATTGGAACTTTTTAAGAAGAGATTGGACAGTCACTTGTCTGAAATGGTATATTCTGCTTCGTCAATAAATGGATCATCTTTCCAATTAGCCTCCATTTTGTTTCCCTGCCTTTCTTCCAACTTGGAACTGAGCCAGGTGGATATTTCTTCCAAGTGCCTTTGAAGTGCACCTTGGAAGAAAGTCCAACTTTCTTCCAACGTGCACCAGCTTGAAGAAAGTCATTTGAAACCCCTTCTTCTCCCCACCATTTCCGGAGAGAGATGGGGAGGAGGCCCCTCTACGGTCCAAACTGGGGTCTGACTGCCCCTCTTCCAAATCTTTGAGGGCTGCCTTTGGAGACGGGAGGTTGTGAGCCCGAGGAGGCCAGCCAGGTGATACCTCCTATTCCATCAAATTGCCTCAAATGAAATGAAATGCTGGCTTTGTCCCATTCAGTCCTTGGGAAGGGTTAGGCCCAGGCCACCTGGCTCACCGCGGAAAGGCCAAGCGTGGCCTCTGCCCCTGGGAAAATTGCACACCTCCGCGAGAAGCGGCACAGTTATCAATACCATTTCTCAGTTTCACACCAGTTCACATTTGGTCAGCATTTGTATTGTACAGTCTTCAAGGTGATTAATCACTCTTTTGTTCGCCTTTTCTCACCCGCCCTCCCCTCCTTCTTTCTCTCTTTCTTTCTCTCCTTTTGTCTTCTTCCTTCCTTTTCTTTCTTTCTTCCTTCCACCCTTCCCTCCCTCCCTCCATTTTTCCTTCCTTCCTTCCTTCCTTCCTTCCTTCCTTCCTTCCTTCCTTCCTTCCTTCCTCCCTCCCTCCTCCCTCCCTCCTTTCCTCCCCTTCCTTTCTTCATTTTTCCTTCCTTCCTTCCATCCTTCCACCTTTCCTCCCCTTCCATTCCCTTCCTTCATTTTTCCTTTCTTTCTCTTCCTTCCTTCCTCCTCCCTTTCTTCATTTTTCCTTCCTTCCTTCCTTCCTCCTCCCTCCTCCTCCCCTTCCTTCCTTTCTTCATTTTTCCTTCCTTCCTTCCTTCCTTCCTTCCTTCCTTCCTTCCTCCTCCTCCCTCCTCCCTCCTCCTTTCCTCCCCTTCCTTCCTTCCTTCATTTTTCCACTTTCTTTCCTTCCTTCCTTCCTTCGTCCTTCCGTCCTTTCTTCCTTCCTTCCTTCCTTCCACCTTTCCTCCTTCTGTTCCCTTCCTTCATTTTTCCTTTCTTTCTCTTCCTTCCTTCCTTCCTTCCTTCCCTCCCTCCACTCCCCTTTCTTCATTTTTCCTTCCATCCTTCCACCTTTCCTTCCCTTCCTTCCTTTCTTCATTTTTCCTTCCCTCCTTCCTTCCTTCCTTCCTTCCTTCCTTGCTTCCTTCCTTCCTTCCTTTCTTCCTTCCTTCCATCCTTCCACCTTTCCTCCCCTTCCATTCCCTTCCTTCATTTTTCCTTCCTTCCTTCCTTCCTTCCTTCCTTCCTTCCTTCCTTCCTTCCTTCCTTCCTTTCTTCCTCCCTCCCTCCCTCCCTCCCTCCCTCCCTCCCCTTCCCTTCCCTTCCCTTTCCTTCCTTTTTTGTATTTCTCCTTCCTTCCTCCCTTCCATTTGAAAGCATGAGGAATGAACTTCCTTAGTCGCTTTCAGTTCACTCGCCTTCCTGCTGAAGCAAAGCCAACCCTGGAGATTTCCCACCTTTCCGTCTTTAATAAAGGAAAATTGAAAACTCAGAGCCCCTCCATCCATCACTCAGGTGCAAAGGTGTCGGGGTGTGTGCTTGTGTGTGTATGTGTGTCGGTGGGGGGGGGACGACACTGGGACGAGGCAACCTCTTGAGTCCAACTTCTCCTTTTACAGCTCTTGGTGAGAAATTGTTGTGTAAAAGTGGAAAAGCAGAAGAAAGAAGGACGGGGAGTGAATTAAATTAGTGAAACTTCTCTATAAATATTCAGACTCAGATGGGGTGGAAATGCCACAGAGAATGAAATTGGGAAGAACGTGTTGGCACTTTCTCCTCCTTAAAAGAGGATTTCTGGAACCCATCAAAGAGGACACAGGCCTGGAGTCAGTTCAAAGGGAGCTTCCATCTTCTCCTTCTCCCTTAGAAGGGTAAATTTAGGGCAGGTTTTTTGGCTGGCGAAAGCGATTTCTCTCTCCCTGCCTGCATTTCTAGAAAACCTATGGGGAAAACAAACGGAGAGATATATTAACATTCCCTGCCTCGTTTGTGCTTTGCTAGGCTGCATTTCTACTCAGAAGTAAATCCCAAGGAATTCGCTTCTTCCCACACTAAGCAAGCAAAGGTACTAAATGCCCTGTAAATTACAGCATGGCCCACCCAACCATGGTTGGTTTTTTGTTTTTTTTTAAAGTCTCCTTTTTCCTGCAAGCTGACCCAGAGCTCACAGAATTGCACCAGTATATTCTGTCTAAAAGACCACACTTTGCAAGCTTTGAATAGAATAGAATAGAATAGAATAGAATAGAATAGAATAGAATAGAATAGAATAGAATAGAATAGAATAACAGAGTTGGAAGGGATCTTGGAGGTCTTCTAGTCCAACCCGTTTCCTAGGCAGGAAGCCTACATCACTTCAGACAAATGGTTATCTAACATTTTCTTAAAAATTTCCAGTGTTGGAGCATTCACAGCTTCTGGAGGCAAATTGTTCCACTTATTAATTGTTCTAACTGTCAGGAAATTTCTCCTGAGTTCTAAGTTACTTCTCTCCTTGATTAGTTTCCACCCATTGCTTCTTGTCAAATTCAAGTACTTTGGAGAATAGCTTGACTCCCCCTTCTTTGTGGCAGCCTCTGAGATATTGCTATCATGTCTCCCCTAGTCCTTCTTTTCATTAAACTAGACATATCCAATTCCTGCAACCATTCTTCATATATTTTAGCCTCCAGTCCCCTAATCATCTTTGTTGCTTTTCTCTGCACTCTTTCTAGAGTCTCCATATCTTTTTTACATTGTGGTGACCAAAACTAAATGGAGTATTCCAAGTGTGGACTTGCCAAGGCATTATAAAGTGGTATAAACTATGTTTTTCTATCAGATATTGTTCTAAATTGTCAACATCATCAGGATCACCTCGTGGTCTCTCATCCCAGATCCTGCCACAGACTGCAACACTCTCTCAACACTTTAGCCCAGGGTTTCTCAACCTTTGCAACTTTAAACTGTGGTGTACTTCCAATTATTTTAAAAAATAATTCTAGCCTACGTCCTTGGCATGGCCTGGTGGTCTCTCATCCCTCACCCTGTGGCTGATTTCTGGCATAATTCCTTCCTTCCTTCCTTCCTTCCTCCCTCCTCCTTTTCCTCCCCTTCCTTCCCTTTCTTCATTTTTCCTTCCTTCCTTCCTTCCTTCCTTCCTTCCTTCCTTCCTCCTCCTCCCTCCTCCCTCCCTCCTCCTCCTTTTCCTCCCCTTCCTTCCTTTCTTTCTTTCTCCTTCCTTCCTTCCTTCCTTCCTTCCTTCCTTCCTTCCTTCCTTCCTTCCTTCCTTCCACCTTTCCTCCCCTTCTGTTCCTTCCTTCATTTTTCCTTTCTTTCTCTCCTTCCTTCCTTCCTTCCTCCCTCCTCCTTTCTTCATTTTTCCTTTTTTCTTCCTTCCATCCTTCCTCCTTTTCCTCCCCTTCCTTCCTTTCTTCATTTTTCCTTCCTTCCTTCCTTCCTTCCTTCCTTCCTTCCTTCCTTCCTTCCTTCCTTCCTTCTTTCCTTCCTCCCTCCCTCCCTCCTTTCCCCCCCTTCCCTTCCCTTTCTTCATTTTTCCTTCCTTCCTTCCTTCCTTCCTTCCTTCCTTCCTTCCTTCCTTCCTTCCTTCCTTCCTTCCTTTCTCCCTCCCTCCCTCCCTCCCTTCCCTTTCCTTCCTTTTTTGTATTTCTCCTTCCTTCCTCCCTTCCATTTGAAAGCATGAGGAATGAACTTCCTTAGTCGCTTTCAGTTCACTCGCCTTCCTGCTGAAGCAAAGCCAACCCTTGAGATTTCCCACCTTTCCGTCTTTAATAAAGGAAAATTGAAAACTCAGAGCCCCTCCATCCATCACTCAGGTGCAAAGGTGTCGGGGTGTGTGCTTGTGTGTGTATGTGTGTCGGTGGGGGGGGGGACGACACTGGGACGAGGCAACCTCTTGAGTCCAACTTCTCCTTTTACAGCTCTTGGTGAGAAATTGTTGTGTAAAAGTGGAAAAGCAGAAGAAAGAAGGACGGGGAGTGAATTAAATTAGTGAAACTTCTCTATAAATATTCAGACTCGGATGGGGTGGAAATGCCACAGAGAATGAAATTGGGAAGAACGTGTTGGCACTTTCTCCTCCTTAAAAGAGGATTTCTGGAACCCATCAAAGAGGACACAGGCCTGGAGCCAGTTCAAAGGGAGCTTCCATCTTCTCCTTCTCCCTTAGAAGGGTAAATTTAGGGCAGGTTTTTTGGCTGGCGAAAGCGATTTCTCTCTCCCTGCCTGCATTTCTAGAAAACCTATGGGGAAAACAAACGGAGAGATATATTAACATTCCCTGCCTCGTTTGTGCTTTGCTAGGCTGCATTTCTACTCAGAAGTAAATCCCAAGGAATTCGCTTCTTCCCACACTAAGCAAGCAAAGGTACTAAATGCCCTGTAAATTACAGCATGGCCCACCCAACCATGGTTGGTTTTTTGTTTTTTTTTAAAGTCTCCTTTTTCCTGCAAGCTGACCCAGAGCTCGCAGAATTGCACCAGTATATTCTGTCTAAAAGACCACACTTTGCAAGCTTTTAATAGAATAGAATAGAATAGAATAGAATAGAATAGAATAGAATAGAATAGAATAGAATAGAATAGAATAACAGAGTTGGAAGGGATCTTGGAGGTCTTCTAGTCCAACCCGTTTCCTAGGCAGGAAGCCTACACCATTTCAGACAAATGGTTATCCAACATCTTCTTAAAAACATCCAGTGTTGGAGCAATCACAACTTCTGGAGGCAAGTTGTTCCACTTATTAATTGTTCTGACTGTCAGGAAATTTCTCCTTAGTTCTAAGTTGCTTCTCTCCTTGATTAGTTTCCACCCATTGCTTCTTGTCAAGCCCTCAGGTGCTTTGGAGAATAGCTTGACTCCCTCTTCTTTGTGGCAGCCCCTGAGATATCAAACACTGCTATCATGTCTCCCCTAGTCCTTCTTTTCCTTAAACTAGACATACCCAATTCCTGCAACCGTTCTTCATACGTTTTAGCCTCCAGTCCCCTAATCATCTTTGTTGCTCTTCTCTGCACTCTTTCTAGAGTCTCAGCATCTTTTTTACATCGTGGCGACCAAAACTGAATGCAATATTCCAAGTGTGGCCCAAGGCATTATAAAGTGGTATAAACTATGTTTTTCTATCAGATATTGTTCTAAATTGTCAACATCATCAGGATCACCTCGTGGTCTCTCATCCCAGATCCTGCCACAGACTGCAACACTCTCTCAACACTTTAGCCCAGGGTTTCTCAACCTTTGCAACTTTAAACTGTGGTGTACTTCCAATTATTTTAAAAAATAATTCTAGCCTACGACCTTGGCATGTCCTGGTGGTCTCTCATCCCTCACCCTGTGGCTGATTTCTGGCATAATTCCTGAACTTCTGCAGCTTCCTGGACTTCCACAAATTCTGGGAATGGAAATCTGTGCAGTTTAAAGGTTGAGAAGTGTTGTATTAGCTCAGAGGTAGACAACCTTTTTATACCTACCGCCCACTTTTGTATCTCTGTTAGTAGTAAATTTTTCTAACCGCCTACCAGTTCCACAGTAATGCACCGTGTATTGTCATCTGCGCATGCCTCTTGCGCATCATGGATTGGGTTGGGGGAGGGCACCAGCTACCAGCTCTACTTGTCTGTTACAGCTGGGTGGTTTGGGGGGAGATGCGCAAGCTATTCTGGGACGAGGCTCTTTTGTTTGTGGTCGCACTATAGCGCCATTTAGTTTCACTTAGGTAATGTGAACTAAACTTATGCGCGGGCGATACAAATAGTATATTTTCAGAAATTTAAATTGTCACGGGGCATTTTATGAGAACCTAATGAAAATGTTTTTAAATAATGCTATGAATTTTTTTTAAAAAAGTCAATTAAATTAAAAAAAAGGAAAGTGCTTCAGTATCGGACAAAACCCCTACCGCCCACCATGAAAGCTGGAACGCCCACTAGTGGGCGGTAGGGACCAGATTGACTATCACTGTATTAGCTCATTGCACTTCCGTGCCTGGGTATTGGAGAAAACTCTTGAGAGTCCCTTAGATTAAATTAGATCAATAGAGTTGGAAGGGACCTTGTAGGTCATCTAGTCCAACCCCCACTTCTTGTATTGCGAGGAGATCAAATCCGTCAATCCTAAAGAAAATCAACCAAGTCTGTCCTTTGGAAGGGTAGATACTGGAGATGAAGCTCAAATACTTTGCCCACCAGATGAGATGAGGGGGGGGGACTCCTTGGAGAAGACCCTGATTGGGAAAGAAAGCAAAAGGAGAAGGGGAAAGTAGAGGATAGGATGGTATCAACTTCCAGTAGTTCGTTTAGTGACTGTTCAAAGTTACAGTGGCACTGAAAATAGTGACTTATGACCATTTTCCAGACTTATGACCGTCGCCGCATCCCCATGGTTATGTGATTTACATTCGAATGCTTGACAACACTCATATTTATGACGGTCGCAGTGTCCCAGAGTCATGAGATCTCCTTTTGGGACTTTCCGACAAGCAAAGTCAATGGGGAAACCAGATTCACTTAACAACCGTGTTACCAATTTAACAACTGCAGTGATTCCACTTAACAAATGGGACAAGAAAAAAAATCGTAAAATGGGGCAAAACCCACATAACAAATTTCTCACGTAGCAACATAAATGTTGGGCTCAATTGTGGTTGTAAGTTGAGGACTACCTGTAGTATCATCAATGACACAATGTGTTAAGTTCGGGAAGTAACGAGGCTGGAGACCAAGGTAGTGACAACAGCTCTTTAATATATGGTGAACCCAGCAACCAGGCTGGGGAAAAACAACCCTTTATATACTGTTTAACCGGCGGCTGCAACCAATCAGCAACGTGCTTGTTTCCCGCCTAAATATTTAAAGATACATAACACTCCTCCCCTCCCAGAAAACACTTTACCACTATTTACATATTATTTACATGTTATTTTTCGACGTAGTCACGCAAATAACCTGGGTGTCTCCTAATTCTTTCGGACCTGCGCGGTTCAGTCCTAGGTGGTGTTTTGAGCTGGTCGGAGGGGCTTCTTTCTCCTCCCAGCTCTCTCTCTAGGCCATCGGGCCCTGGATTACTGGCAGTTTCTTTTTCTTGGCCCTCCGGCCTTGGATTACTTTTTGAGTTTTCCCTGCTGTCTCCATCGGGAACCTGATGGCGTCGCTGGACCTCCGGGACCTCAGCTAAGTCTTGCGCCTCCCCCGGGTTATGGTCAGCTGTGGATTCAAATAGGGAGTGGTCATTTTCTGTCTCAGCTAGCTCGGTTTGTTCAGCTATTCGTTTCCTTATCTGGTCTATGTGGCGCCTCCATACTCGGGTTGTCTTGTAATCACTAAGTATGACTTTGGACCGGTTGCTTTTATGATTTGCCCTGAGCCAGCTTGGGCCGCCCCCATAGTTGCGGGCCCACACTCGGTCGCCTATGCCCATTTCTCTCATTTTTTCTATTTCCCTTGTAACCCTCTGGTGTGTAATGGGATTCAAACGGTCAAGTGGGCACCGGAGTTTCCGTCCCATCAATAATTCGCCTGGGCTTCTGCCTGTAGCAGTGCTTGGGGTTCTGTGCTGAACGGCCAGAAAGAAATCTATCTTTGTTTGCCAGTCACCTGGCTTAAGCCTGGACAATGGCTCCTTAGCGCCCGGACGGAACGCTCTGCAAGGCCATTCGACGCAGGGTGGAAGGGCGCAGAGAGGACATGTCGGATGCCCTCCTCTGCCAAGTATTCCTCAAACTGAGCTGGCGGGGATTGCGGGCCGTTGTCGGACACCAGAGTGTGCCGCAACCCGTGGGTTGCGAATAGGTGGCGCAGGCCGGCGATTACTGCCTCGGCCGTGGTGGATTTCATGAGTATGATCTCCAACCATTTGGAGAATGCATCGACAACCACGAGGAAGGTTTGGCCGTGGAAAGGGCCAGCAAAATCAATGTGGATTCTTGACCAGGGCCCTTGGGGTTTCTCCCATTCCCTGACTGGGGCTGCTAGTAGAGGTCTGGACTCTTGGCAAGCCTGGCATTTCCCTACCCTCTCAGCAATCTCTGAGTCCATGAGAGGCCACCACACATAGCTTCTGCTAACCCCTTCATCCTTACGATCCCTGGGTGACCTCGTGGAGGAGGTCCAATACCTTTCCCTTAATTTATCCGGGATTACCACCGATCACCCCATAACAGGCACCCCTTGAGCCGAGAGCTCATCACGTTTTTACAAATTCCTTAAACTGTCACCGCGCAGCGGGCCACCCTCTTGTACCCAACCGAGTACAGTCCTTAACATAATGTCCGGTATGATGCCCGAGCCACTTCCTTAGATGTGACTGGGCCAGAGTCCAAAGAGTCAATCAGCAGGATGGGCGCCCCGGAGTGGGATCTTGATCGCCCTGGTAGTGGGCATCTGCTTAACGCGTGTCTGCATGCCCCACTTCTTTTCCTGGTCGATGCTGCAGCTTGTGAATAAGCGGCTAAGAAAATAGTCCATCGAGTCAATCGTATAAAAAGTGCCACAGGCGTTGGGCGGTCGCCAGCCAGTATTCCTAACAGCGGTCTGTGGTCAGTCACAATTTCAAAGTCTCGCCCAAAACATATTCGTGAAATTTTTCACCCTGACACAATTGCTAGCGCTTCTTTATCTAACTGGCTATAGTTCCTCTCTGGGAGGACATCGTTCTGGAGTAGAAGGCTATAGGGGCTTCTGTGCCGTTTGAAGTCTGTGGCTGAGTACAGCCCCCACTCCGTAAGGGGAGGCATCGCAAACCAACACTAGTGGCAATGAGCTATGGTACTGGATGAGCAGGCTGTCGCTCGAGAGCAGGTTTTTTACTGCTTCGAAAGCCCTACTTTCCGACTTCCCCCAAGACCAAGCAGTATTTTTCCCTAGAAGCTTATGCAGCGGTTCAGCAACGGTCGCTTTGTTTTTTAAAAAAACCGCGTAAAAATTCACTAGCCCCAGGAATGCCTGTAGCTCTGTTTTGTTTTTGGGCGCTGGAGCCTTTCTGATTGCCTTGACCTTGCTCTCAGTGGGGTGAATTCCTTTCTTGTCTATTCGGTAGCCCAAGAATTTGACGGATTCTACCCCTATCTGGCATTTGTTCACTTTAACCTTTAGTCCGGCTGACCGGAAAATGCCCAGAACTTTTCTCAACCGCTCCCCCAATTCCTCTACGTTTTCGGCTGATATCAATACATCATCGAAGTAGGGAACTACCCCTGGGAGCCCTTGCAGAAGTCGTTCCATCAAATTTTGGAACAGCCCTGGTGCCACACTCACCCCAAATTGTAATCGGGTACACTTGAAGGCCCCCCTGTGAGTTACAATCGTTTGGGCTTCGGCTGTGTTGGCGTCTACGGGCAGTTGTTGGTAGGCTTGAGCCAAGTCTAACTTTGCAAAGACTTGCCCTTGCCCCAAAGAGTGCAGCAAGTGTTGCACCACGGAACCGGGTAAGCGCTTTTCTGTAAGGCTTTGTTTAGCGTCGCCTTGTAGTCAGCGCAGATTCTAATTGACCCATCTGGTTTTACTGGGGTGACGATTGGCCTCCCACTTTGCGTGATCGACTGGCACCAAAATCCCTGATTTATGAGCTTATCTAGCTCCTTGTCAATTTTGGTTTAAGGGCAAAAGGGACTCTCCTTGCCTTTAACCTAATGGGAGCTACCTGGGGTCTAAGTTGAAGGAAATAGGGGTCCCTTGTACTTGCCCAGGCAGTCCTTGAAGACATCTTGAACTCGTTCATGAGCATGTCTTTCAGGTTACAGTCACTTCTGTAGATGCCAGTCACTCCCATGCCCAGTGCACGAAACCAGTCTAGTCCCAACAAACTAGGCAGGGTCCCTTCGACGATCGTGATGGGCAGGGTCTTCTTGTGTGGTCCGTACTCGACTCGGACGGAGGTGGTCCTCGAACAGGGATGCGATTCCCTTGGTAGTCGTGGACTCGTAGCCGTTGTGTTTGCAGGTGGCGCTCGACTGACGGCAGTGACTTCGCCAAAGTGTCCCAGGACATGATGGTGATCGCTGACCCGTGTCCACTTCGAGTCGGCACCGTACTCCTTCTATTTTGGGTTTGGTGAAGATCTTCTTCTCCACTCGGGTTGAGGCGCGCCTATGACCACTGTCGCTTGGTTTGAATCCGCGCTTTTTGTTTGAGCCAATCGCGGGTCGCCTTGCCGATCCGCGCCTGATTGGCCGATTTGAATTTTCGGCGGAAGGTTGGGGAGCTCGACAGACTTGAGCTAGGTGCCCTTCTTCTCGCACCGACATGTTGCGCCCCAACTTGCAGCGCTGGCGCTGGTGTTGACCTCCGCAACTTCCGTGATTCGCCCCGGTCCTCTTTGCTGCGTTTCTCGGTTCGCAGACCCTTCCTCATCCTCACCGCCGGATTCGGTCTGGATCTCTCCTGGTGCACCGGGTTGACTTTGTGCTCGCCTTTGGTGTGAGAGGCTTTGCAGTGTCTCCGCCGCTTGGGTGGACATTTCATGCGCTCTGGCTTCGCCCAGGCGTTGCCAGCGCCAGATTGCTTTTGATAGCAGCCGCCGCCCGCAAACGGATGTCTCTGACCCCTGGATGAGTTGCTCCAGCAGCACCTCGCCCAGGTCTCGGTACCCACAGTCTTTGGAGGCTTTCCAGGGCGGCCATGTAGTCGCCGATGGATTCGCCTCCATCTGCCTTCGGCGCTCCAATTCAAAACGCCGCACGTATTTGGACGGCGTTGGCGTGGTTTTAGCAGGGTTTGCAGAGTTTGCCACGATACCGATTGTAACGGCGTTGGCTCTGCCAGGGCTTCCGCGATGTCGATGACCTCGGGACCGCAGTGGCTCAAAAAGTATGCCCTTTTGCGGTTGTCTGGAACTCCTTGCAGTTCGTTGGCTTCTAGAAAGCTTTCGAAACGGGTCATATACATTCCCCATTTCTCTTTAGCCGGGTCAAACGGTGCGGGCGGAGTGTAACTGGCCATCTCCGTTTTTCTGCCCTGTGTTTGCTGGGTTCGGTTCTTCCGTGCTTCAGCTCGGTTCTGGTGCTCCTTAGCCTCGAGATCCCACCTTCGTCGCCAGTGTTAAGTTCGGGAAGTAACGAGGCTGGAGACCAAGGTAGTGACAACAGCTCTTTAATATATGGTGAACCCAGCAACCAGGCTGGGGAAAAACAACCCTTTATATACTGTTTAACCGGCGGCTGCAACCAATCAGCAACGTGCTTGTTTCCCGCCTAAATATTTAAAGATACATAACACAATGAACATGAATTTGGGGAAACTTCAGGAGTTGGTGGAAGAGGGGGGCGGGCTGGTGTGTTATGGTCCATGGGATCACAACAGGCATGACTTAGTGACTGAAAAGCAAACAAGCCTCACTTAGGGTCTCTTGCTTGCGCTGGGGGTTGGACTAGATGACCTACAAGGCGCCTTCAAACTCTGTTATTCTAATTCTAATTCACTTCCTAACTCTTGTTTTGTGCTCCAAGCCCATTACTCTGATTCCTTGTTCTTCAATGAACACGGGTTCAAGGTGGAGAGGGTAGTAGTAACAGTGGTGGGTTGCCCCCCCTTCGGACCGATTCTTCCGAACTGGTAGTAAAATTCCACCCAGCAACCCCAACATCATCAGGAAACTTCTGTGCATGCCATTGCGAACCGATAGTCAAGGTAAGTAGAACCCACTCCTGTTGTAGTAGTAATAGTAGTAATTGTGAGAGGTGTCTTGGAATCCTACTGCAGAATCACTTAAATACAAGCCAGCAGCTACCAAAAAAAGCCAACACAGTCCTAAGTTGCATTAACAGAGGGATAGTATCAACATCACATGAAGTGTTAATACCGCTGTATACTGCCTTGGTAAGGCCATACTTGGAAAACTGCCTCCAATTTTGATCACCACGCTGTAAAAAACATGTCGAGACTCTAGAAAGAGTGCCGAGAAGAGCAATAAAGATGATTAAGGGCAGTGGTGGGATTCAAATTTTTTAACCGTGAAAGGAAATAAAGGACAGGATAGGGCGGGGACGGGCGGGTGGGTGGAGCCAACTGATCATCTGAGATACCGGTTTGCCCAAACCGGTCTGAACTGGCTGAAACCATCTCTGATTAGGGGATTGGAGACTAAAACATATAAAGAACGATTGCTAGAATTTGGTATGCCTAGTTTAATGAAAAGAAGGACTAGGGGAGACATGATAGCAGTCTTCCAATATCTCAGGGGCTGCCCCAAAGAAGAGGGAGTCAAGCTATTCTCCAAAGCACCTGAGGGTAGACCAAGAAGCAATGGGTGGAAACTAATCAAGGAGAGAAGCAACTTAGAACTAAGGAGAAATTTCCTGACAGTTAGAACAATTAATCAATGGAACAACTTGCCTCCAGAATTAATGGAGGTCTTCAAGAAGAGATTGGAGAAACATTTGTCTGAAATGGTACAGGGCAGTAGCTCCCAACCTTTGGGCAGTTCCGTGGAGAGAGGTTTTTCCACGGATCGGAGGGGGCATGGTTTCGCATGCTGCCTGCATCCCTAGATGGGCCTTCGCTTGTTTGTGCGGCCTAGTTTCTGGCCAGCTGTGGACCAGTGCCGTACATGGACCTGGGCTTTGGGCTTGCTGGTATAGAGCAGGGCTGGGCTGCTGGGGGTTCGCAGGGGTTCGGGAAAACCTCTAGCCAAGATTCTGTGCAGTTCAGAGAACCCCCAAATCCTACTCCTGGCTGGCCCCGCCCACCCCTCCCCTCCCCTTCCCAGGAGTCCCCACACGGCCCATTTTGGATGCAGGTAAATCCGCAGAGCCTCAGGGAGGGCAAAAAACAGGCTTACTGGAAGTTTGGGCCTGTTTCCAGTTTCCAGCCTCCAGAGGGCCTCCAGAGCCTGGGGAGGCCGTTTTTGCCTTCCCGGAGGCTCGAGGAAAGCCTCTGGAACCTGGGGAGGACAAAAATGCACCCCCTGCCGTGGTGCAGGAGGCCAACTAGGCCACGCCCACCATGGCCACACCCACCCAGCAACCAGCCAGAGAACCCCTTGCTAAAATGTTTGAAGCCCACCCCCTGGTCTCCTGTTTGAACAAGGGATTAGACCAGTGGTGGGTTTCAAATTTTTTTACTACCGGTTCTGTGGGTGTGGCTTGGTGAGCGTGACAGGGGAAAGATACTGTAAAATCTCCATTCCCACCCCATTCCAGGGGAAGGATAGTGCAAAATCCCTATTTCCCCCCGATCAGCTGGGAATTGGGAGGCAGAGAATAGATGGGGGCAGGGCCAGTCAGAATTTGTACTACCGGTTCTTGGAACTGCTCAAAATTTCCGCTACGGGTTCTCCAGAACCTGTCAGAACCTGTTGAAACCCATCTCTGGATTAGACTAGAAGACCTCCAAGGTCCCTTCCAATTCTTGTTATTCTGTTGTTATTATTATATTCCAGGGGGCTATTTTCTTCTTCTTCTTCGTCTCCTAACCCTGAGAAAAGCTGTCTTGATATTTGTACATTGATCTCTAGTTATAAGTAGCAGCCTCCAGGTTTTGTGGCTGGAAGCCTCACAGCACACACACACACACCCTCTCTAAATGTACAATAAAAACGATGTAGCCGGGTAATCTAATTGTTCTCTGACCACAAGGGAAGTCTGGCTGGGGAGGCAGCAAGGGCAGCGGTGGGGGCGAGGATGTAATTGACTCATCCCGTTGCGAAGCTCCTGTCTCATTAACTGTCCTGTCTCGGGCTGCTGCTAATTGCTGTAATTAGTTTTCCGCTGACCAGCTGTTAAGCTCTTCGGCGAGGTTGTCTTGTTTCCCCCATCTATGATTGAAAATCAATAAAGTAGAAAATTGCAAGAATACATATCGGGGAGGGTCTTGGAGAAATCCAAGGGGGTGGCGGCGAAAGGAAGCGAGAGGGCTGGGCGAAGGTGGGGGCCACTTACTTAGCGTCTGGGTGGTGAAGATCCGGGGTTGCAAATGGGTTGCACTTATGAAAACTGGACGGCTTGGCAACTGGTTGCTATAATGCAATGTTTCTCAACCTTTGGCAATATGGATGTTCGATTCCCAGAATTCCCTAGTCAGATGGGGAATTTTAGATTGGATGACCCCAATGGCTTCAATGAGGCAGTCGTAATTTAAATTCCCTTGTCCAGAGCAAATGTCACCCTTTGGATTATGCCCATCTCAACTTTTATGGCTGCCCCACAGATTATGACATATTTCTGCTCACATCAAAGCTTCATTCCCAGTTCCCAGATCTATGTGTCTCTTCCTTCCTTCCTTCCTTCCTTCCTTCCTTCCTTCCTTCCTTCCTTCCTTCCTTCCTTCCTTCCTTCCTTCCTTTCTTTTTCTTTCTTTCTTTCTCTTTCTTTCTTTCTTTCTTTCTTTCTTTCTTTCTTTTCTCTCTCTCTCTCTCTTTCATCCTATCATCTGTCTATCAACTATTTTATCATCTACATTCATCCACCCACCTATCCACCCACCTATCCACCCACCTATCCATCCATCCATCCATTATTTAATCTATCATCTATCTATCTGCCTCTCTCTCTCTCTCTCTCTCTCTATCTATCTATCTATCTATCTATCACCTGTCTGTCTGTCTCTATCTATCTATCATCTCTCTCTCTCTATCATTTATCTCTATAATCTATCATCACAAACCTTAGCTTTTCGATCAAATATTTTATCTCTCTCTCTCTTTCTCTGTCCCTCCCTCCCTCCCTCCCTCCATCCATCCATCCATCCATCCGTCTATCTATCTATCTATCTATCTATCTATCTATCTATCTATCTATCTATCTATCTATCTATCTATCTATCTATCATGTCTGTCTGTCTGTCTGTCTCTCTCTCTCTCTCTCTCTCTCTCTCGTTTTTGGTAAGAAGTAGTGTTATTTCTTCTCTCCTCATTTAAATACTTATCCAGATGTTGGAGTTCTGAGAATTGCTGGTTCTTGTGTTTGTGGTCACAGATGTGCTGTTTAAAATCTCTCGTGGGGTCCTTTTATTAACAAACTGGGTTGCTGCTTTGTTCATTAAATATATTTTTAATCTTTAGGAATGCTGGTGGACCACGGGCATTCTTAAAACATTACAAAAAAAAAGCAACCGCAGTGTAATTTGATATGTTCTTGTATCAAGATTGTCCCGTCCGAGGTTTTGACCAGCTGGTTGGAGCAGAGGGGTGCATCAGTCAAGCCAGATCGTGAGGCAGTAATACACACTGACACATCGCTATTTACCCTGCGCATGCAACGTTTTGTCTATGAACAAAAGCACCTTGGTATTCCCAAAGCATTCGACTAAAACACTGCACAATGAGCAATCAATATAATCTTATGGATAATTGCTTCAGGATTCTTTATGCCGTGTTTTTTTCAAATGCTTTTCCTCAGTAAAATATTAACACAGCAGCTCTTGAGGTCATTTTACGTCTGATCACAACAAACGCTGCTTTTTGAAAATGGTCTATCAAGCAGGGGTGTAGATTTCTTGAATAAGAGGTCGAAAGTGATGTGAATAGACAGGTGTCTATAAACCTCTGAACTATAGGATGAAATACAGGTAGTTCTCAACTTACAACCACAATTGAGCCCAAAATTTATATTGTGTTGTGGGGTTTTTTTGAAAAATTTTATTAGATTTAAAAAACAAACAAAAACAATGGACATCCATGGTATAGGGCCGGGTTATTTATGGGACCGCCTGCTGCTACCGAATACCTCTCACCGACCCGTGCACTCTCACAGAGAGGGACTCCTCAGGGTGCCGTCGGCTAGGCAGTGCCGGCTGGGGACGCCCAGGGGAAGGGCCTTCTCTGTGGGGGTTTCCACCCTCTGGAACGAACTTCCCCCAGGACTTCGTCAGCTTCCTGACCTCCGAACCTTCCGCCGCGAGCTTAAAACATATTATTATTATTATTATTATTTATTGAATTTTTATACCGCCCTTCTCCCGAAGGACTCAGGGCGGTGTACAGCCGGAGATAAAATACAAAATATGTACAATTAAAACAAATTAAAACATATCAAAATTACAAAAACGGCTAATAATTAAAATTAAATTTAAAATATTTAAGAATATTAATAAAACCCCAATTTAAAATCAAACTATTATGCCAGTCCCGCTTGAATAAATAAGTATGTTTTTAGCTCACGACGGAAGGTCTGAAGATCAGGCACTTGACGTAGACCGGGGGGGAGTTCATTCCAGAGCGTCGATGCTCCCACAGAGAAGGCCCTACTCCTGGGGGCCGCCAGCCGACACTGTTTGGCGGACGGCACCCTGAGGAGACCCTCTCTATGAGAGCGTACGGGTCGGTGGGAGGCATAGGGTAGCAGCAGGCGGTCTCGTAAGTCTATTTATCTGTGCAATATCTATCTATCTATATCTATCTCGTAATATCTATTTATCTGCGCAGGACTGGACTAGATTTTAAAATTTAAATGGGTTTTATTATGTATATTGTTATTTTTAATTATTCGGCCATTTGTAATAAGTTTTTTAACTGATGTTTTATTTTGTATTTATATGTATATTTTTTTATTTGGCTGTGAACCGCCCTGAGTCCCTAGGGAGATAGGGCGGTATAAAAATACGAAAAATAAATAAATAAATAGATATAAATAAATAAACATTGCTCCACGTCTCTGGTTTCTAACATTTACGTCCAGTTCAAGTTATTTATATCATATACTCCTCAGTTTATATACAAATTTACATATCTTCTAATTGCTTATATGTCAAGTATATACTATATTACTACTACCCCTACAACTATATACATATTTAATAAATCTATTATACCCTAAGTACAATATACATTGATATACACATTTCTAGACACTCATTATCTCTTGTTTTTGGATTTCCCGCTTGTACAGGGGATTGGACTAGAACAGTAGTCACCAACTGGTGGTCCGTGGACCACTGGTGGCCCGCGAGAAAATTTGGGTGGTCTGCATAAAAAATATTTGCATTTTTTATATTGCATTAAATCAGGGGTCCTCAGACTATGGCCCCTGGGCCGGATACATGCAATGAACGTTTGTGTTGCTGCAGAGAGTCTCCCACTTCAGGGTTGGAGGGTCAAAGGGGGACAGAAATTCCAACTCGGGGTCTGCTTCAGCCTCCTGGTGCTGGGCTTTGGGTGAAGGCTGGAGGGAAGCGCCGCTGGTGGCGAAGAGCCGGAGGACCTTGTTCTAGTGGGACTGCATCATGGCTTGGAACTGGCTGACCATCTCAGCCTGCTGAGCCTCCAGGTGCCGGTACCTGGCCTTGCACTTCCACAGGTCTTCCATCTGCTTGGAAAGCCTATGCTCCAAGTCCTCAGTGAGGTGCTCCTTCTCGGACAGATTCAATTTGAACTAAGCCAGCTGTTTTGCCAACTCTTTCTCGTGGTGGCTGCTTAGCTCCAACAACTGCTTCCTGTTGGCGCCCTAACGAACCCGGGTGGGGAAGTGAGGAGTGGCTGGGAGGAGAGGGGTGAGTAGAGACTGGCAAGGCGCCCCTCGATGTGAGTGACAGCGAGTTGGCCACGCCCAGCCACATGACCACCTAGCCACGCCCACCCAGAAATCATATTAGTGGTCCGCAGGATTTAAAATTATGAATTTAGTGGTCCCTGAAGTTCGAAAGGTTGGTGACCCTCACCACATCTCTGACATCAATACAATTGAACGTGTCCAGAAATATTTTACAAGAAGAGTTCTCCATTCCTCTGAAAACAATAAAATACCTTATCCCACCAGACTTGAAATCCTAGGCTTAGAAAACTTGGAACTCCGTCGCCTTCGACAAGACCTAAGTTTAACTCACAGAATCATCTATTGTAATGTCCTTCCTGTTAAAGACTACTTCAGCTTTAATTGCAATAATACTAGAGCAACTAATAGATTTAAACTTACTGTCAACCGCTTTAATCTAGATTGCAGAAAATATGACTTCTGTAACAGAATCATCAGTGCTTGGAATACTTTACCTGACTCTGTGGTCTCTTCTCATAATCCTAAAAGCTTTAACCAAAAACTTTCTCCTATTGACCTCACCCCATTCCTAAGAGGACCATAAGGGGCATGCATAAGCGCACAAACGTGCCTACCCTTCCTGTCCTATTGTTTTTCTTTTCTTCTTCCTATATATATATATGCTTATACCTCCTTATATTTACTCATATATGTGTTTATATACTATATAATCTTTTTTGTATGATACCTACATATATTGTTGTGACAAATAAATAAATAAATAAATAAATAAATAAATAAATAAATAAATAAATAAATAAATAAACTAGAAGACCTCCAAGGTCCCTTCCAACTCTGTTATTCTGTTAAAACAAGAACCATACAAAAACAAAAACAAAAAAAAATGATCCTAGCACCCTTTCTAAAAATGCCTCCAACTCCCAGAGAAAACCGGCTGGCACTTTTAAGAAGTTCTGTAAACAGAGATGGGCATTAAAACATTTTGCTGTTTTAAGCAGACCAGTGAAATTCACATTTCGGGGACTAGCTGCAGGTCAAAACCCAGCCAATCTTTTTCCATTTCTCAGCTCAATATGGGATAGCAAGATATTAGGAAAAGCTGCATATAAAAAGATGTAGATTAGGGAAGCCGTTTGCAAAAATGCACCTATTAGAAGAACGATGGGTATATTAGCGGAAAAGGATCCAAAAGGCATTAGGAGAAATTGCGTATTAATACATAGATATATTAGTACGCGTATTAGTATATATCTCTCCACGCGTATGTGTTTGTCTGTGTATGTGTGTATTTAGTTGTGGACATGTAGCAATTGGATGGAATGGAGTTAGAATTGAATAAATGTGAAATTGACCGTCGCACAAATAGGATCAGGCAGTCATCCCTAACTAAAATTTATTTCTTTACACTGTTGGAGATGAGCTTAAAATCTCTGAAGCCCTCTGACTGAGAATTCATGCAATGCCTCCCTACCTGTCTCCTTCTCTCTACCTTTCCAGCAAACCGCCAGGAGCCACCCCAGATCCAAACAACCTCTAGCAAGCTGTCTCCTTCATAAGGGCTGGTTACTTGTTTCTGTATTCCTCCTAATCTCCTTGTGGAAAACCCCAATATCAAAATATTGCACCCATCTTGGATCTGAGGGGTCCTTGATGCCCTCGAAACTTGCTTGTTTTCTTGCAGAGATTTCATTAACCAAACTAGGTAAATACCAGTAGCATTGATTATGTTACCTAGTTTGGTAATGAAACGTCTGCAAGAAAACAACTAAGCTGAGAAAGAACCAAGGACCTCACAGTCCTCTCCTCCTCCTCCTCCTCCTCCTCCCCCTTCCTCTTATCTTCCTCCTCCTCCTCCTCCTTCTCTCCCCAGACCCCACTCCATTCTTGCACTGATGATGTTATGATGGCTTAGGACCCAGGTACTTACGAGACCGCCTGCTGTTACCCTTTGCCTCCCACCGGCCCGTACGCTCGCACAGAGAGGGTCTCCTCAGGGTGCCATCCGCCAAACAGTGTCGGCTGGCGGCCCCCAGGAGTAGGGCCTTCTCTGTGGGGCAGCGGAATGAACTTCCCCTGGCCTACGTCAAGTGCCTGATCTTGGACCTTCCAGAGCTCAAAACACACTTATTTATTCAAGCGGGACTGGCATAATAGTGTTGAATTTTAAATTTGGGGTTTTGCTAATATTTTAAAATTTTAAAATCTAAATATTTAATTATCAGCCTTTTATAATTTGCTATGTTTTAAATGTTGTTTTAATTGTATATATTTTGTGTTTTATCCTCTGCAAGTCCTTGGAGAAGACATAAATTTTAATAAATAAAATAAATAAAAATAAAATAAATAAATAAATGTATGGTAATGAAACATCTGCAAGAAAACAACCAAGCTCAGAAAACACCAAAGACCCCACAGTACTCTTCCTCTTCCTCTTCTTCTTCTTCCTCCTCCTCCTCCTCCTCCTCCTCCTCCTCCTCCTCCTCTTCCTCCCCTCCCCAAACCCAGGGGTGCTATTCAGCAGGTTCTGACAGGTTCTGGAGAACCAATAGCAGGAATTTTGAGTAGTTCAGAGAACCAGCAAATACCATCTCTGACTGGCCCTGAATGGGGTGGGAATGGGGATTTTGCAATATCCTTCCCCCAGGAGTAGGGAGAGAATGGGGACTTTGCAGTTTCCTTCCCCTGCCACAGCCACAGAACCGGTAGTAAAAAAAAATTGAATTCCACCACTGTCCAAACCCCACTCCATTCTAGCACTGATGATGTTACCTAGTTTGGTAATGAAACATCTGCAAGAAAATAACCAAGCTCAGAAGCACCAAGGACCCCTCATTTCAATCCCAAGCTACAAATATTCTCCTTTATCATCTTGGATTTATTAGAGTTGAAGATCTTCCAACAATCCCACTTCAAAACACTTTTCATCCTGCCCAGCCAGGTCCTAACAAACTCAATACAGGTAGTCCTCAACCTTCAACCCTTCATTTAACAATCATTCAACGTTACGACGGTGCTGGGGAAAAAATGACTTATGACTGGTCCTCGCAGTTACGACCATTGCACCATTCCCTGCTGGCACACGTTCTAAATCCAGGCGTTTGCCAATCAGCCTCCATTTATGAAGGTTGCGGTATCCCCGGGGGGGGGGATCACATGATCGCCATTTGTGACCTTCCTAGGAAGCTTCCTATAAGCCAGCGGTTCTCAACCTTTAAAGTGCTGCAACCCCTTTAATACAATTCCCCACGATGTGGCGACCCCAACCGTAAAATTATTTTCATTTTGAATTTATCGCGGCAGAAGCTGTATTGGCTAGCGATCTGAACTGCTTGCGATTGCCTTGAGGACAGAGGCGTTAAACTGGAGACTCCTCCCCTAATAAGTTTATCGCGCCTGAAGCCAGATTAGGCTAGCGATTGGGAGTGATTGCAGCTGGCTTGAGAGGGAGACATCAGAGCAAAGATTTCTCTCTTTTTTAATTCATCGCGCCTGAAGCCGAATTCGGCTAGCGATTGGGAGTGATTGCAGCTGGCTTGTGGAGTCAACCATTGGAGCGCGATTCTTCGACTCGCAAGTATACTTCCCATATTTCCGATGGTCTTAGGCGACCCCTGGCAAATCGTCATTCGACCCCCAACGGGGTCCCGACCCACAGGTTGAGAACCGCTGCTATAAGCAAAATCAGTGGGTGGGGATGGGAAGGTAGTAAAATCTGGCATGACCCACTTAATGACCACTCCCGACTGCGGTGGTAAATTGAGGACTACCCACAAATTTACTTCTGCGGTTGGATGAGTATGTCAAACGGAAACCGTTAGGAAGAACTCTCCCTTTCTGCCCCCCAAACATTTCCTAGCATCAATGAATATTTTTCTCTGTAGTCAGATAAATAGATGTTTGATATTCAATCTTTCATGCAGGGCAGGAAGGAGGGATTCTGGATCTCGGCTGCTGCTGAGAAGCTATAAAAATGCTCGGAAAGGACAGGGGAAGGTGATGCACAAGGCCTTGTATTAGCACATGTTTGTAGCAGACAGCAGGGAGTGGCGAAGACGTTGTTGTCCATTGTCTGAGCAGAGTTTATTATCACGCCTCTGACGGCGCATGCCGAGAGCGGATACGCTGGACCCCGGTGTTAATCTGCTGGCAAAAAAAAACACCAAAAAACACATACAAGCCCCACCGTCTAATATTCCATTCGTCTGGGGGGGGCGGGGAGGGGGGTGGAAGAAGCAGCCACGGCGAATATGAATTGTTGCCTTTTAAAATTCCCCCAGCAAATGCAGCATCTTTGCAGAGAGGGAAATGTTCCTGAATAAAGCGAGCAGCGGGCCTGGAGATGGGGAAGGCCGGCGACTTATTTTATTTATTTCTTAAGATTTTTATCCCGCTTTTGTGACTTTTATAATAGGTGTATGTGTATGTGTAGATAGATAGATAGATAGATAGATAGATAGAGAGAGAGAGAGAGAGAGAGAGAGAGAGAGAGAGAGAGAGAGAGAGAGAGAGAGAGAAAGAAAGAAAGAAAGAAAGAAAGAAAGAAAGAAAGAAAGAAAGAAAGAAAGAATTCTTTATTGGCCAAGTGCGATTAGACACACAAGGAATTTGTCTTTGGTGCATATGCTCTCAGTGTACATAAAAAGAGAAGATACATTCATCAGAAATCATAAGGTACAACACTTAATGATAGTCATAGGGTACAAATAAGAATAGAATAGAATAGAATAGAATAGAATAGAATAGAATAGAATAGAATAGAATAGAATTTTTTATTTGCTAATTGTGATTTTGTCACACACAAGGAATTTGTCTTGGTGCATACGCTCTCAGTGTACATAAAAGAAAAGATACCTTCATCAAGGTACAACACTTAATGATAGTCATAGGGTACAAATTCCCTATGAATTGATGGTCATAGGGAATGATAGTCATAGGCTACAAATAAGCAATCAGGAACCAATCAATATCAGTATAAATCGTAAGGATACAAGCAACAAAATTACAGTCATAAGTGGGAGGAGATGGGTGATGGGAATGATGAGAAGATTAATAGTAGTGCAGACTTAGTGAATACTGTTGAGGGAACTATTTCTTTAGCAGAGTGATGGCGTTCGGGGAAGAAACTGTTCTTGTGTCTAGTTGTTCTGGTGTGCAGGGCTCTATAGCGTCGTTTTGAGGGGAGGAGTTGAAACAACAACAAAGGGCCTCTGGTGGCTCAGCAGACTAAGTCTGTCTGTTATTAACACAGCTGCTTGCAATTACTGCAAGTTCAAGTCCCACCAGGCCCAAGGTTGACTCAGCCTTCCATCCTTTATAAGGTAGGTAAAATGAGGACCCAGATTGTTGGGGGCAATAAAGTTGACTTTGTATATAATATACAAATGGATGAAGACTATTGCTTAACACAGTGTAAGCCGCCCTGAGTCTTCGGAGAAGGGCGGGATATAAATTCAAATTAAAAACAAAAACAAACAAAAAAACAGTTTATGTCCAGGATGTGAGGGATCTGTAGGTATTTTTTCACAGCCCTCTTTTTGACTGGTGCAGTATACAGGTCCTCAATGGAAGGCAGGTTGGTAGCCATTGTTTTTTCTGCAGTTCTAATTATCCTCTGAAGTCTGTGTCTTTCTTGTTGGGTTACAGAGCTGGAGAGCTGTGGCTTACCCTCCCTCCCCACCTGTCCTGGCCAACAGCTCTGCTCCCCTAGGAAGCGACCACCAGGATCCTCTCTCGGTGCCTTTGGGCACGCGAGCCATCGCCCATTGCTCTTCCAGGTTCTGGCACACCGGCCAGCTGGTCTTCGCACATGCATGTGCACCAGAAACATGTGCATCTTCCTGGCATGCGCATGCGCACCGGGCAGCAGCTGGCCTGCATGCCAGAACCTGGAAGAGCAATGGACGATGGCTTGGGTGCCCAGAGAGATGGCTCTGAGTGCCATAGGTTCGCCATCACAGGGATAGACAATGGCTAAAATGATGATGTATATGTATTGGGGTGAAATGCTCCCGGTTTGGATCAGATCGTCCGATCCGGTAGCGATGGTGATGGGTGGTTCGGAGAACCGGTAGCAAAAATCCCTGTCCACACACCCCCCCATGCCCAGCTGAGCCGCGCCATCATCAGAGGGTTTTTTTTTTACTTTAAAAGCATTTTTTTTTCGGCTGAAAAAATGCTTTTAAAAGGAGAAAAAACCTCTGATGATCGCGCAGCTCAGCTGAGATCATTAGAGCCTTTTAAAAGCATTTTTTCTACAACCTCTTCGGCCGATGAGGTTGTAGAAAAAATGCTTTTAAAAGCCTGTGATGATCAGGCAACTCAGCTGGGATCGCCAGAGGAAAAAAAGCTTTTAAAAGGTTCTGGCGATCAGGCAACTCAGCTGGGATCGTCAGAAAAAAATAAAAGTTAAAAAAAAAACAGTTGGCCACGCCCACCCAGTCACATTACCCCCCTCCACCAAGCCACACCCACAGAACCGGTAGTAACAAATTTTACATTTCACCTCTGATATGTATATTTATAAAATGTATGTGTATATGTATTAAATGTATGTGTACGTGTAGGTATGTATGGGTATGTATTATGTATTTATATATGTACGCTTACACACACATACATATAATTATATTTGTAAATAACTCAAGTCAGCAAACATACAGGTAGTCCTTGACTTACAACCATTCATTCAATGACTGTTCGAAATTGCAATGGACTGAAAAAAAGTAACTTACGACCATTTTTCACATTGACAACCATTGCAGCATCCCATGGTCACATGAGCAAAATTCAGACGCTTCGCCACTGATTCAGATTTATGACGGTTGAAATGTCCCGGGGTCACGTGATCACTTTTTGTCACTTTCTGACAAGTGAAGTTAATGGGAAAGCTAGATTCACTTAACAACCACGTTACTAATTGAACAACTGCAATGATTCACTTAACAACTGTGGCAAGAAAGGTCGTAAAAGGGTGCAAACCTCATTTAACAGAAATTTTGGCCTCAATTGTGGTCGTATGTCAAGGGGCTAGCTGTATTTGGTGCCGATTTCGCCATAAGCGAAAGGAAGGAGGAAAATTGACTCTCTTACTCGGAAGGAACCGGGCATTTTCAGCCGGGTAAGCTTCAAGCCACTTCAGAATCGCCCCCATTAGCAATATGGGCACAGGGTGGGTTGAAAAATGGCACAGGGCCAGGCTTTGAAAAATGCCTTTACAACAGGAAGCCTGAGCGGGAGGCGCTGGCAACCCAGCCGCTCATACCCAGCTTTCACGGAATTGCACAGGGGATGCCAGGAGTGTTGAGCCATCGATAAACAAGTGAGCCACACGTGGCGGAGAGACAGGAGGAAATGGGCAGGGAAGGCCAGTTCCTGCCGGTTTATAGATCCAAGCCCAACAGTAAATTGAGGATTGGGGATCTGATGATGGCTTAAGGTCAAGAGGCTTCTGTTAGCCTCTCCAGGGCCGCGGTGTTTAAGTTCCTCCCAGTGTCTGACGGCGGCGTAAGAACAAATATTTCTTTGCTCTTACAGCTGCAGCACAGCTGTGACTCTCGGGGCACGTTCCCCTCGGCTTTCTGGGGATGGAGGGATGGAGACCAACTTGGAAGGCGGGGGGGGTTCCTTTTAGGATATTCTCCAGTGGTGGGATTCAAATAATTTAACAACTGGTTCTCTGCCCTAATGACGGGCTGGGTGGGTGTGGCTATTGTGGGTGTGGCCAGGGGGCGTGACAGGCAGCACTCAGCCTCCTGCACCCCCCTGGGAGCAAAAATGAGCCACAGGGAGGGAAAACACGCCGCCGCCCCCCCCCCACGTCTGATTTGGGCCTAGTAGGCCTCCCTAAAGCCTCCTGGGGGCTAAAACGGGCCGTGGGGGGAGGCCACTGCACCCCCTCTGCACCCCATTTTGGACCTAGCAGGCCTCCCTGCATTTACCTGGGAGTCAAAATGGGGTGTGTGGGGACTCCTGGAAGGGGAAGGGTGGGAAGGGGAGGGGCCAGCCAGCAATTTAATTACCGGTTCGCCCGAACCGGCCCAAACTGGCTGAATTCCACCACTGATGCTCTTGGTCTCAGGACAGCGAGCAAGGCAGGTCTAGGACAAATCACCACAGCCAGGTGAGGGCAGATGGGTGGGCGCGAACAGGTGGGCACGGCTGGGTGTCTGTTGCTGTCCCACCTGGCTGAGTGAGCACGGACAACTCACCATTGTGGGACAATTCAAGGACGAAGCAGGAAGGGGAAGAGGCATCTCCTGTTATGACTTAGTCCCAAGTAGTTATTACCAGACACAATCAGTCCTAAACAAATGTATTTTATTAGAACAGCTGAGAATTACTTCATTCTCAGCTTAGTCCAAATTAATTCCCAAACAAAGTCCTTCGGAAAAAACCCTTCGGCTTTATCACACACCTTTGTCCTCTTTGGGACCCTGCCAAAGGCTTTTCTTGGCAAAGCTCCATGTACCAGACAACAGCTAGAAACAAATGTAACAACGTTGCTTTCCTACGAAGAACCCAAGAGCAGTTGCTGCTCTTTTAAGCCTTATGGGAGGGGCCAATCATCTCCTGGCCTTACTCCTGAGTTGGCCTTTTTGCTTCAGCTGCTCTTGCCTTCTGGTGCATGCACTTGGAACAGGCTCCTCCTGTTCCTCTGCCTCTCTGCTGTCCGCCTCTGGAGGCTCTGGAGTCTGCGCATCGCTCCCAGATGACCCTGGCCCCATCTCTGCCTTTGACCCAGAGCTCTCGTCCCAGCCTTCCCCAGAGTCCAGGACTGGCCCATGGTCCTCCCCAGCCTCCTCACTGTCTGACCTCGCTGCTAGCTCCGCGGGCTGCTGGTAGACCAAAACACTTCCATCCCCTCACCCAGCCTAGCAAATGGGACGCTAGGATGGAAACAATTCTCAGGGAGGGGA